>NW_021620757.1:1704019-1770746 GCF_004785775.1 Grammomys surdaster
TTTGTTTGTTTGTTTGTTTGGTTGGTTTTTGGAGACAGGGTTTCTCCGTGTAGCCCTGACTGTCCTGGAACTCACTCTGTAGACCAGGCTAGTATCGAACTCTCAAACTCAGAAATCCGCCTGCCTCTGCCTCCCAAGTGCTGGGATTAAAGGCGTGCGCCACCACCGCCCGGCAGCTGTTGCCTTTTTAATTTTATTTAGTTCTTATAAAAATTCCTTTAAAATGGTGTTATTAAATCACTTTACTAATGTGGAAAAGTGAACCTCTGAACACAGATACAAACCTACCTTTGCTGCAAACTGTGGTCCAGGTACAAAGAGTATCATTCATCTAACACTAGCATAAAAGGCACCTTTCCTCCCAAATCACACAGGTCAGGCTCCTCCTCACTTTCTCATCAATTACACTGTTCAGACTCGGGGTCCCATCTCTCAGTAGTCAAGCTTTCCCCCCACTTTAGGACCTCTATACTATACTCCTTTTAACTAGAATACTCTTCGTCCAATCTTTCCTTGGTGTTCCTTATGATCTAGGCCACTCTTCACCTATTTAACCATGCTAGGTAACTCGGCCAGCCTCCTACCCTCTGCCTATCCATACTCTTTCATCTGCTACACAGTGCTATCATTCTACTGTCTCTGACACTCTTATTTATTTACTATCTATCTTCAGAACCATCCTGTGACCTCTAGGAGAATGAATTCTTTTTTTAAGATTTATTTATTTTATTTATAGGAGTTCATTGTAGCTGTTTTCAGACACACCAGAAAAGGGCACTGGGTTCCATTACAGATGGTTGTGAGCCACCATGTAGTTACTAGGAATTGAACTCAGGACCTCTGGAATAGGCAATGCTCTTTAACCGCTGAGCCATCTCTCCAGCCCCTGAGGATGAATTCTTGTTTAAGCTTCTTTCGACAAGTAATCAAGAGCTGTTCAATAAAACCATCCTCCTAAATTCAAAGCAAAATGGCACCAAGGGCATAGCTAATTCTTGCAGCAGAATTTGGGTGTGGAGGTGATAATTTGAAAGTCTTCATTAAAATACATTTAAATTGAATTTTCTTGATTGGCTCTGGGAAGATTACTAAATGGTTAGAAGACAAAAGTAACAGAAAAAATACTGAACCATATGAATAAATTAAATGTGGCTAAGCCTGGTGGCTCATTCCCTACAATCAATCAATCCCAGTCCTTAGAAACTGAGACAAAAGGACTGCCATGAGTTTTAGGCTAGCCTAGATTATACAACCCACTGTGGGCTATACTGAGACTCTGAAACCTAATCTAAAATAAAATAAAATAGGGTCAGTGCAATGGGTCAGTTAGTAAAGATGCTTTGCACCAAGCTGGTCAACCTGAGTCTGACTATGGGAGGAGACAACTGACTCCTGGAAGCTGTCCTCTGATCTCTGCACAGTCACCATGGTGTGCACATATGCACACAAATAGATGTAATAAAAAGTCTTTTAGCCGGGCAGTGGTGGCCCACGCCTTTAATCCCAGCACTTGGGAGGCAGAGGCAGGCAGATTTCTGAGTTCGAGGCTAGCCTGGTCTACAGAGTGAGTTCCAGGACAGCCAGGGCTACACAGAGAAACCCTGTCTCGAAAAAAACAAAACAAAACAAAAAAACAAAACAAAAAACTTCTTTTAAAGGTCTAACTTTGACTATAGAGGTTCATTTGACAAATAACAAAGACAGTGGGATAGAAGCAAAAGGAACTACTGAGGAAGAGTATCAAGTATTCTTTAAATAATACCGATCGGCGACGGTTACAAAAGTTACAATTTTGTCATTTATTTGCCAAACATGCTTCTCTACTAACTGTATCAAACAGATTTGAAATAGTCATCCCAAGGCTAGATGTGGTACAACTGTAACCCCAGCACTCTCTAGGCAAAAGCAGAGAGAGTTCAAAGTTATCTCTGGCCAACCTGAGATAACCCTGTATCACTGACCACTGTTAACATTCTCAAGTTTCCATTGGCTTGAACCAGAACGACTAACTGTAAATTTTTGTCAGGTGATGGCAATGAAGTACTCTATGATCAGGGTTTTACTTACCGTAAAGCTCATCAACAGCTAACTGCTATGCAGCCATGTGCTCTCAATATAAATTTACCCTGAAATCTAAAAGCTTACCCTGCAAGTACCATATTTTCAAATTAAAAAGGCAGCCTAGAAAATGCAGCTAATAACTCATACTCTGCTAAATCTTAAAGCCCCAGGACATACTGAGAAGCATGTCACCTCTCTCCTTCCTGAAAGGATATAACCTAGAAAACGGTAAAGGTGCCAAGGTGACAGATATGCTAGCACACATCCCAGAGAAAACTTCTTGTCTGGGCATAGTGGCAAATGCCTTTATTCCAGCACTCGAGACGCAAAAAGAGCACCTCTAAAAATCTAGGCTAGCTTGTCCGTATACAGAGATCCGGAGCTAGCCGGGGCTACAGAGTGAGCATGTCTTAAGTAAAATTTAAAAACGTAAAACCGAACCACTTTTAGCTTGGCATGGGTCTGACATGACCAAGGCAATTAGCTGCTGCTGCTACTACTGTCATTACTATTATTATTGTTACTTATTATTAAGGTTGCCTTCAAAGCCACGTAAATGATCTCAAGCGCAAAGCCAGTCTGCAGCTTTCATCACATCACAAGGACGAGTTAAAAGTTTCTAGCAAGCCCCTTCCAAAACGGAGTCACCACAAACAAGCAAACTCTCCCTCTCAGAGGCATGGGCACCCTAGGATCGCGGGCTCGATCTCCCCGCACCCCCAAGCAGCGGTAGTTGGCCCAGCCTGGACACGAAGCAGCTTTAAAACCCTGAGGGGCGGACTGGAGGGACGCGCTGAGCCTAGCGCCGCAGAGCGCACCTAGCCGCCGGGGTCCCAGCGGCTTTGCCAGGGAAGTTTCTGGAAAGCTCCCGCAGTGGGGCCAGCCCAGCACACTACAGAGTCAGGGAGGGAGCGCCGCGGGGGGAGAGATAGAGAGGAGAGCTGCGGGAGAGGGAAGGAGAAGCAGCCGGAGGAGAGCCCAGCTCCGAGGTAAAGAAAGCGCGCAGAGGTCGGGTAGGCCGCCGCTCACCAGCACGCGCTTGAAGAGGGAGCTCTCCTTGGCAGGCAGCTGCACGCAGGGCATCACGGCGATGGGGAGGCCTGCTGAACCGACTAGCCAGGACCCAGGCCGCGGGTTACCTCGCAGGATGCCACGGGAAGAGGAACACAGCGCACTCCAGTGGGCGGCCCGGGAGGGAAGCCCGCGCGCGCCAAGATGGCGACCGGGGCCCGCCCCCTGTGGTGCGCATGCGCAGTCTCACGACCGAGAGGAAAGCTAGCCGGTCTCCAGGTCGGTGCAGTGCTATATACAGGTCCTGTCACCTCATCGGCTCCAGATCGTTCACGTACCTTATCTCTGAACTTTGTTGTCTCTGGTTTTTAGGCTTCTGCCCTAGATGAAGTAAATTTTTTCCTAGTTAACTTTTATTCTTTTGTTTTGTGCAATGGAAATCCTGCTGGATACAATGAAGACTCTTGATTTGGAATCCATTTTGCCTTTTCTTGCTATTTTTAAACCGACTCTTAAAAGAAGACTTATCTTTCGGTGCATATCAAAGTAGTGATCAGAGCTTGAAATGATGGAACTGGTTTGAAAGCCCCTTTAGGCAAAGGGTAGGAAGGAGAAAGAAAAGAATCTCAGCCGTGTAGGGGACTCAACATTTTCAGCAATAATTTCGATCTTTTTATAGGTCTACTGATCCTCGAGACTACTTCCTCTTTATTCACATAGGCTATCCAATAATAGGAAAAGCAGGATACAATCCTAGAATGTTCCAGGGACGATTTCTCCAAAAATAAAACATACTAACAGCACGTAACAACATACAGATAGACATCTGTGACAAGGACCACATACTAGATGTTGGTGTAGTATTAAAAGATGTATGTAAACATATGTATATAAACTTATATACATTCTGAATCCTAATTTCTGCACGTGCCTGTAATAATAGCACTGGAAAATCAAGGGCAAGAGGATTACAAGTTCAGAGCCAGGCTAGGCTATGTATTGAGAACCTTTAAGGGGACAGGGAGGAGGCTACGGGCAGCAGGAAATGGCTCAGCCTGTAAACCTGAGTTCATTCTCCAGAACCCTTTTGTTGGTTTTGTTTTTCAGAGACAGGGTTTCTCTGTGTACCCTTGGCTGTCCTGAAACTCACTATGTAGACCAGGCTAGCCTCAAACTCAGAGATCTGCCTACCTCTGCCTCCCTAGTGCTAGGATCAAAGGCATGCATTGTAACACTTTCGGGTCTCGGTTCAAATTTAAGATTAAAAGAATCCCACTGTCCCATGACACATCCCAGGAGGGGCACATTCCTTAGTCGGAGGACACTTGCTGGATTAACATTCAGAAGAGGAAGGGAAGGCTGATTAACATTCCTCAGACCAGAGGGAAGGGAACCAACCTGCGGGTAAGGAGGGCCCAGAGCAGGTAGACACATTCCAGGAATCAGGAAGCTGAGCCCTTAAAGTAATAAACCTAGACAAACGGAGGACACTCCTTGTCATAATCTTAGTTACCTAGAAACCGAACCCGGAAAGGTCACACTTTGTGGTTTGCCCTCGTGAAATAAGTACTATACCCAGCTCTTGTTTGGGGCTCTCTTGTCTACAGGCAAGAGAATCCTAGTACACTAGTTTCATATTAAACCTCATGTGATTGCAGCGAATCCTGTCCCTGAGTTTCTATGGGAGCCTGTCCCCTGGTTTTGGATCTTAGAATCCAACAGCATCACCACTACCCAACTTGGAAGGTGACTCAAGACTGGGGTTGCCCATGTCAATCACTTGTCAGAGATAACTGTAAGGAATAATTCTCATGAGGTACCACATTGAAGGATGCAATGTTTGCTTTTAGGTGAACTTCATCCTATGCCCCCACCCCCACCACACAGGCACACACAGATGCACCTACACATGCTCATGTGTGCACACTCGCGCGCACACACACAGGGACACCCCCCCTTTGTTTGAGAGGGTTTGTTTGTATTTATTTTTGTTTGTTTGTTCATTTGTTTGTGACAGGATTTCTCTGTGTAGACTTGGCTGTCCTGAAACTTGCTCTGTAGACCAGGCTGGCCTCGAACTTTTAGAGATCCACACCTGCCTCTGCCTCCCAAGTGCTGGGATTAAAGGCTTGCACCACCACTACTTGGCCTGAAGCAACATTTTGTTTTTGTTTTTGTTCATTTGTTTGGGTTTTGTTTGTTTGTTTGTTTTTGGTTTTGGTTTTGGTTTGGGTTTTGTTTTTGTTTTTTCTTTTTTTTTTTTTTTTTTTTTTGGTTTTTTGAGACAGGGTTTCTCTGTGTAGCCCTGGCTGTCCTGGAACTCACTCTGTAGACCAGGCTGGCCTCCAACTCAGAAATCCGCCTGCCTCTGCCTCCCAAGTGCTGGGATTAAAGGCGTGGCCACCACTGCCCGGCTGTTTGTTTGTTTTTTTAAAAAGAGAAAAGAAGAAGCTGGGGGCAAGGGGAGGGTGTGGGGCTGAAGAGATGACTCAGCAGTTAAATGCTGGGAACAAATCCCTGCAGGCTAGCCTAACCTATCTGGTGAGCTCTGTCCTAGTAAAAGACCCTGTCTCAAAAACCAAGGTGGACAGCTCCTGAGTTATTGACATTTAAGGTTGCTCTCTGGCCTCCACACACATGCACACACAGATACACCTATACATCCTCTCTCCCCCCCCATCTCCTCCCTCCTTCTCCTCCTCCCTCTCTCCCTCTCTTTCACATACAAACACACATACAGGGACACCCTCATGTGCACATGTACACACACACACACACATATGCACACATACCTTAGTTGTTTAGGCTATGGTGGGGTAAGACAGGAGAGCAAGAATTCAAAACAAAACAAAATAAGAACCTCCACTAGCTGCGCTGCTGGCAGGTTCAAGCCCAAATCTTAGTCTATATAAAAGATATAATGTCTGTACAAACAGAAAGCCTAAATAAACCAGCAGCTGTGATTTTATTATTGCCTTCCTACTTTGTCTGGGACAAAACTTATTTCTACCTTTCAACAGGAAATGGAGTTATAATAATGTCATTGTGATCTGCTTTAAAGCAGGGTTATATAAATTTAATGCCTAGTCATTTAAAAGCCAAAATTAAAAAGAAATGCTATGTAAATCAAAATGCAATGTTTCTCAGAAGGAAGCCAAATCCTGACTAGGAGCATCTGGGATTTCCAGCTAAACATTCCCTCCTGGCACTTTAGACAAGCTGTACCTCCTTTAGAATCATGCACCAAGTAAAATAACAGTACAACCACATACCTATCTTATATAACTAGTTGTGGGACTGCGTAAGGGTATCCTGGGTCATGGTTGAGCAGGTGTCTAGAACCCCGAGATTCTGTGTGGAATTCTGTGCGAGAACCAGAAGGAGTTCGGTTCCCCCCATCTTCCAGGATCCTGAAAAGCAGTCATGGTCTCCATAGAGTCACATAGGCCAGGCTATAGGCCTCAGGCCCTAGGGATTTACATACTAATGAAGGCCAGAGGGCAGAGCAAATTAAACTTGCCTCCCCCAGATCCTCCCCCGATCCTCCCCCTTTCTCCCTCCCTACATAACTCGGGACTGCCCTGAGTTTTGGGGGTACGCCTAGATCCATCTATTATCCGCCATGACAATAAACCTTTTTGGAACAAAGGACTTTCTCGTGTTATTGGGGCCTGCCGCCACCAAGGCCCTCAGGCCGCTGGAACCATAGGACTTCTTCCCTAATGTGGGACCCGCCACAGCGGCGGAAGCCCCTTTGGGGCTTGTGCCGCTGTAGCAGCCTTCTTAAATTTTCCCCACAACTAGTTGGTACAGTAAAATCTAGGAGTTTGTTATTATTCCCACAACCCATTTGACCATGCGATTAAAGGCTGCTGAGAAGACAGCAGTGGTGGTTTGAATAAGAATACTTCTATGGGCTCTCGTATTTGAATGCTTGGTCCTGTGCTGCTGCGCTGACCCTGACTAGCGGGAAGAAGACACAGGACAACCAGGTTCCTTCTCGAGGCAGTTTAATCAGGATTCTTCTCTTCTCCTTTCTTCTTCTGGCCCCTCCTCTTCCCTCGGCTCTGACTCTTATATCAAAGCCTCCGCCAATGGCTGGCTGCTACGTGGCCAATCACCATAGGTCCCACTAGATCATACCACTTGTAGCACAACCCCATGCCTAAATATGGAGTTATTTATCACTCCAACAAGGCGGCAGCACACGCCATCTTTAGGGCGCAGCACTGGCTCTCCACAGTTCCCCCTTTTTGTTTATAAGAGCAAGCAGGTGCAAGCAGAGGTCTGACACCAGGGAAGAAAGGACACTGTACCGGCCTATCAGACCAGATCCATCCGACACTGTTTTTTCTTGGGGCAGGACGAAAGGATATAAGCGGGGAAGGGTCAGTGTCAACCTGCATGCAGTCAGACATACTTGCCTTGGGTCAGGCCAATCTCTAGGCCCAGTACACCAAGTGTAGTGCAACGCCTCGCACCCTGCTGCATCAGTTCTCAATCACAGCAAGCCAGGCTTGAGGGGACTGGCCAGCCTCTATGGCATAAAAGGCTTGTGCAATCATGCTAAGATCTCTTTTTTGGGATTGGACTATACAGCAAAGGCACAGCAAACAGCCAACCATGGCGGCGACTAGGCAAACAGCCAGAGCCCCCATGCCCGCCCATTCCTTTAGATGATTCATGGCTTGCTGGATCCAGGTAGCGAGGCCCTCCGCCATTGAGAGATCAACGCGAGTGGAATTCACAGTCACGATGGCCATCCTTAGGTCCTGCTTCAGTAAATCAAATCCCCTTTTACCCATCCAACCTTTCTAGCTTGACAACCTGTCCATGAATACAAGGTGTCTCCTGCTAAGGAGCCTTTACAAAAGGGTGACCAGCATGGTTGTGCAGGTATGGTAGTATTACCCGTGGACTCTAAGCTAGGCCACCATCCTCTAACCCAAGTGGCATTGGATATATTCCCTGATTTCTCAAACCAAGCTGCAGTTTGTTTATATAAATGTAAGCAATCACTACTATCACTTATATTCCTAATCAACTTAAAGCATAAAGTTCCTAACAACTGAACACTCATATTAGGGCTAATAGCTATATCTTCATCCTTAGGTGTGACTCGCATCACTTTCTCGCCAGCAAGAATGGACTCGGACGTCAGGATCCTTCTGCAGCAAGCTTTATTGAAGCCGAAGAGAGGAAAGACCCCGAGGGGAAGAGGAGCTCTCCTTATATACCCATCGGGTCGGCGTGTCCCTACTCTACTGGCTGATGCGTCTCGGCAGATATGACACGTCGGGCTGCGTCAGTTTTTGACAGTTACCGGCTGCTCAGGCATTCGCCTTACTGGTGTTTAATGGCGATTTCAGGAGGGAGACTACGCATGTGCGGCAGCGCACCACATCTCCCCCTGTTTTAAATATTAATTGGAGCAGAAGGTCTCACTTCACTGGGTGCAATGGGCAAAGGCCCTCCAGGTGCAGAAGCTGAGACCCTGCATGGGTGATTCTTGGGGAGGTTCTGTAGCCCCTTTCATTTGAGGCCTCATGATGGTACTGAGCCTGTAAAGGAGAGCACTGCTCAAATCCTTACCCGTCACTGGGTCGATCTCCCCACCCGAGATCGCCCTGTCTTAGGTGGACCGAGTCTTACTTGACACTCCATCATTGACATACCAGCCCTTATCATGGAACAGAGACCTCGTGGGCAAGAATAGTATAGGGGCTATCGATGTTAGTCTCTGAGCATGGACATCCAGATGCCGATAGAGTCACCATTTTCTAAGGCTGCAAAGGCCTGAGCCACCACCACCCTATCTCTCTGTCGTTGAGCTCGCATCCTACACAGCAGAAAAAGGGTACCCGCCAGACCCAGGCACAAAATAGCTCCAAAAAGTCCCACTCCCACCCACTCTTTAAAATAGGAGAAGAGAGAAGACACCCAGGACGAAAGTCCCTCGATCAGGGACAAATCCACGCGGGTAGAGTTGATCTCTGTAATGGACCATCACAGTTGTAGGAGGGTATCTTCAAAACATTCAGACCAATTTCTTTCAGGTGGTAGACTCTCGAGCATCAAGACCAGTAGTAGCTTCTGCCAATGTATCAGTGGCATCATCTTGGAGAGGCGAGGCAGATGTATTCGCTGGAAGCCGGCGCGCCAATCTCTCAGGCAGCCAGAACGGGTTATTTTCGTCCTGCGGGAAACCACGAACAGCTCCCCTGGATCTCATTAACATAGAGAATCCGGGCCTTTCCATTGTCCGGTCAGGACATCCTTCCATTTTATTAATTCTTGTTGTTGGCTTGATGGGGCACAGTGGCGGTCAGCCGCCGACTTGCCATGATCATCCAAATTCAAAAAATTAAGAGTGAAAAGGGCCAGGGAGACTATTATTCTAGGCCCAGGGGGCAGTGTTTCCTTTATACCCCCTTTTTGTTTAACAAAATAAGGTTTTAAGGTACGATGTGCGCACTCAACAATGCCTTGACCCTGGGGATTATAAGGAAGCCCTGTCACATGCGTCACTTGCATCCGACAGCAAAATTGTTTGAACTTTTGAGAGTTATATGCCAGGCCATTATCTGTTTTTAGGACATTGGGCTTGCCCCAGGCACTCCAAGCCTCCAGACAATGTTGAATGACATAAGAGGCCTTTTCTCCTGACGAGGGAGTAGCGCAGAGTACACCAGAGCAAGTATCAATAGAGACATGTAAATACTGGGATTTACCAAATGATAGAACATGAGTAACATCCATCTGCCACACCTGCAAGGGGCGAATTCCTCGAGGGTTCACACCCACATGGGGCACAGGCAAAAACTGGCAACAATTTTTACATTGTGTAACTATGTCTCTGGCCTGTTGTCTAGAGAGTGTGAAGTGACGTCTTAGAGTCTCCGAAGTGACATGAAATGATTCATGAAATTTTTGTGCCCGAGCAAACTCAGAGTCTTGGAGCACTGCAGCGATCAAGTGTGTAGCCTGATCAGCTTGTGCATTACCTCGTGCCATGGGTCCTGGGAGTCCAGAATGAGCCCGAATGTGAGTAATAAATATTGGGGCATGGCGCCTAAGGAGCACGGCCTGTATCTGATTAAAAATTTTTGCAACTTTACTAGTATGTTTTATGAGGCCGGCTGTCTCCAGAATTTTTACTGCATTAACCACGTAGCTCGAGTCAGAAACTATGTTTAATGGTTCTTGAAAGGTATTTAAAACCTCTAGAACTATTAGGCACTCTACAACCTGGGGTGAGGTCTCTTCAAAATGTTTGGTAACTGTTTGTCCTTCTATAACATAGGCTCCTATTCCCGTTTTAGAGTCATCAGTATAAACAACCCTTGCCTGTGGAATTGGCCTATCAGCCATGTTTCGTGGAAATACCACGGCCTGGGCTTCGGCAAACTGTAGAATAGGATCCTTAGGAAAATGATTATCAATGACACCCTGAAATGAAATTACTAAGATTGCCCAATTGTCAGAGGTAGTGCTCAGGACCTGTACCTGATGTGCAGTATAAGGCACGACCAAGGTATCTGGTAATCGCAGCTTTTAAGCCCCGTATTGCTAGATGTGCTACTGCATCGGGATACCATTCAATAATTTTTGCTGGGGAGGCATGTGGATGTACCCACAATAGTGGTCCACCTTGCCACAAGACAGCGGTGGGTAAAAGCTTAGTTTTCAACACATATAACTGAAATGGCCCATCCTCATCAATTCTCTGTAAATGAGCTTCTTGAATAGCCTGCTCCAGCCGCTGTAAGACCTGCCGTGCGGCAGGGGTCAATGTCCTAGGGGAGCTAATATGAGGGTCTCCTTCTAGGATATCAAACAGCGGCTTCAAATCAGCCGATGGAATCCTCAAATATGGCCGAAGCCAATTTATGTCTCCTAAAAGTTTCTGAAAATCATTTAAAGTCTGTAATTGATCCTTACGGATTTCAAGTTTGTGTGGAACAATCATTTCTGGATAAACCATTGCTCCTAAAAAGGATCCAACATCAGCCACTTGCACCTTATCGGTGGCTATATGCCAGCCCCATTGCTGTAATTGAGCCAATAGCATAGGATACACCTTTTGTAATACCCTCATTTCTTGGTGGCATAGAAGGATGTCGTCCATATAATGGACCAACAACAGAGTTGACGTCAGGATCCTTCTGCAGCAAGCTTTATTGAAGCCGAAGAGAGGAAAGACCCCGAGGGGAAGAGGAGCTCTCCTTATATACCCATCGGGTCGGCGTGTCCCTACTCTACTGGCTGATGCGTCTCGGCAGATATGACGCGTCGGGCTGCATCAGCTTTTGACAGTTACCGGCTGCTCAGGCATTCGCCTTACTGGTGTTTAATGGCGATTTCAGGAGGGAGACTATGCATGCGCGGCAGTGCACCACACTTAGGCAACTCTAAACTACTATTGCTACTAAAAAAGCAAGGAAAAACTTGCGAATCATGCCAAATTGGCATCGACACCGGAAACACTGACAGGATTCCCCATCTTTGCTCTGGCTTCACAGGATTTACATTCCAGAGGAGGGACAGGAGGATCATCCACATTGCAGCGGCGCACAAGCTGCTCCAGAACCCAAATGGGGTCATCTCAAGTCTGTGGAAATACACAAACAGACCCCCTAGACCAGGCCAACACAGGGTCAGGGCCTAGAGTTAGGTTACCAATGCACATTATCAAGAGACTTTAGAAAAGGTTCAAATGCCAGCCACACCTTAGACATGAAGGAGATGCATAACCCCAGAACACTGAGTACAGACCAGGCGGCAGCGCGTCCTTTACTGCAGTTCTCATGTTAAATAGGCACTGTGAGAATGGGAGGCTACTGCTGCACTATGACTGTCACGAGACTAGTGTTCTTCACGGAATACCTGCTCTGTATTAACTCTCTTTAAAGATGCACAGGAAATACTCAGGAAAAAAAAAAGGACAATCTGTAAAAGGACTTAGTGTAGAAGTGAAAACGAACCATTCATCTTCACTCTGAAAACCTTCACAAAGGTGTAAGCGACAACGCAATGCTTCCGGGCTCACATGGGGAGGTCAGTACTATTGTGTCTGGTTTTCCTAGAGGTACCATCGTCTCTCGGCAGTGCTCTCTGCAAGTTGGACAAAGCAGCAGTTCTCTCAAAGTCTATGACAGCGTACGGCTCTGTGCACCGGGTGGGGATTTGTAGGAGGGGAGTGGTTGGCGTTTTTGGAGTCTGAGGGTTGTCAGAGTCACTGCCCCCTTCAAAATCCACCTGTATATAATTGAGTTGCCTATGTTCTAAACTGGGGCGCCTGATATCAAAGTTAAAGACTGTTGGTGTACAATCCCTACGCCTTGAATAGTCTATTTTGTGAGCACTTCCCACAGAAGGGTGCCGGCTTGAGGGGTGGGATGAAGCATCTCCAAACGAGGGGTAGCGGGGATACCCATTGGGTAAGTTCTGAGCACCAAGCCCTGGAGTCGTAGGTGTTCGAGGTGTTCTAGGGACCTCCAATTCTGTCTGATGACTATTCCTTTCTACAACTGGTTCTTTCACCACATTTATACTATTATTTTGCATAATCTCTTGCAACGTGTTAAATAATTCTTCTGCACGGGCACACTTAAAAGCAAAAAGTCCTTGTCCAGTTTGACACCACTGACCACTTTCAAAACAAAACAGATTTGAGTCGTAGCCATACCGTCGCAGGCAGAGGTAGTGCCATTTCACCGAGTCCCGCTTCCGGGTGTACAGAATCAGTTCTGTGTCTGTGAGCTCCATGACACCAGAGCCTAGCTCATTGCCATCATCATCCACGTTAATGACCTTAAACTTGTTCCGATGGTTACTTGGGACAGTGTCTTTATCTGGAGAGCTAAAACAGCTACCCATGGCTTCGCTTTCTAACCTCGCCGCTGTACCGCAGTCCTTGCTATGCCGCTTTACCGCGGTCCTTAGATTCGTCCCTCTCCGGGATCTTTTATATTTGGCCCCTACTTATCGGGCACTTACCGATTGATCGCCCTGTCCGCCAAGAGTTCTGGAACCTCACGGGGCGCTTCACCGCGAGTCCCCGTACGGGCCACCAATTGTGCCACGCCGACCCCGACCAGTGGGAAGAAGACACAGGACAACCAGGTTCCTTCTCGAGGCAGTTTAATCAGGATTCTTCTCTTCTCCTTTCTTCTTCTGGCCCCTCCTCTTCCCTCGGCTCTGACTCTTATATCAAAGCCTCCGCCAATGGCTGGCTGCCACGTGGCCAATCACCATAGGTCCCACTAGATCACACCACTCGTAGCACAGCCCCATGCCTAAATATGGAGTTATTTATCACTCCAACAAGGCAGCAGCACGCGCCATCTTTAGGGCGCGGCACTGGCTCTCCACATGGTCCCAGATGATGGAACTGTTGGGGAAGGACTAGGGGGTGTGGTCTTGTTGGAGGGAGTGTGTTACTGTCACTGGCAGTAAGGAGGAGAGGCTTTGAGGTTTCAAAATACCCTGTCATTCCCAGTAAGCTCCACTCTACCTCATAGTAACTGTCTCAACATGTAAACTCTCAGCTACTGCTCTATTGCCATGCCTGCCTATCTGGGGCCATCCTCCCCAACAAGGACTCACCCTCTGAAACCATAAGCAAATCCCCAATTAATGGTTCTTTTTCTAAAAGTTGCCATGGTCATGGTGTCTCTTCACAGCAAGTGAAAAGTAATTAAGACAACTCATTAGGTTACATATCACATTCCACCCAAGACTCTTGGGAATGGTGGAAACCTTTGGAGGAAGTTAGATCAGAGGGGTATATTCTAGAAGGAGATATTAGAGTCCTGGCACCTCTTCTCATCACTTTGCTTCTCAGTTCTTACAAGATGAACAGACTTAATAACATGTTCTGCAAAGGTCCCAAAACAAAATGTCCAGTAACTGAAACTTTGACAATCACAAAGAAATTATTTCCTGTTTTGTTTTGTTTGGGGTTTTGGGAGTTTTCGTTTGTTTAATTGGTTGGTTTGTTTGTGGATTTTGGTGGTGGTGGTGGTGGTGGTGGTGGTGGTGGTGGTGGTGGTGATGGTTTGCTTTTTAGCAGCAGGGTTTCTCCTTTTAGCCCTGGTTGTGTCCTGGAACTTGCTCTACAGACCAGGCTGCCCTCAAACTCACTGAGATCCACCTGCCTCTGCTTCCCAGGTGCTGGGATAAAAGGTATGTGCCACCACACCTTGCAACACATTTTTTAAAAGTTTTTTAAAGCCAGGCAGTGGTGGCTCACGCCTTTAATCCCAGCACTTGGGAGGCAGAGGCAGGCGGATTTCTGAGTTCGAGGCCAGCCTGGTCTACAGAGTGAGTTCCAGGACAGCCAGGGCTACACAGAGAAACCCTGTCTCGAAAAAAAAAAAAAAAAGAAAGAAAAAAAAAGTTTTTTAAAAGTGTTTTACTGCCATCTCTCCATGTCTAATATATGCAGTGCCCAGTGAAGACAGAAGACGGCATCAGAGTCCCTGGAACTGGAATTAGAGATGGTTGTGAGGCCCATATAAGTGCTAGGACTGCAGCCCATTTTCTGTAAGAGCATCAAGTGCTCATAAGGACTGATCCATCTCTCTAGCCCTAACAGAGTTGATAGGAAATAGTTTGCTAGGCTTTAAATATACTCTTTCAAGTTAGGAAGTGGGATTCATGATTGTAAACCCAGATCTTTGGTGGGTAGATACAGGAGGAACAGAAGTTCAAGGTCACTCTTGGCTACAATAGCAAGTTCAGGGACAACATGGTCTACCACAGACTCTATCTCAAATACCGACTAAATAAATGTGCCTTTTCAATTACAGAGTGTAGATCTCTTTCTGCATTAATTAGCATGTACATGCCACATTGTTTTATTTGTTTAAAAACTTGGCAAATAAAAAACTGTACTTAAAACTAAGTATAACTTGGCTTCGGGATTCTTTTTATGCTGAGAGATAACACAAAGTACATAAAAATTATTTTTTTATTTTTAAGATGTTCTACATATTCATCAGTCAAGTCAAGCTTTCATAACAAAATACCATAGACTGGTGGTTCAGATTCCTCACAGTTTGGAGGCCAGAAAGTCCAAGATTAAGATAACAAGGTGAGTTTTGCCTGTTAGCTTATAGGTGGCTACTTTCTCACCGTGTGTTCACATGTCTGTTTTGTATGGCAATTTTCTAACTGATTCGTACAGGTTTTTCTCTGACTTCCATTTGAGTGTACAGACACGCTAAAATAAATATTTTTATTCCTTTTGAATTGCTTGTAGGGGTGTGTATATGTGAGTATGGATGCTTGTAGAGGCCCGAGACATTGGATCCCCTGGAGCTGGTCTTAGATGCAGTTGTAAACCACCTACTGTGGGTCCTGGGAACTGAACTCTGGTGCCCTGGAAGAGCAATAAGTGCTCTTAACCAGTGAGTCATGTCTCCAGCCCTTAATTTTGTCTTTTGAGACAGAATTTCACACATCGCATGGTGGCGTTGAACTCACAATATAGCTGAACTTCTGAGTCTCCTGCCTCTACTTCCCAAATGTGATCTGCCTCGCAATTCCTGGCAGGAATTCTTAAGTTATTTATGTATTCAAGTAGGCTTGATGGGGTTTTTTTGTTTTGTTTGTTTTTGGTTTTTTTGTTGTTTTTGTTTTGGTTTTTTTTCGAGACAGGGTTTCTCTGTGTAGTCCTGGCTGTCCTGGAACTCACTCTGTAGACCAGGCTGGCCTTGTACTCAGAAATCTGCCTGCCTCTGCCTCCCAAGTGCTGGGATTAAAGGCGTGCGCCACCACTGCCCGGCAGGCTTGAGGTTTTTGAGACAGATATTCACTGTTGCCCAGTTGGTCTGGTACTCTGTAGCCCAAGATGGCTACTAGCCTCCTATCTCAGCTCCTGCGTGTAGGATTTCAGGTGTGAGCCAACATGCTTGCCTCCGTAGATGTATTGTGCTTTAGTTTTCTCTTCTGCAAAAGGGTTTTAAAGATTGTTATGGAAATACACAAATTAATAGATTTAAAGCATTTAAACTAGTGACTAGTAGGTAGTAGGTGGAAGTAACTACCTTAAAGTGCATATTAGTAAATGTTAAATATTATTTTGTTGCTTGGTGGTTTCTATCTTTTCCTCTTCTTCTACCGTTTTTACTCCCCCCCCCCCTTTTTGTCCTGTACAAGGTCTTTCTATGTAGTCTTGGCTGGCTTTGTAACTCACTATGTAGCCCAAGCTGCCTCGGACTTCTGAAAGCCTCCCTTGACTCAGCCACCTGAATGCTGGGATTACAGGTTTGATCACACTTACTTCCAATTTCTGTTTTTCGTGTATGTGGTCACAATTTAAGAAAATATCTACTAAAGCCAGAGATATGGGATATATTTATCTTCTTTTTCAGAGAGAAAATTGAAGCATAAAGAGGCCTTATTACCTGTAAATGTGACAGCTAAGAACTATATCCTACTATGTTTGTATATTGTATGTTTACAATTGATTGGACTTTTTTCTTTGCTTTCTTGCCTTGTTTTTTGTTTATTTGCTTGTTTGTTTCTGAGACAGAGTCTTGTGTCTCTAAACACACATGTAAGCAACACTATCTTTAAAAATTTTAATTTGTAGATATAGTTACCTATCTTTTGGGACCTGTTATGATTTTTCCTTCCTCCCTCCCTCCCTCCCTCCCTCCCTCTCTCTCTCTCTCTCTCTCTTTCTCTCTCTTTCTCTCTTTCTTTCTTTCTTTTTTTCGTTTCGAGACAGGGCTTCTCTGTGTAGTCCTGGCTGTCCTGGAACTCACTCTGTAGGTCAGGCTGGCCTCGAACTCAGAAATCCACCTGCCTCTGCCTCCCAAGTGCCTGTTATGATTTTTTAAAATACAAAATTATAGTTTTCTTTAGTCGCTGTTTTAAACAATACTGGCTGAAAGTGTGACAATTACAATTCAGAATCTCCTAAAAAATTTAATGATGGGAAAAAAAAGGTCCCGTTTAAAAAAACAAACCACCAGGTCTGTAGCTATAGCTCAATGGTAGAACTCTTGTCCTAGGATGCGTGAGTCTCTAGTTTTAACCTCCTGCACTCTGGGAAAAACAAAAAAACAAAAAAAAAACAAAAAAACCCCCAGTAACTTAGAAAGTACTGCTTTAAGGGTTTGTAACACGTAAATAAATTCTTGTGATATGTAAATTAAGAAAAAGTTTCGCTTCTAAGTTTGCAAGAAACTGAAAAACTTAAATTTAGGAAGAAAGATGGAGCAAAGGTTCTTGAAGTGAGAACCAGAAAGCCTGGGGAAGGATAAACTACAACTCCCAAGATTCCTCCGTTGGGGCAACAGAGGGTGATCCTCTCTCCCTGTGGACTTCACCGCTCCCGGAAGTCAGCTCCAAATAAGTTCCACGCGTGGTCCTTCTATAGCTGTATCCTCCCTGCTTCATCATTTCATTCTTGTTTACCGTTACGGACACCTAAGGACCGCTACTACTGTTCAAGAAGCGTCAAAATGGAGGAGGAGCCAGGAACAAACCATAACCCGGAAGCAATAGCCTGGAAATGATCATGCTTGCAGTACCTTGCGCTGAAATGTTGCAGGCACAGAAGGCTCAGTTATCAGTAAGAAACGAGAACGTATTTTTTCTTCTTTTATTTAGGTATTCACAATTCTTTCTTGGCTGTAAGAGGGTTTTTTTTTTTTATTTTTCCCACTGCCCACTTGTGTTATTTCCGTATAGAATTCATAATACTAACTTGCTCAATATGGTTTTCACATTCTGCGCCTGATGCCCATTTAGTGTCACTTTTAACACTCCAGAAACTAGAATTGCTCATAAAATGTTGAGTAATACTGGGTTGTGGAGGTGATGTTGAAGCCTTGATCTTTCTAAGTTTAGGTAACTTTAGAAAATAACTATGATTTCTGACCTTGATAATTACTCATTCCGCGGCTGTTTCTAAAATGGAAATTTTAGCCAGAGCTATTATTATTAAAACCTGCCATCCTTTTATTCTTTCCAAATGAACACTCCTGATGTACTCAGGGTTAGATATAAATATGCACAGAAACGTCTGGAGTATTAAATGTGTGGTTGCTGGGCATCCGCGAATTCTTTCACAGTCCAATTTCAACTGTGACTTGTAACGTGAAATTTGTTAATAGAAGCCAAGATACGCTGAATCTTCTGATTTTTTATTCATTTATTTATTTTTTTTTTTTATTTATTTATTTTTTTTTTTTATTTTTTATTTTTTTGGTTTTTCGAGACAGGGTTTCTCTGCATAGTCCTGGCTGTCCTGGAACTCACTCTGTAGACCAGGCTGGCCTCGAACTCAGAAATCCGCCTGTCTCTGCCTCCCAAGTGCTGGGATTAAAGGCGTGCGCCACCACCGCCCGGCTATTTTTTATTTTTTTAAAATTTATTTATTTATTTATTTATTTAGGTTTTTTTTTTGAGACAGAGTTTTTCTGTATAGCCCCAGCTGTCCTGGAACTCACTCTGTAGAACAGGCTGGCCTCGAACTCAGAAATCCGCCTGCCTCTGCCTCCCAAGTGCTAAGATTAAAGGCGTGTGCTACCACTGCCCGGTGAAAATGAATATTCTTCTGAATATTTAAATTTTAAAATGATAATGCTAAGTTAGATTTACCAAGACCAAAGGGGCTTATATATGAATGTATTGCCAGGCACAGCATCAAACAATAGTTGTAGTAAAGGCTGCTTCAGGTAATTTGTTGTGCTAAGGGTCAAACCATAGGCCTTGAGCATGTTGGGCAACTGAACTACCACTGAACCATTCTGTTACATTTTGACTCTTATTTCCCTTTTTAATCAGGAGGCAAAACATTTTCCCTCTCTTGCCCAGTAAAGTCATACTATTGTTAGCCCTTATCTGAGGGAAGAACAGATAATTATTGCACATAGCCAATTTCACCTAATCTGTCATTTTTTAAAAATATTTTTGTGTGCATGTGGGTAACCAACTGTATGTATGTATGTATGTATGTATGTATGTATGTATGTATGTTACATACATGCTTGGTGCCCAGGAAGCAAGAAGAGGGTGTCAGATCAGTCTCCTGGAACTGGAGTTAGGGACAATTTGTGAACCACTGCAGGTGCTGGCCTTGGTACTCTGCAAGAGCCACAAGTACTCTTCAACTGTCAAAATCTCTCCAGCTTGGTAATATTATATAATTGTTAAATATGAGAATAATGTGTACTGTTTAAAAGACATGGAAAATGGGAAAACTTTTAAGTTTTCTGTAATTCCACAAGTAAGGAATGAACTTAGTTACACCATTTTGATGGGTTTCTTTTGTCTTTTAAAATATGTGTTGGCTTGAATGATAATAACCCCCCCCTCCCCATAGGCTTATATATTTGAGTGTTTTGGCTCCAGTTAGTGGAACTCTTTAGGAAAGATTAGGAAGAATGGCCTTGTTGGTTTGAGGTTTCAAGAGCACATACCAGGCCCAGTCTCTGCCTACAACTTACAGACCAGAGGTGAGCTCTCAGCTACTGTTCTGGCACCACACCCGTCTGCCTGTTACCACACTTACACCATGATGCCCATGGACTAACCTGAAACTGTAAGCAAGCCTCAACTAAGTGCTTCTTTTTATAAGTTGCCTAGGTCATGGTGTCTCCTCATAGCAATAGAACAGTAACTAAGCATCCTTTATCTGCTTTTTCCCACATATTGTAGAATTAGAAAAAAAAACAACAACCAGAGATTATACTGCTTTGTAATTGTTTTTTTTTTCAGTTATTAAAATATCATCATTATCCCCCCTCCCCACCAGATCCTCCAGGTATGTTAACTTGGTGTTTTAATATTTGAGGATCTCTTCCTTTAGATTCTTGGCTAAAAGAGAAGCATCCTCAAGAAGTGATCACAGGGTTGAGAATGAGAAGCATTGATCTTGGAATAGACAAGCTGTTATAATACAAACTCTGCCTCTATCCAGTGAGTGAATACTTGTGATTAAGTTACTTAACTTTCTTTGGCTTCTGAATACCCTGAAATTAAAACAAAGTGCTTGCTTAGCATGTAAGGTCAGGGGACAATCCCTAATCTCTCTCACTTTCTCTCTCTCTCTCTCTCTCTCTCTCTCTCTCTCTCTCTCTCTCACACACACACACACACACACACACACACAATACACACCCTGTCTTCTCTCACACTCTCTAGAATAATAACAGTAATAATAATTTAAAAATAAATTAATAAATACAATAAAATTGCTCATTTAAGTTTATCCAGACATATTGATGTATACTTCTGATTCAGAATTTGGAAGGCTGAAGCAGGAAGCCCCCAGTTCGAAGCTAGCCTGAGCTACATAGGAAGACCCTTTTGTCAATTAGACTAGGTAATAGTTTAGATGTTAATATTTTCCTTAAACTTAATAAATATATGACTATGAATTACCTAAAAATGCATTATTATTTTATAGCTGTTTGTTTGTTTGTTTGTTTTTCGAGTCAAGTTTCTCTGTGTCAGCCCTAGCTGTCCTGGACTTGCTTTGTAGACCAGGCTGGCCTTGAACTCAATTTGCCTGCCTCTACCTTCCAAGTGCTGAGATTAAAGGCGTGTTTTGCCGGGCAGTGGTGGCACACGCCTTTAATCCCAACACTTGGGAGGCAAAGGCAGGTGGATTTCTGAGTTCGAGGCCAGCCTGGTCTACAGAATGAGTTCCAAGACAGCCAGGACTACACAGAGAAACCCTGTCTCAAAAAAGAAAAACAAAACAAAAACAAAAAAACAAAAAAAAACCAACAACAACAACAAAATAAGAGAGCATGTTTTATAGCTTTTAAGTGTATATATCTATACTCGTTTAAAGTTAGAGCCGCCTTAGCCCATTCTAGTGCTGTGTTTTATACTCCTACAAACTTGTCTTAGTTGTATATATAAGGATACTTTTTTTGCTTTTTTTTTTTCAACAAAGTTATTTTGTGTGCATGTGGGGGTGTGCAGGACAACAGCTTTCAAGGATCACCTTTCTTTATATAAGCCAGGTAGTGAAAGTGCATACCTTTGATCCCAGCACGTACAAGGCAGAGGCAAGAGGATCTCTTTGCGTGTGAGGCCAGCCTGGTCTACAGTGTGAGTTCTAGGACAACCAGGGCTACACAGTGAAATCTTGTCTCAGAAAAGAAAAAAAAAAAAAAAAGAAAAGAGACAAAGACAATGACAACAACAATCCCAGGGGTTGATGTTGGATGTTGTCAGAATTACCTGTAGGTACTTTTATTCTCTGGGCCGTTTCGTCAGCCTCTCGCTTGTTTTAATATGCTATTATTTAGAGGTTTCAAGGATTTTCTTTGTGGGTTCAGCCTGGTGTTACTTCCCATAATTCCACCATTTGGGAAGCAGAGGCAGGTGGATCGCTGAGTTCATGGCTATCTTGGTCTACAGAGTGAGTTCTAGGGTAGCCAGAGGTAAATAATGGAACTCTGGCTATAAATAAATAAATAAATTTATTTTTAAAAACTAAAAATATATAAAACCATAGATAGATAGATAGATAGATAGATAGATAGATACACATGCGCGCGCGCGCGCGCGCGCGCGCGTGTGTGTGTGTGTGTGTGTGTGTGTGTGTGTGTGTGTATGTATCTCTGACCATCTTTGGAGCTAAATGAGGCTATGAGCTAAAAGTTTCTCTGAAACTCCGTATATCTTTAGAATCGGTTTTCTCAACTGGTGTGTCTTACGTTACAGCTGCGGAAATGAGTCGTCAGCTGTGTATTTGGCTTTTTCAGAATCTGTCTCTCAGTGCATACCCCCAGAGACATGTCTTCCCCTATTGTCAGCAATTCAGACAGATAAGCCTTGATACGAGGCTGTGGAATTTTAGACAAAACAAGACTCACATTCTCCATCAGCTCTTACATAAGAGTTGGTCCAGAGGCTACTGTCATCAAGATACAAGGAAGCTCTGGAAACATCAAGGCCTACAGAAGTATATGGAAGACCGGAATAAAGAGTACCAGGCCCTTGAGCAGTGTTTGCAGGGTGTCTCTGAGAATGAAGGAGACCGAAGGGCCTTACACAGAAGGCATGCTGAGCTGGCACCACTTGTGGCTGTTCATCAAGCAATTCAGGAGGCCGAACAAGCCATTGAAGAGTTGGAGTCGATGTGTAAAAGTAGGTAAAGGATATGTATGTGAATATAAGTGTGGAACTGATGAAACTTTGAACTCTGGCTTTTTAAATGCCTACAGATAATAAGCTCAGTTCTGGTAAGAAGAGGGTTGTGTACTCACTTGGTGTTTAACGAGTTTTTGTTACTAAGGGTCTGCTAAGAGTCCAGGCTCTTCACAGTACTTACCTAGAGGTTTAGTTAGAGTCTAGGAGACTTGATATGATCATAGGTTTTAATTTATTGAGGGCTGTTCTACATACAGGAATACAGGATGATGGCTCCTCTTCCATCGTAGGGCGTAATGTGAGAGAGTATATGTGTCACGTGCACTTTGCAGCCTGGTGACCTCTACATGATCTTGTAAGAGACCACACAGATCCTAGGCCCTTTAGCTATAGAGCCCATCTTCACGGTAGAGACTACATCAGTGTAGTCACATCTTAAGCTTTATTGTGTACATGGGTTAATTGGGATAATTGTTACCAGGAAACTTTTTTCCAAGATGATATTGTACTTAATTATGGCTGGCTTGTTGTTGGACTCCAGAAGTTGGAGCCAGCCAGGCTGACTAAATCATGCTGGCCAGGATTTCCTTCTTGCCTCTCACCAATTGTTCCTCACCAGCCACAGCATTGTCGGGTTCCCCACAGACAGGCTCTTAGGAGACTGAAACCGGAAGGCAAGGAGGTCAAGGCCAGCCTGGACTACATAGTAGGACTCTGTCTCAAAACAAACGAAAAACTTTGTAGACATTGATGAGGTAGTTACTTAATACTTTCTCTGTAAGAATTTTAAAGAGTTTACTATTATCCCTGTTGCTGGTTTTAGGTCTAAATAAACAAGACGAAAAGCAGTTGCAAGAACTTGTGTCAGAAGAAAGGCAAATCATTGATCAGAAGATCCACAGACTGTATAGTGAGGTATGTTCCGGGCAGAAGACTGATCTCACTAGTGCTAACTTGAAGGACTAGTATTCTTCCTAGAATATGGTTTAATGTTCAAGATAACTGCCCCAGCAGATCTTTTGTCACAACAAGTAATTAAGCTATACTTAGTACAATTTGCTGAAGGATAATTGGAAGAGGAATTGAGATGTCAATGAACAGGACTCCAGAGGAAGGAAAAACCATAGCTCAATCTATTGGCTTGGTAGACAAGCAGACATGATCCTGTTAGGAAAGTTAGGGGACCAGGGAGATGGCTCTGCAGATAGAGGTGATGTTATACACACCCGTCCTACAACCTGAATTCCAATGCACCACGCAAGGTGACAGGAGAGAACTAGCTCCCTTCAGTTGTCCTCTGACCTCCCCATGGCATGTGTGTGTGCTCAGCAGGAACCCTCACAGAAATAAAAATAACTGAGTAAAACTTTAAAAGAAATATAGTCACCATGAGAACAAGTCAGATGGTTTTAAGAGTGAGAAGGGATTGGTAGGTTCATGGTGGTTGTATTAGATTGAAAACTTGCGCGCTGAGTACAACGGAATGAATCCTAAGGGTAGAGGCTGCTGGTTACTGCAGGTCTTTAATTAGAACTAAAAAGTCTTGGGCATGCTGGGGACTCTCAGGCTTCATGGGAGGATGTCAGCTTTAGCTGGCAATCTAGATATGGAAGGGCAAATTCCACAAAAATAGTCTCTTATAGTTCAGTAGGCGGTTTGTTTTTAAAGACAATGAAAACCCTAGCACTGTGTACCCCGTTTATTTCTGTGGCAATCATCGTTGTCCCTTCAGCTTTCTTACTGTGGGATTTAGAGAGGGGCTTTTGAGGACTTAGAAGATGAGTCGAGGTGTGACCTAGTGCACCAAAGGCAAAACCTATCCGACATTAGTCTAGCTTTCCCTCCCACAGACTGGAGTGTTTCAGAGAAGCGGTGGTTGGGAGGGGAGTCAGAACGTGTATGTATTTAGTTAGATTCGAAAGGCCTCTTAGTTGTTTCCTAAAACTTCATTAGGAACCTAGGAACCTCCCCACCCCCTTTTTTTTTTTCTGTCATGTGAGAGAAGCTATTTGAATCTTACTTTGAGTCCCCTTAGTCTTTAGACAGAATGACCCCACCAAGAATGTAAGGTATGGTATAGTGCTGACCATCACTTATGGCACGGGAGAGTCTATAATTATATGTGAAAAGTCATTTGGAGCAAATGATGATTTTCAAAGACTCGCTTCATCCATCAGATGAAAGATACCACTGTGTAGAGCTAATTTTAAGGGGCAAAATCTGAACAAAGTTGAATGCAAGTCTGGACTTTGATCATAACTAACTTCATTTTAGAAAATTAAGATAATGTGATAACATTGCAGAAAAATCTCAGATAAGTATCTTCATTGTCGTATGAACTGGCCTTCTAATTAGATTTCTTAGGATATGGTTTTAAGGGTCTCTGGGTTTTGTTAATTACTGACTTCAAAAAACTGTTTTGAGGGCTTTGACTTAATTTCAAGTAATAATATACCAAGGAAAGTAAATACATCGGCGACTGCATTTTCCTTCTTTTCCAGCTTTTGGAGCATTTAGTGCCTAAGGAGACGTGTGACCAGAGTGACATTATTCTGGAGGTGACATCTGGAAGGACTACGGGAGGTCAGATGGTCAATGTATTGTAAAAGAGCTTTGAAAACTGAGGTTTTCGTTGGTTTGACATCCATGTCCCTTGAGAAGCCGACTGCATGTGTTTAGTTTAGGAAATGCTCATTTCCTGAGTGCTCACGCCTAAGGGTGGCGCTCTTTAACAGTTGTGCTCACTGAATAGCTTGTGTATTCTCCTATAGGTGATATCTGCCAGCAGTTTACCCGAGAAATATTTGATATGTACCAGAATTATTCATACTATAAGCACTGGAAATTTGAGCTGCTGAATTACACACCAGCAGATTATGGTAAGCATATAGAGGTCGCGTCAGACAAATCCCTGTGAGTTTGAGGCTAGCCTGGTCTATATATTCAACTCTAGTCTAGGCAGAGCTACAAAGTGAGATCCTGTCTCAATAAAAGATAAATAATGAATAAATTAAAACTTGAAAAGTATACAAAAACAAAAACTAACAAAACCTTATAACGGGCTGTAGTAGAGACGGGTCGGTGGTTAAGGGCAGTAGTTTCCCTTCTAGAGGGTCAGGTTTAACTCTCAGCACCTAATGGAGATTCACACCTCAAAACCATCTGTAACTCCAGTCCCAGGCCCCCTCTGGTCTCTGAGGGCACCAGACATGCATGTAGTATTCAGACAGACATACAGGCAAAACACCCATACACACAAGATTTTTAAATTTTAAAACTAATAGTACTAATAAAATACATTCAGAA
Organism: Grammomys surdaster; assembly: GCF_004785775.1. Taxonomy (NCBI): domain Eukaryota; kingdom Metazoa; phylum Chordata; class Mammalia; order Rodentia; family Muridae; genus Grammomys; species Grammomys surdaster. The sequence continues at coordinate 1,729,526 of NW_021620757.1, forward strand.
GATGACCCATAGGTTCTGTCTGCTGGGTAACACGTACTACGCTGTGATAGATGGAGGGTAATTAATGATAAACTAGAAAATCAGAGTGAGGTTAAAGGATTAATTAGGCAAATAGCAGAGGGAACTCAGTATGCTGCATTAGTAAACTCAGGTTGGTACAGACTGGCCGGTCCAGCAGTACACCTTTACTACCTTTCTCTAGGGGATATCAGCTCTTCAGCCATCTTTTGAAATTTAGGTAGCAGGGATCTTTGTTAGCCTTTCCTTCCAGATGCTGGCATATTGGTCCAGGGGAGCCAGTGGGTGATCTCAGTTTCACAGCTAAGTGTCAGCATTGTATTTAATGCTTTAAATAGGCTTCTGTTTTCCCCTGCAAAAAAAAAAAAATCTCTTGATAACTAGATGAATTGAAAATGTGTCATATTCCGTTACATGCACCGATCAGATAATCAGTATGAATAGCTGTCCTTTTATCTGTGTAATACCACAGACATAGATGGTGGTGGTGGTGGTGGTTTGCAAATAAGGGAACCACAGCATGGGTGAGTTATGTAAGCTAGCTGATTGTATATAGCTAGGAAGAAAGGAATTAAGACAAAACTCAGCCTGATACTGGCTCCATTAACTTATACAGGAAAGTTGTAGGATTTTGAATTTACATAAATTCAAATGTTTGTATTCAGCATTAAGAAAAGAGCATGGGGGGGGGCGGATTTTCATTCTTTCTTGCTTGTTTTCTTTTCGTCCTTCCTTCTTTCTTTCAGCTTTTTTGAGTTCTCACTACATAGCCCTGGCTATCCTAGAACTCACTATGTAGACCAGGCTCAAATTCATAAAGATTGAACTGTCTATCCCTCTGGAGGGCTGAGATTAAAGGTGTGTGCCACCACTCCTGGCAAGGGAAATAGTTAAAGAGCGTGAAGTTGAGATAGGTAATTTAATGTTATGGCTTCACTCTGTTTTAGTTCTTGGGTATCTTTTATAGTATGACCTTAACGCATAGAATGCAACCGTCACATTTTTTTATACCTGTCTACTAATGCATATCAGCTTCTTCGTCTGGTAAAGGCACTGGCTGCACAGGCCTGGAGGCCTGAGGTAGTTACGGAGAACCTACTCCAGGAAGGGTTCCTCTGACTTCCACATCAGTCTCTTTGCATGATCACTCTATACATGCACTATTAGTTAATTAAAAATAATTGATTATTTTCAGATGGTTAAAGGGACCTAACTCATTGTATTCTTTTAAAGTACTGTTATATTGGCAAGACTAGTAAAGGACCCAATCAAGCATTTAGCTAGCCTTTCCTATGTAACTGTACCATTGATAATCAAGTTGCAGACAGGGAAAGATAGGTGTATCTTTTTTTTAATTTTGTTGTTGTTGTTTTATTTTTTAAAATAAAGTCTTACTGTGTAGCTTTGGCTGGCCTGGAACTCTCTATATAGACTAGGCTGACCTTTGACTCATAGAAATCCACTTGTCTCTGCCTCCCAAGTGTTAGGATTAAAGGCATGTGCCACCATACCTGGCAGATGATCCAGTCTCTGGACTCCACTGCCAAATCTCAGCAGCAGAACAGGTTGGCTTGTGGCAAGAGTGTGCAGTCAGGCTGGAAAGATAGCTCAGTAGTTAAGAGCACTGGCTGTTCTTCCAGATCTGGGTTTAATTCCCAGCACCCACATGGCAGCTCACAACTGTAAATAACTCAAGAACCAGGGAATATGACACACAAACATACATGCAGACAAAATACCAATGAACACAAAATTCAAAAATAAAACACACACACACACACACACACACACACACACACACACGAGTATGAAGTCAGTAAACCCGACTGCTGGGACTTCTGTAGGTCAACTGCCATGTAGTTCCTCAATAATATACAGGAATTTGAGAAATGAATGAAGAACGTGGGGACTAAGAGACTTAAAGGACATATCCCCTGGGGCTGGGAGTGACAGGCATTGAACAGAAGACCTTTTGCATGGCAAGGCATGAACTTTGCTACTGAGCTATTAACTGTTTTTAAACAGAAAAGAGTGCTCTATAGTGTCTAAAGAGGACTTCCAGGTAAATACAGTTATGACAGAGAAGGCAGTAAAAGTGACCATGTGCTGACTCACTGTAATGATGAATGTCAACTTGACACATCATAGAATCATGTAGTAAAAGTCTCAATGAGGGACTGTCTAGACTAGACCAGCCTGTAGGCTTGTGTGTAGGTGATTCTCTTGAGTACCTTAGCTGATGTAGGAAGCCCCACCCTGAAGGTGGGTAGCACCATCCCCTAGTTTTAGGGCTTGGACTGTAGAAGAATAGAGAAAGCCAGCTGAACAGTGGCCATGTATGTGTTTGTCTCTGCTTGACTGTCGGCACAGTCAGCTACTTCAAGCTTCTTCCTACACTTCCCTGCAATGATGGACTGTAATGTGGGGTTTTGAGCTCAAGTTAACCCGTTTCCCCCTAAGCTGTTTTTCTTTCAGAGCGTTTTATCACAGCAGCAGAACTCAGACTAGGACCCTCATAGGGAAGGGAACGGGTCGTGACTGAAAAGGACCTGGGGGAGGAACACGGGAGCAGACAGTCATTGAATTACATATTTGATTCTTGTGCTGTATCTCTGTATATTCATGGAGTCGTTTACCTCTTTTACATTTATTTATTCATTTATTTTGGGAGGAGGGACACATTATGGGGTCCATGTAGAGGTCAGAGGACAGCTTTCAGAACTTAGAATTCAGGTCTTCAGGCTTGGCAGGAAGTGCCTTTTTCTGCTGAGACATCTCATTGGCTACTTTATAACTTTTTTGTTTGTTTGTTTGTTTTGTTTGTGTTTTTTGTTTTTTGTTTTTTTCGAGACAGGGTTTCTCTGTGTAGCCCTGGCTGTCCTGGAACTCACTCTGTAGACCAGGCTGGCCTCAAACTCAGAAATATGCCTGCCTCTGCCTCCCAAGTGCTGGGATTAAAGGCGTGCACCGCCACCACCACCCGGCTACATTATAACTTCTTATATCATGAAAATGTTTTTAAAAACCTATTAGATAAAAAGCTAAAGCCTAACCACTAAGATTTGTGTGTATGTGTAACAATCTTTCCATACCACAGGTTAGAATTAAGTTTTAATTCTTGAAACTCAGGCTAAAAGATATTCTATAGTATGAAATTGTGTTATTGAGCCTTTTCTGATGTATGGCACATATTTGCCTAAAAATTTACTGGTAATTCAATACAGAAAATGTCCCAATATTCCTTTTTTTTCTAATGGTATTTTTCTTAATATTACAAAGTAAAAGTTCTTTATAGAAAAGTTGGAATGCAAAAAGTACAAGTCAGATGTTACATGCATCAAATCCCAGCATTCGAGAGGTTGTAACAGAATTGTGAGTTCAAGGCCAGCCTGGAGTAAATTGCAAGACCTTATTTATAAATAAATAAATAAATAAATAAATAGTATAAGAAGTAAAATATAAAATACACTGTTACCTCCCCAGAGATGACCATAAGTAATATTCTTGACTTGTTTTAGTTTATATATTATTATATTCTATACTGGGATAATATAGCTTATATATCTTGGGTTTCCATTTCATGTGCTATACTAACAGACAGGCCTAATCTTTTTCAAAGTAGATTGCACTAGTATTTCTGAATCTTTTTTCCTTAGGGGGACTACATCATGCAGCTGCCCGGATTTCCGGTGACAGTGTCTATAAGCATTTGAAGTATGAAGGTGGAATCCATCGAGTTCAGCGAATCCCAGAGGTGGGCCTGTCATCACGGATGCAGCGTATTCATACAGGAACAATGTCAGTTATTGTCCTTCCACAGCCAGATGAGGTAACTTCCCCAGGATGTGGCTAGCTTATTTATTTATATGTTCTGTCTGCATGTACATCTGGATGCCAGAAGAAGGCATCAGATCCCTTTATAGATGGTTGTGAGCCACCATGTGGGTGCTGGGAATTGAACTCAGGACCTTTGGAAGAGCAGCCAGTGCCCCTAACCTCTGAGCCATCTCTCCAGCCCCAGATCCCCTTTTCAAATAAAACTCAAGGAGTTAAAATGTGACCCAGCAATAAATGCACACACACAGTGGGGAGGGGGAAGAGGAGAGAGACCACTTAGCCTTAGGAGCAGTGGTCAAGGATTCCCTCAGTAGTTCAGAATTCACCCACTCATGCACATATACATAGCTCATGGAGATTAGAGTGTTAAATCTCAAAACAACCCACCTGCTAGATTGTTTCCTTTGCCTTATAAGAGAGAAAACAAGTCTCAGAAGAAGTGGTTAGCCTGAGGCTGCTCCACTGAGGTTAAAGCCCTGCATAAGTAACCTTCATCCTACACTGCCCCACCCACTCCATCCAGCTGTAGTTGTCTGTGAGAGCTGAAACAAGAAGGGAGGATGTCACCTTGTCTGACTGTGGCCAAGGACATGAGAATGTGGAGCAGTTCGAGTGTCTCACTGTGCATGTGGCAAGGGATACAAAGAGATCTTAGTGACTTTCTAACAGGGATCCGGTGAATCAATAATGTGCATTATAGACATCTTTATGGTCTAGATAATCAATGAGATAATCAATGGTGAAACTCTTCAAAGATTACATAATTCAGTGATTGCATACTATTCTAAATCCATGCTTAAAAACTGCACCCTTAAGTGGGTGAAATTCAAAGGTAGAACGTTTGCCTAGCATGAATACTGCCCTGAGTTCAAGCCTCATCACCCCCCAAAATAAAATAGTATCTCATTGAAATTGGTTGTTTATTTAGCTGGGTGGTGGTGGTAGCACACACCTTTAATCCCAGCACTTGGGAGGCAGAGGCAGGTGGCTCTTTGGGTTCTTTGAGTTTGAGGCCAGCCTGATTTACAGAGTGAAGTCCAGGACAGCCAGAATTACACAAAGAAACCCTGATTCAGCGGAGGGTGGGGTGTGGGTGGAAGTAGGTTCTTTGGTACTGTTATGTTTTTTATTTTTTTTCAATTCATGGTTTATGTAAATAGTTTAGTTTATTTGAAAAATCTTGGAATAAAGTGTTTGTAGTATTGTGAATTTACTCATGCTATTGTTTTGTTTTTTGGGTTTTTTTTTTTGTGTGTGTGTGTGTGTGTGTGTCCTAGGTAGACGTGAAAGTGGATCCCAGGGATCTCCGAGTAGACACGTTTCGAGCCAAAGGAGCAGGCGGGCAGCACGTGAACACCACAGACAGCGCCGTGAGGCTCGTCCATATCCCCACAGGTGAGCAAGGCTTTTGCTTCTGTCTTAGTTACTTCCTATTGCTGTGATAGGACACTGTGACCAAGGCAACTTATCAAAGGAAACGTCTGACTTGGGGCTCATGGTTCCAGAGGGTTAGAGTCCATATGCACTGTGGCAGGGAGCATGGCAGCAGGCAGGCAAGGTGCTGGAGCAGTAGCTGAGAGCTTGTGTCTTGATCTACATGCATAAGGCAGAGAGAGCTAACTGAATGATCTGGGCTTTGAAATCTTCAAGCCTACCCTCCATGACAAGCCTCCCTGATCAGGCCACACCTCCTAATCCTTTCCAAACAGTACTGCCAACTGAGGACCAGACATTCAAATACCTGAGCTGATGGAGGCCATTCTCATTCAAATCTCCACAGAGGGCCGTGGCACTGTGGCTCTGATGAGCCAGTGGTGTCTAGCTTCTCTTCTGTTTGGAAACAGTTCCCCTTTTGAAGGATGCAGGTCCTAAGCTGATCTGTGCCGGATAGGTACTTGGATATACTGGACGCCTGTGGCTCCAGGAGTGGTGCTCCAGCTCCAGTTCCAAGGGGAACAGAGATACAGCAGACGTGCCATTGCCGTGGATCCTGTGTATCTTGTAGATGACCTGCCAGTGCCACGAGGCTCCGATGCTTTAGTGGGGTCCTGAACACCAGGACACTTGGTCACCTTGATAAATTGTAAGATTTTTTTTTAAATTAGTTAAGGTACTTTTACATACATTGTTTCACAACAGTGATACATTCTGGGGAATGTATCTTTACACAGTCTTATCACTGGGTGAAAATTATAAATGATGGAAAATGTCAGTCTTAGTAGGCAGTAAGGTTTTATGGGACAGCTGTTGTACATGCAGACCGCCATTGACCATCTTATTATGCGGTGCCTCAGCATCACTCTTCAGACTAAAACAATTTTTCTTTTTATATTTTTATACTTCTTTTTAAATTACTAAACAAATTTTTGTGTGTGTGTGTGTCTATTTGTGTGTCTGTGGGTGTGTCTGTGTGAGTGTTTGCATGTGTGCAAGTCTCTGCATACATGAAGGCCGGAAGGAGATTGATCCCAAAGAGCTGGACTTTATAAGTGTTTTCGAAGACTTGTTATGTGGCTACTAGGATTCAAACTCTGATGCTCATTGATCAGCAGACACTATCAAATGTTAAGCCAGGACTGGAGAAACAGCTGCAGTTAAGTCAAGATCACATACTGGAGTGCTGTTCTTAGCACCTACAACGGGTGTCTCCCATCTGCCTCTAACGCAAAGGCCTCCGAGCACATGGGCAGTGCACTGTCTCGTTTGGTGGTGGTGGCACAGAGTTGGGTGGTGGAAGTAATACTTGATGGGGTTCAGAAATCAACACTCAAACCAAACACTGACCTCAGTTAAGCAAGAATAATTCATTGAATGCACACCATAATACTGGAATTGCAAAAAAGGACTAACTGCCATCTTAGTCTGCCCTCAGAGTAGACTTTCTATAGGAAAAACAGGTTCAAAAGTTTAAAGGCAAGGAGGGGAGCCATCGGCTCACTAGGCGGAGTATTATCAGCTAACCTTTAAGCTGATTGGTCCTGAGTGAGGTGAGGGGGGTGGTAAATGGGTGGTGAACAGGGGAATTTTAGAACATTCAGATAACAGAGCATGAGTATTATAATTATAACTTTTTGACTTGTTAGTAGCATTCTTTAGAGTCAGCCACAACAACCACAGTGAACTCATATGTAGGTGCAGGCAGTGCTGCCCAGTGGTCAGCTCTGACTTAAGTTATTTTAGTTCATATTGACTGTTGTAGGTTTAGTCTAATGCTGCTTGTGTTATGTTAATCTGGGTCCCCAAAATTGCATGAGAATCTGCATGTCTGCATGTAAGACATTGAGGGAACCCTGCTCCCAGTTGGTTTTGATTAGTAAATAAAGTTGCCAGTGGCTAATAGCTGGGCAGACAGACAGAGGCAGGACTTTTAGGATTCCCTTGCAGGGGACCAAGGAAAGAGGAGAGAGCTCTGCCGTGCTAGGACAAGGAGAGGAAAGACAACACCTGCAAGGTGCAGGACAGAGAGCATAGCCACCACGTAGGAGCCCAAGGATCATGTCCCAAGAAGGCACCCGACTGGGTAGAGCAGCAAAGATGGAATAATGATTTGAGTACGTAATAACTCAGGAATATTAGAGGGGAGCGGACTAGCCATGTGGAGGTTAGGGAGTGGTCCAGCCATTGAGCTATTTAAGGCATATCATAATATAAAGGCTGTATATATGTGTCTTTCATTCGAGAACCCAGAACATTGGGGAGGGTAGCAAGGAGCTCCGGCCACCGCCAGGATCAATGGAGTAGCATTAATTGGGTACAGATACACTTGACCTTTGATCTGATGATTCTATGAAAAGCTTTGTGAGATTTCTTAAGATTAGCAAACCTTGGCCAGGCGGTGGTGGCACACGTCTTTAATCCCAGCACTTGGGAGGCAGAGACAGGCAGATTTCTGAGTTCGAGAGTTCGAGGCCAGCCTGGTCTACAGAGTGAGTTCCAGGACAGCCAGGGTTACACAGAGAAACCTTGTCTTGAAAAAAACAAACAAACAAAAAACAAAAAACAAAACAAAACAAGAAGATTAGCAAACCTTAAACAGAACACTCAGAACAAACAAAACAGGGTATGTGGTCAGCATGTCCTTAAGCCAAGTCATTTCTGTGTGTCAGTGACTGGCAGGCCTGTTACAGCAACAGTATGGAATAGCTGGCAGGCACGGAACAAGATGGCTACAGCTAAGGATGGAAGCCTAAGCTTCACTCCTGCCAGCTTGGCAGCTGCTCTGTCACCGAGCTACATCCCTGGGCTTACATAAAGGAGTATTGTCAACATCAGCCCTCCTTTTGTGTATTTGTGACTGAAAGAGGAAGGGACAAGTGCTCCCTGTGTAGAACAAAGGTGGGGTGGGGTCAGCACTCCATAGAGGATGGGAGCAGATTGCTCTTGGAAAAGTATCTGGATGAGCCAAAAAAAAAAAGAAAGAAAGAAAGAAAGAAAGAAAGAAAGAAAGAAAGAAAGAAAGAAAGAAAGGAAATGCTCAGAGAACAAGAGTAAACATGACTAGCTGCTGCCTCCGCCTTCCAACCTGAAGTGGCTCAGAGTCACACCTCACAGCGCACTCCTGTAAGCCTAGCACTTGAGAGGCTCATGTAGGGTCACCAGCTTACGGACACACATTTTTAAGCTCTCACTTAGTTGGGAGGCAGAGACAGGCAATTTTCTGTGGGTTACAGGCCAACTTGGTAAACACAGTGAGACCCAGGCTAGATAAGACTACATAGTAAGTATCCTGAAAAAAATCAAAGAAAACGGTAAACATTTAGACATCAGAGTCTAAGTAGGCACCTAGAGCTATTACCAACAATTTCTAAATTGTGCTAAATCTAAACTGTTGCTTGTCTTCTGTCAAATTCCCTGATTAATCTTTTGCCTTACGATGTTCCTCAGCCAGGTGTGGTGTCCCTTTAATTCCAGAACTCCTGAGGCAGAGGCAGATTATGAGTTCAAGGCCAGCCAGAGCTACTCAGTGAGACCTAGTCACACACAAACAATGAATAAATGTTCCTCATTTCTTCTTTACTAGACCGGCAGAAATGATAGGTGACAGTTACTTCTGCTTGTTTTTCAGGACTTGTAGTAGAGTGCCAACAAGAACGATCACAGCTGAAAAATAAAGAAATAGCTTTGCGTGTGTTGAGAGCCAGACTCTACCAACAGATAATCGAGAAAGACAGGTGTCAGCAGCAGAATGCTAGAAGACTGCAGGTAAGACAAGTGGAACAATTGCAATGCTGTAGGAAAGTCATGTTCAAATGCAGTGCCTGTCCTCACATGAATAGAATGTCTAGAACACGGGACATGTGCTTTTTTTGTAAGCAAGGAATATTTAAGTGCCGGTAACCTATGGGGTTGTTGATTGCATTCAGGCGTGCCAGTTTCCAAAGGAGTAAATGAATAAACAGAAATATTTCCTACTTGTTTCCCTGCAATGTTTATGTTTTAATGTCTTAAACTGAAATTGGTTGGTTTTGTTTTGTTTTGTCTTGTTTCCTGACAGATTTTCTCTGAGTAGCCCTCGCTGTCCTGGAAGTAGACTCAGCTGGCCTCGAACTCTGCCTCCCAAGTACTGGGATTAACGGTGTGAGCCACTGTGCCTGGCAGGAAATTTGGTTTTAAGATAAAATAATAAAATAATCTCTTGAAACTTGAAGATTTTCAGATACTTAAAGGCTTTTATTACAACTCAGTATGAATGAAACTTAAATGGCATTCCTAAAAGAAGGAAGGGAGATTGCTGCTGGAGTCTGGGGATAAAGAACAAAAGGGAGATTGCTGTTTCATCTCGTTCCTTTGGTACTTCTGGAATTTTGCTGGATATATATTTATAGTTGTTGGGGTCCAGGAGTCACTCCACAAACCGTATGAACACTGATCTTATCAGACAGGGATAGTTTATTGAACACAGACCCCAAGACTGGTTGATCAGGGATGTAGCTCAGACTTTGGGAACTGAAGCAACGACCAGAACATTTCTCAGGGTCAGCTTATAAAGGCAAAAACCAGAAAAACCACAATGAGCTCATACACAGGTATGGGTCAGGGGATGGCATTGCAGGGTGGTCTGTCTTTTTTCCACGTTTCTTTAATAAGTTAGATATAACGGTTCAACCCGACCCCTATCTTGCTTGGCCTTGAGTGAAGGCTGCAGCTGGGCAATTTTCTAAGGAGAGCAGCTTTCAAAATATAACAAAGCTCTGAGCATAGCAGATATATGGTCAACTTGACCTTGCTTGGAACCAAATAATTTTCTGTGTCTACTTCCTTTTTGTGTCAACAATATGGGATGGCTGGCAGGCCTGAAGCAAAATGACTTAGTTATTTCTAAGAAGTAATGCCAGAGAACCAGGTCAGGAATGTAGACTTCAACAATAGTATGAAATATAGTATGCAAAGCTGGCTGTGGTGGTAGCTTATATCTTTTATCTCAGCACTCAGGAGGCCAAGGCAGGTGGATCGATATGAGTTCTAGGCCAGTGTTGTCTACCTAGTGAGACCCTATTTCAAAAAAACGATGTTATATGTAAAATATATTAGTTAGACTGTGGTGACACATGCCTTTAATCCCAGCACTCCAGAGACAGAGGCAGGTGGATCTTTGAGTTCAAGAGCAACCCAATCAACAAAGTGAGTTCCAGGACAGCCTACACTATTACACAGAGAAAACCTGCCTTGACAAACAATAACAATCTTTTAAATATTAATCCTTGTGTTCATCATGATAGGAACCCTTTCCCTGTTTGTCTTTCTAACTTTCTTTGCCATCATTGCAATGAAAGTAAAGGGATAGATTGTATCCCTTTAGTCTAATCTGAGTGGCCAGAAAGACCTTGTTTGCCTGTTTAGTAGCAATTTCTACTGTTTGGAAACTTTTTCGTCAGTCAATCATACAGTGGTCTTTATACAGTGCCCAGTGTTCAACCCTGGTTCCCTCATCACTCAGAAAGTTTTGCAGACTGGTTTCTGATACAACTGGTCTAGACTGGTGTCTTAATGTGGTGCTTTCCAAACCCAGCCGGCAGAAGGAGAGTGGAGAGACTGTTTCAGAACACACAGTCCCTGGTTCATTATGTCTATGAGTGAGCTGAGAAATCTGTAAGTCTTCCAAATTCTCCGGTCAGATGTTTGGTCTCATGCCATTTGCCTCAGGCTTTAAGAAAATGAGTATTTGGAGGGTGAGGCAAGAGGATTGCCAGTTGCAGATCAACCTGTGCTATATAGTGAGGATATGGAGAAAGAACAAGGGAGCTTGAGGCCGTGGAAAGTGGAGAGGAAGGACAGATCCAAAAACACACGTCTTTCATCTTAAAAATAAAGCAATTGAGAGAGTGCTGTGTATGGGACTATTGTCAGGGGCAGGAGCAGACTGAGCATGTCAGAACCATCGCATGGCCAGGAGCAGACTGAGTATGTCCGTAACCATCACATGTGGTGATTGTACGGAGATTCCAGGTTGTAAGTTTAAAGGAGTCAGAGAACATATTTCAGTTACTGGGCTGGGGTGGTAGAGACATGTTAAGGAAGGGCAACCCCTTCAAATAAACTAGATAACATGTGAAATTGGCATGCTATAACAGTGGCATTGTAAAGGTTCGTGTGGTTCTCAGAAATAATGCTGGGAGGACTGCTCATGGTAAGAACCTGGAATGCTGAGTTTAAGTGTGTGCTCTTAGCAGACAAGAAGAACCCATAGCAGGAAGCTTCTCAGACAAATGCCTTGGGAAGACGAGGCAAGCCCGCTCACAGAAGCGGAAACATACAATGTTAACCTGTAGTTTGGTAGAAGTGTAGGTGAAGGTGACGGTAGAAATGCAGCCAGGACACACTAAGAAACCAGCTAGAAACGGGCATCCAGGGAGTGCTCTCTCCCCCGTCTGCATCGGGCATCCAGGGAGTGCTCTCTCCCCGTCTGCATCAAGCCTAGCACTGTAAGCTCCCTCAAGTGTTTGTTAAATCACTGAATGTCAGGGTTCTCTACCTGGGAAAAAAAAAAAAGGAACATGCTAGGCATGGGCCTCACATCTGTACTGCCAGTAGTTGGGAGGCTGAGACAGGAGAGTTGCTGTGAGTGAGGCTACCTTAAGCTATATAGAGGCACAATATATTTTTAACAGCGAAAAACTCTAAAAAGGAAGGACAGGAAAAAATTTTTAAATGTTTAAAAAAAAAAAAAAGGAACTTGAAACATCAAAGAGGCATTTGTTTTTTTTACAGATCAGCTCTCCACGGGTGTTTGGTTACTTGTCCCGTGGGCTGGGGCTGGAACCTCTGCTGAGTTACATGCATTCACCCTCTAACTTCCTTCCCCAACCCCAAACCTGAAGTCTAAAGATTACCTCCTACCTGTTCTTGTCTTGCTCTGTGGATATAAGTTTTTTTTTTTTTTAATAGATACTTAATCCCTTCAAACAGGAAAATCAACTATAAGTGTAGTGCCAGGGAAATGTTAGTGATCCCCAGAAAACCAGACAGGAGCCAATCTGATGCAACTCACAACAGAGTCTTTATTCTGTTCGAGCTAGCTCAGGCTCCACCAAGCACCACCTTCATGCAGGATGGATTTGGGGTCGGGAGTCCCAAATGTCTATCGGGGTAAGGCTTTATAATACAGTAAGCAGCAAGCAGGGAGTATGTGTGCAAGCATGTAACTGGAAAGCTGCTGTGCCCTTTAACATAATTGGCTGGTGCTGGGAGTCATGTCATAAACATCATTTCTGCTCTCCTCAGCATTGGTGGCCGTTAGGCGGGGGTGGGGGGTGGGGGGGTGGGGGGTCGGGGGGTGGGGGGGTGGGGAGGTGGGCTTGTAACCTTCAGGTGAAGGTTTGTTGGGGGAATAACCCGGAGACACTGGTATTGTTGGGGATTAGCCTAGAGACTAGTGGAAACCAATGCTAAATACCAGCCTGTTAGTTTACCTGAGTTCAAACTTAGGTCAGGTTCTCTAAGATGGAGTCTGAACTGAAAAGATTTAGCCTCACATAAGGATTTATTAAGATTCTATAAATGTTATAATTTTTAATTTTAAAATTAAAAATACAAATTTCTTTTTGTTATGGGATAGGTGGGAACAAGAGCCCAGTCAGAGAGAATTCGGACATATAATTTCACCCAGGATAGAGTCACTGACCACAGGATAGCCTATGAAGTTCGTGACATTAAGGTAATATTACTGACTATGTTTTATGTACCTTTGCTTCATTAGAAATATAGTCAGGGGCTGGAAAGGTCATTGACTGAGAGCACATTCCCGGGATCCAAAGGATGGAAGGCAGGAAACCAATGCAAGTTGTCCTCTGATCACACACGCACCATCACACACACACACACACACACACACACACACACACACACACACACACATACACATACACACACACACCCCACATAAGTCAGGTAGAAGCTGCTCTTAGCCCTAAATGTTGCTTCACGAATGGCTCCCTCCAAACACCTTCTCCCCACCTTTAATCCTTTCTTGCAGGAATGGCTAGGCCTTTTTCAGGGTACATCCGATTAGGTGAAGCCCACTAGGATGGCATCATCCTTTATTAAGTCAAAGTCACTTTATTGATTACTTAATTCCAGAAGTACTATTCCTTTATTGTTGCAGGTTCCATCTGTAAGATAGAGAATTATACATGGTTAAAACACCCAGGGCATCAGCATCATAGAATTAGACCTACTACAGTGTGTGAGTGTGGTGTGTGTGTGTGTGTGTGTGTGCTGATTTGTTTGTTTGTTTTCTCTTTTTCTTTACCCCTCACTATGTAGCCTTGGCTAGCTTCATAGAGAGATCTCCCTGTCTCTGCCTTCACATCTCCACGTGAAGCGCCACACCCTGTATATTCTTTTTATATAAGCAGTATAGCCAAGCTGTTGAAGAAAATACCCTGTAAACATTGCTTGAACAGCATTACCTAAAATCCTTCTAGCTAAGACTACTAACATTAATACATTAGCCGGGCGGTGGTGGCGCACACCTTTAATCCCAGCACTTGGCAGGCAGAGACAGGCAGATTTCTGAGTTCCAGGCCAGCCTGGTCTACTGGTCTACAGAGTTAGTTTCAGGACAGCCAGGGCTATACAGAGAAACCCTGTCTCAAAAAAAAAAACAAAACAAAAAAAAAAACCCCAAAAAACAAACAAACAAAAAACCATTAATACATTAGCAAAGAAACCCAGTGGAATAACTAAAGCCTCATAATTTTGATTCTGCCCACTTTGTACCCAAAGTCTTGGTTTTACAAGAGAGATGTCCAGTTTTTTATGCTTATAAAGTTCTGTGTATCTTACTCCACTTCCTCTGCCGTCTTATGGCACACAACTATCTTGCATATGACCTTGAGATGAGAAAAAAATTTACTGTTGTTCTTGTGTTTGTTTGTTTGTTTGTTTGTTTGTTTGTTTTAAATAGGGTCTTACTCTTGTAGCCCAGGCTGGCCTGGAACTCAGAATAATGCTCTGGCCTTATATTCTGATTCCTTGGGTTACAAGGGAGAGCCACCAACCTGGTAGAGGGAGCAAATGTTTGTTAACTTCTCTTTCCTTAGATAAAACACACTAGTAAGCAAACATATTTGGCAATATTGTTTCAAGTGCATCATATTTTTTCAGCTGTTTTTCAGGACTTCGGAGGCCAAGGGAAGAGAATCACCATGAATTTGAGGGCAGCCTGATAGCAAGGCCTGTCTCAAACCAAAAAATAAAAAAAACAGCACGGCCAGGGTCAGAAGGAAAGATAGCAAAGAGGCTGACAAGAGCGAGTAACTTAGAAATGATCCAGAAGAAACTGGAGAAGGAGTTAGGACCTCGGCAGGAGAGTGGCAGCTGGCAGACAGAGTGGAAGGAGAAAGAGAGTAGACAGAGTGGGGGCGGGGGGAAGTGAACATGTAGGGTTCTTCTGCCCGGCTCTCCACCCCTTTCAGTAACTCCAGCTTCCTCTGACTCCATCCACATAATTCCTGATGGAGCAGCTGCACCTGGGCATGATCGTGACCCTGACAACCATTGATCTGTTTGGCTCAGGCCGCTGAACAAGCCGCAGCCCCCAAGGAGTGCCTCCCAAGATTTCTAAGCTAGGGATAGAGTTGTGCCCACTTCTTTGTGGCTAACCCTGAGCTATGAACTGCTGAGAAGAAGTCGGAAGGCACATTTCCCAGCTCACAGAGTCAAAGGGGGCGGTGCAGGAGCGCAAGGAGAAGAGTGCATAGTCACGAGGTCAATGTCCACACTCATTTATTCCTGAGGCGCAGTCTCAGTCCCCGGGGAGCGCAATAGACCCCAATGCTCCAGCGCTTCGGGGAGCACTCAGGGGACTTAGAGTGCCTCTGAGGCTGCTCTTTTGCCCTTCTTTGAGATCGTTTCTCACTCTGTAGTCCAGGCTGGCAATTAGAACTTTGCCCTGGCCAGAGCTCTGACTGTACTGTACTGTACTGTACTCTCTCTCTCTCTCTCTCTCTCTCTCTCTCTCTCTCTCTCTCTCTCTCTCTCTCTCTGTCTCTCTCTTTCTGTCTCTCCACATTCAGTCATTTGAAATGCCTTCTGCTCGGAGAATACCCATTTCTTTTAAAGGCTCAGTCTTCTTCAGCTGTTACCCTCCTGTTAACAGGTCCTTTCTGCCCTTGCCTTCTCCTTAGTGTTTTACCTGTCTGCATTAGTCTGTGCTGTTTGCTTACCTGTCTCACTCTGACACTAGCTTGTTAGGGTCTGACAGCACTAGAATCTTTACATAAACCCTTTAATCTTTACATGACCACGACACCCTGGGTGATCCAAACCAACTCCCGAGGTATTATGATTAGTGTTGAGCGTGGAATCCCTTTTACATCAGTTCCCCAAATGAAATCCAAGTGGCGGTGCCATAATAATTGGAACACCAAGCATGTTGGCTTTCAATAAGCAGGTGTATAGCATGTATTAGTTGTGTGAAACCTTTTTTTTTTTTTTTTTTGGTTTTTCGAGACAGGATTTCTCTGTGTAGCCCTGGCTGTCCTGGAACTCACTCTGTAGACCAGGCTGGCCTCGAACTCAGAAATCCGTCTGCCTCTGCCTCCCAAGTGCTGGGGTTAAAGGCGTGTGCCACCGTTGCCCAGCAAAACTTTTTAAATTTTATTTATGTAT
Organism: Grammomys surdaster; assembly: GCF_004785775.1. NCBI lineage: Eukaryota > Metazoa > Chordata > Mammalia > Rodentia > Muridae > Grammomys > Grammomys surdaster. Next base: position 1,745,492 of record NW_021620757.1, read on the forward strand.
TAGTCATTTTGCAGAGAGGAACTGAGAGAGGGAAATGACAGGGAAGTCTAAAGGAAGCAACCTTCCCCAGGGTCATTATTTGGAGAATTATTTGTCTCTACTTTATTTTCGAGTTTTTTCAGACATATATACTGTTCGCAGTGAATACTACACAGCCTATCTCTGGGCTGAACAGTTGTGAATTTGCCTTCTGTTTATCCCTCCATTCCTTTTCTATATCCATTTGTTTGGCTTTTGAACCATTTAAAAGCAAGTTGTTTGGGAAGTGAAGGCAGGAGGATTAGAAGTTCAAGGTCACCCTCTGCTACTTAAGGAGTGCTAGACCAGCTTGTGCTACAAACTTGCTCAAACAAAAAAAAACAGAAAGAAGAAAAACATAAGATAGAAAAGATAAAGGAAGTTGTTAACGAAAGAGACTTGTTCCTTCACCATTACAAAATAGTTTGCAATTACGCAGGATGTCTAGATTGTATCTGCGGCTGGACTGCTCACCTCGAGGCCGGGGGTCAGCCTCTAATGTCTTTCTTTAGACTCCATTCACCTTGCTTTTAGAGCCAAGGTCTCTTACTGGCCCAGAACTCAGCAATTACAATAGACTGGTTAGCCAGGATACACAGGGATCTGCCTGACTGCCTCCCCAGTGTAGGTTACACGTGGATGTCACCACACCGAGATTTTTTACAGGTTCTGGGCATCAAGCTCGGTCTTCATACTCACAAGGAAAGCGTTTTACCAGCTGCGCCATTGCAATAATCTAAGACTTCTACATTTTCCGGGTTATTTATTTATTTATTTATTTTTCACTTATTGTATGTGCACATGTGTGTAGACATATTTGTGTGACTTTACATGTGTGTGCGCATGGATACAAGTCAGTGTCAGGTTCTACCTCTGTTCCACCTTTTGAGACAAGGTCTTTTCTATGACCCGGGAGCTCACCAATTGACTAGACGGCCTAGCCAAAGCGAACCTTGGAAATCTGCTTATGTCTAACCACGCACCCTGCGCTGTGGTTACAAATGTGTGTGTGTGTGTGTGTATGTTTTCTTTTACATGGGACCTAAGGATCTGCACGAAGGTCTTCATGCATGCATGAAGACCTTATCACAGCCCTTGGCTTTCCAATTAAAATGTTTAGATTTATTTTATGTATATGGATGTTATGTTATGTATGTATGTATGTATGTATGTATGTATGTATGTATACTATGTGCATGCCTGGCACCCAGAGAGGTGGAGGGCATTGGAACAGGAGTTGCCGATGGTTATGAGACACCTGGTGGGTATTGGGAATCAAACCCAGGCTTCACTGTGTAGTGGAACTTGCTTTGTACACCAGACTGGCCCTGAACTCAGAGATCTACCTGCCTCTTCCTCCAGTGTACTGGACTACACTTTTTTTTTTTTAACTTTTAGCAGACAAACACATTCTTTTTTTGTTAAAAAGAAGTCACAGGCAACATTTCCTCTCAAAGATAGTGTGCTAACAGAGACTAGTGTCAAAGTTACTCAGCAAAGGGTCTTTGAAGACAGGCAGTTGGTCAGTTTCAAAAGCTCATTCAGATGTCTTTGTCTTATCTCCAGAGTCATTGTAAAGATCAAAGTCACAGATTTCATTGTATTGATTTCAAATACAATGATTTGTATTTCAATTTGATTTCAAAGTAAAATGGTAACTTAAGCAATTAAAGTAGAAATCTGTTTTCTCTTTAGATTCATGTTTTATTTAAGGAAAAAAAAAGCACTGAAATTGGGATTCTCCATATATTAGTAGTTGTGTTAATAATATTGCAGAATATTAGTAAGCCTTTGTTGTTAGTGATAACTATGAAGAAACAGACAATTGTTTGCTCTCTTTTTGATTATCGGGTGTGGTGGCCTGCTCTCCATCAGTGTAACAGATACCTGAGAAGAGCAACCTGAGAAGAGAAGAGGTTGCTTTAGCTCATAGTCTCAAGGTTTCAGACTGAATGGCTCGCTGTTCCAATCCTGTGAAGACACACCATGACCAAGGCAACTTAAAAAAGTAAAACATCTAGCTGGGGCCTTCTGACCAAGCCAGCTCAGTTAGTCAACAGGTTCTCCAGTGCAGGAGTGAAGATTAAAAGAAAAAGAATTAGACAATATTGCAGCACGACCCCAGCCAGTTCTGAGGCTAAAGGCTGAGGCGGGTTTATTTTTTTTTCTCAATTTTCTTTTAAACCGTTTTAATTGCATGCAAGTATTTAGGTCAGTTCTAGGTTGAGGAACCAGCAATACAATAGATGCAAATAGTCAAGGAACAAACAAGGCAATAAACAAAATCCCTTGATCACTCCCAAGATCACTGTTTCTAAGGGCTCATCAGGATGACAACAATATCTGAGCCTACTTCCCTGTCCTAGCCCACAGTCATATTCATGCCTGAGGCCTACTTCTTTGTTCTAGCCTAAGCACAGTTCATCATAAGGGGAGCAAGTGGCAGAAGAAGCCATTTACCTCCTCTCCTGGAAGTAAAATGGAGAGGAAGCCATGAGTATCCTTCAGCTTCATTTGGGGCACACCTTCCATCAGGCCTGCCTCTTTTAGGTTTCTACCGGTTTCCAAAAGCGGAGGGGCTAATGTTTACTACATGGGTTTTTGGTAAACATCTGACATACAAACTGTATAGTCAGGTGTCATAATAACTTTTTTTTTAATCAGGAATTTTTACGTGGTGAGAAGTGCCTGGACCAGCTAATTGAGAGACTGCGTCAATCAGCAGATGAAGAGGCCATTGCTGAATTTTTGGATGAAAGCCTTCAATCAGTGAAATAAATGTGGTTTATTATTTATTGTTATATAAATGCTTTGATCAAGAAACAAACAGGTGTGGAAATCATAATGAATATTCATAAAGTATAGGGGTTTTATGGAAATCATTTTAATAAAAGAAACTTACATTTCTTGACATAGGGGTTTATTTTAGTTCTCAGTAAATAATCCAGCTCTCCAAATAGAAAATAAGCTTGTAACATCAAAATAAAATATTGAGAATTGTATAAGATGAATCAACTGTTTCTTTTAGACCTTTTAAAAATCATAAGCATTTTCTTCCAAAGAGAGTATAGGTATGAGTCACCATGCCTAGCTTATATAAAAATCACATTTAAAAAAAATTATATGACAGGTTCAGGACAAATTCATAGCTACTAAATATTTGAAACAAAAGGGATGCTTGCAGGGAGCTCACCCACTGGGCATGCTTCAACTGAGGGAATGTGGGCTCACTAAAACTCTCATGGCAGTCAATGACCAAAAGACATTAAGCATTGTTTACCCTTTTAATTCTAGATACTCTATTGAGTGCGTGCTGAACGCCTGTGAATTTAATTTGCACTCACCTGATAATGAATGACTTGGACATTTTTTTATTTGCCAGTATACATGGAACCTGATATTTCCCCAGACAAGTGCTTACATTTATGCTTATTTTCACCACACTGTGGAAGAGCAGAAGTTGGGATTTGGTTGATTGTCAGTGTTTTTATTGTTTTATTAAAATGTTGTGTATGTCTCCCAAGAACTCCAGCCCCAATTAGAAGTTTTGTAGTTTTTGTCTGTTTGTTTCCAGACAGGCCCTGTCTGTCCTGGAAATCCCTATGTAGACCAGGCTGGCCTTGAAGTCACAGAGATCCACCTGCCCCTGCCTGTCCCCCTCTAGTGCTAGGATTAAAGGTATTCCACTGTACCTGGCAGTTTTGCAGTTTTTAGTCTTCTCTTTAGGCCTAAGATTTATCTTGATGTTCTTTCTTAGAGTTTATGGAAGGGAATCAATTAACACTGTTGACTTTGACCTAGTTGTTTCAAAATAATTTGTTGAACGACTCTTTTACATTGCATTGCTTTGTGTTCCTGGTTTCTCACATTTAACCTGGAGGGTGGGTGAGATGGTTTAGCTGGGAAAAGTGCTTGTTTGTTAACAATCCTCAAGGCCCGAGTTTGATCACCAGAACCTACATGGTGGAAGGAAAACCCAGACTCCATCAAATTGTCCTCTAGCCTTCACACGTGTCACATACTCTCACACAGCATAACTAAATGTAATATAGTTTCTAATTAATTAAACTTTTGGAAAAGACCCATCAGTTGCATAGTGGTGAGCCCTTGGGATCTAGTCACTTATCAAAAGTCCATTAGCTGGCAACCAAGCTCACCAATACATAAGTATTTACATTTCCAACTCAAACTATAACAATTAGGAAACAAAACCACCTATTTGTTTATATCTAGTCTACAAACTTGAAGGACATCCATAGTGCTCTTCTTAGGTCCTCAAATAAGTTGTTCAATACTTCCTAATGAATCTATATATCTTTGGGGGGGTTTCTGGGGCACTTTTGGTTTTTTTTTTTTTTTTTTTTTTTTTTAGACGGGTTCTCTTTGTGTAGCTCTGGCTCTTCTGGAACTCTCACTGTAGACCAGGTTGGTCTCAGTAAAATGAGATTGTCCTGCTTCTGCCTTCTAAGTGCTGGAATAAAGGCACATGCCACCACCTTTAATCTCAGCAATGACTTTAATCCTAAACACCTGATAGGCAGAGGCAGGTGGCTCCAAGACAGACAGGGCTACACAGAGAAGCCCCGTCTCATCACCACAAGAAGAGGAGAAGAGGAGGAGGAAGAGGAGGAGGAGGAAGAGGAGGAGGAAGAGGAGGAGGAAGAGGAGGAGGAGGAAGAAGAGGAGGAGGAAGAGGAGGAGGAGGAAAGAAAAGAAAAACCCGAATGTGTGTGTGTATATATTACATTTAAACAGCAAATAAAAAAAATCAGAAGTTATTGTAGAGTGAAAATTATGGAGATCATTTTAAGTTTGTAGAATTTACTTTGGATATATAGGATACTCTTTAAGTTTTCAACAAGGGCATGGAAAATTTCTGTATGAAGCAAGCCAAGAATGTGGAAAGACCAGTCACCATTACTGGAACTGGCCAACCACAAAGAGAAAGGAAAGAATGCAAGTGAGCTAGGTGGAACCAAGCTGGGAACCAAGCTGGTAACCGAAGTGACAGGGCAAGGCTGCAGTGACAGGGCAGGACCACATTCTTGAGAAAGATTAGCGTACATAGAGTTTTCACATGACCCTGACTCACGTAGGTTGGGTTCCTTTGGAATGTTCCGCTATTTTTATGTTATGCCACCTTAGCAACCCCTCATCCCCCTCCCCATTCCTTGGTTTGTGGTTTTTCCCTTTAAAAACCCCTCTCAAACTGGCTGTCTTGGTCAATTCAGCTCCTGCATGAGCAAACGAATTGACCGGCAGCTAGCTGTCACATGCCCGAATAAACCTCGCTATTGCTCCAGTTCACGGTGTCTCGAGCAGATTACTGGGTAGTCACGACCTTCCGAGACTTGAGTGAGGGTCTCCTCTCTGCAGGGGGTCTTCATTATTTGCTGACATTTAAAGAGTTTTTTAAATGGCTCATGACTTCAAATCAGTGGGTGTATATCTATAATAGAATAAGTAAAACAATGGTGATTGAGTTTGCATTTTATTTTTTTTAAAGATTTATTTATTTATTATACTGTAAGACACTGTAGCTGTCTTCAGACATACCAGAAGAGGGCATCAGATCTCATTACAGATGGTTGTGAGTCACCATGTGGTTGCTGGGATTTGAACTCAGGACCTCTGGAAGTGCAGTCAGTGCTCTTAACCACTGAGCCATCTCTCCAGCCCGAGTTTGCATTTTAAAGACTGTCTATCGATTAAATAATTATTCTAATAAAAATAAAGAACTTCGGCCAGGCAGTGGTGGCGCACAACTTTAATCCCAGCACTTGGGAGGCAGAGGCAGGCGGATTTCTGAGTTCGAGGCCAGCCTGGTCTACAGAGTGAATTCCAGGACAGCCCAGACTGCACAGAGAAACCCTGTCTCGACAAACCTAAAAATAAAAAAAAATAAAGAACTCTGTAAATTGCACATACCATTCAGTCTTCACACAGACTAAAATACTGTTATCCTCAGTTTTGGAATTCTATAAAGTTTTCAGGTGGAAGTCATACAATCAAATAATAGACTCGGTACTTTTACTCTGGACTTGAAAGGCTTTGTGTGTGTGTGTGTGTGTGTGTGTGTGTGTGTGTGTGTGAGAGAGAGAGAGAGAGAGAGAGAGAGAGAGAGAGAGAGAGATGGGTTTTCCTGCCTCAGCCTCCTTGGTTCTGGGACTAAAGGCGTATGCCACTATGCAAGGCTGAAACCTAAAGTATCAAATTCAGGATACTAAACGCTTTCTACCTCAGGGAAGTATTCAATAACACAAAAGCTTAAGAGGTTACGTAAACTACAACTCCCAAGATGCAAAGCGGCTTCGGCCTATTTATATGGACCCGCGAGCCCGAGGATCCCGTCATGCATTGAGGCGCGCGAAAGGCAACCTGGGAAGAGTAGTTCGTCGGGGTATCTACCCGTCTCGCCAGCGCAGCAGAAGCTGCTCCTGTGGCTGGATCCCAGGGTCGTGTGAGGGTGAGCTGACGGGAGAAAGGGCGCGAAGGGAAACGGTGAGTCAGGCGCGGGCTACGCGATAAAGGAAGGCGGCACCGCGGCGAAGGCCCAGCTGAGTAATCGCGGCCGCGAGCGGAGTCTGTTCTGGGACGCCGCTGAGTCGGCGTCGGCGAGGGAGGCGTGAGGAGGAGCCGGGCGTCTGCAGCCGTTCTCGCCCTCGGCGCCCCGCCGCCATCTCCACCATGCAGTCCCGGGAAGACGCCCCGCGCTCTCGCCGCCTCGCCAGTCCCCGCGGCGGGAGGCGGCCCAAGAGGATTTCCAAGCCCTCGGTGTCGGCGTTTTTCACGGGCCCGGAGGAATTAAAGGACACGGCCCATTCCGCAGCCCTCCTGGCACAGCTCAAGTCTTTCTACGACGCGCGGCTGCTGTGCGATGTGACCATCGAGGTGGTGACGCCTGGCAGTGGGCCCGGCACGGGGCGCCTCTTCTCGTGCAACCGCAACGTGCTGGCGGCGGCGTGCCCCTACTTCAAGAGCATGTTCACAGGGGGCATGTACGAGAGCCAGCAGGCCAGCGTGACCATCCACGACGTGGATGCCGAGTCCTTCGAGGTCTTGGTGGACTACTGCTACACCGGTCGCGTGTCGCTCAGCGAGGCCAATGTGCAGCGCCTGTACGCGGCCTCAGACATGCTGCAGCTGGAGTACGTGCGTGAAGCCTGTGCTTCCTTCCTGGCTCGCCGACTCGACCTGACCAACTGCACTGCCATCCTCAAGTTCGCTGATGCCTTCGACCACCACAAGCTGCGGTCTCAGGCCCAGTCCTTCATAGCTCACAACTTCAAGCAGCTCAGCAGGATGGGTTCCATTCGGGAGGAGACGCTGGCAGATCTGACCCTGGCCCAGCTGCTGGCCGTCCTGCGTCTGGACAGTCTGGATGTAGAGAGTGAGAAGACCGTGTGTCACGTGGCGGTGCAGTGGCTGGAGGCTGCTCCGAAAGAGCGGGGCCCCAGTGCTGCGGAAGTCTTTAAGTGTATTCGTTGGGCACACTTCCCGGCAGAAGACCAAGACTACCTGGGAGGACTACTGACCAAGCCTATTGTGAAGAAATACTGCCTGGACGTTATTGAAGGGGCCCTCCTGCAGCTACGGTTTGGTGATAGGTTGTACAAGTCAGTGGTGTGCAAGCCAAATAGCAGCCACAGCAGCAGTAGCAACAATAGCAGCAACAGCAGCAGCACCAGTAGCTCTGTTGTATCTGTAGCAGAAAATCCACCCCAAAGGTTGGGTATGTGTGCCAAAGAGATGGTAATTTTCTTTGGACACCCCCGAGATCCATTTCTCTGTTATGACCCTTATTCGGGGGATATTTACACAATGCCGTCTCCTTTGACTAGCTTGGCACACACTAAGACCATTACATCTTCAGCTGTTTGTGTCTCTCCAGACCATGACATCTATCTTGCTGCCCAACCCAGGAAAGACTTATGGGTATATAAACCAGCCCAAAATAGTTGGCATCAACTGGCAGACCGATTGCTGTGTCGAGAGGGCATGGATGTGGCATATCTGAATGGCTACATTTACATCTTGGGTGGGCGAGACCCGATAACTGGAGTTAAATTGAAGGAAGTGGAATGCTACAGTGTTCAGAGGAACCAATGGGCGCTGGTGGCTCCTGTACCACATTCCTTTTATTCATTTGAACTAATAGTGGTTCAGAATTATCTTTATGCTGTCAACAGTAAGCGGATGCTCTGCTATGATCCTAGCCATAATATGTGGCTGAATTGTGCATCTCTTAAACGAAGTGACTTTCAAGAAGCCTGTGTCTTCAAAGATGAAATCTATTGCATCTGTGACATCCCAGTCATGAAGGTCTACAACCCAGCTAGAGGAGAGTGGAGGCGGATTAGTAATATTCCACTGGACTCAGAAACCCACAACTACCAGATCGTCAATCATGACCAAAAGTTGCTGCTCATCACTTCCACCACCCCACAGTGGAAAAAGAACCGTGTGACAGTATATGAATATGATACTAGGGAAGACCAATGGATTAATATAGGTACCATGTTAGGCCTTTTGCAGTTTGACTCTGGCTTTATTTGCCTGTGTGCTCGAGTTTATCCTTCCTGTCTTGAACCTGGTCAGAGTTTCATCACCGAGGAAGATGATGCAAGGAGTGAGTCTAGCACTGAATGGGACTTAGATGGATTCAGTGAACTGGACTCTGAGTCAGGAAGTTCAAGTTCTTTTTCTGATGATGAAGTCTGGGTACAGGTTGCACCTCAGAGAAATGCACCAGATCAGTAGGGTTCTTTGTAAATATTTCACGACAATAAGATGTTGTTTCTACTGTATGGAATGTATCTTAAAATGATACCCCTTTTCCTGAAAAAACAAAGTTGATTAGGACTGGAGATTTGGTTTAGAAAGGGTAGCAATTTGAATAGTAATACAATATGCAAAATTCATACAGTCCCTGAAATCAGCTTATTTCATAATTTGCTGTGCTAAAAGTCCATGATTAAAATGTGCATAGTGAACTACATAAATTGATTAAGGTGTTTAGTGGATTCTGTTTTGCTGTTAATTAGTATGTTTATATTTTGATTTTTCTAGTTTTAGTTAAATTTTGTCTAGTGCTATGAGGTCTTGTTTACTAGAAAAACTGGACTGAGAATTGTTGTATTTTGAAGGTGTTAACATTTTCCTTCAGAATAATGAAAGATCACATTTTAAAGTAAATTTTTAGTATCCTCAGTTATAGTTTGTTAAAAATCTAGTATTCTCTCCTTCCTTTCTACAAAGAAAGAAATATTCAGGTTACTAAGTAGTGATTCCATATTGATAATGTGTTCAGTGGACTTAAAAGGTCACAGAAAATTTAAAAAATCAGGATTCCACTGTTTCCAAAGAATTTAAGTTTTTACTTTAAAGTTTAAAATATGTATGTGGTAAATATGATCTATTTCTTGAGAGAAAAAAAAAACCACTCTAGTAGTGTCATCAATTATTTAAGCACCTTTCTAAACCAAAAAATGAGAGAGGTAATTTGCTTTAGAAATTCACAGTTTTGATCTGTACATGTTAAATGCTTTGTTGACTCAGAAGAACGGCATTTTTCTTCACTGGACATGATTAAATAATGTAAATTTTTCTTCATTGGTCATACACTGTCTTAAAATGTTTGCTTCACTAAAATATTTTAGCTATATAGTTTTAGTATTCATCTTAGAGGCTTTATCAGCAGAAAGTGATTTATTCTTTAATGTTCTATGAAGTACTGGTTTTGAAAATATGTATAAGCTAAAGGCAGTATTTTATTGAGATCAGTAGTTATAGTGTTTTATCAACTCAAGTTAAGTGCCAGCAAAGAATTTTAAAACTTCAAGCTGTGTATAGAACTGTTTTGTGTAGTATTGAAATATTGTCAGTTTTTAAAGTTACTATAAATGTTCTTCATTTTCAGCTTGAAGATATTTTTGTATTAAAAGTTGACTGTTAAGAAACTTAAGTGGATGGTGGGTGGCATTTGTTTGGGGCCAGTAGTTAAAGTATGTTTCAAAATATGTTTCTTCAGTTCTTTCCCTAATCAGTATACACGGCCATTTTATTATGGTGTCTGTATCTAGTTTCTATTTCTATGTAAGTTATACTCTAGTTTCTGTCTCAGTCACCATATGTAAAGGAAAGTCCAGAAGTAGTAAACTACACAAAACAGGCATTATTATGTTAAAGGTGCTTACCTTTTGAAGGTTTATTAATACATATGGTTGTCATAATACATATACATGACAAATGGTGTACATATACAGATGTTTTATGCTATATAAAGTTTTCTATACTCTTTTAGAATTATCTTCCTCGGTCTTTATTCAGTACCATGCAAATTCCTCCTTATTCTCTAGTGGCAAAATGCTAATGTTTTTACACTCTGGTAGAGGAAAGAATCTGGTCCAAGATGGGGAAGTGACTTTTTTTTTTTTAATAAAAAGTCGTGAAAAATAAAATGACAGAAGCAAAACAAAATGCCATGGATAGTGTATTATTTATCATTTTGATTGGCTGGGTGAAGAGTGTAAGCTAGGTCAGCTCAATAATATTCCTGTTAGAGCCTGCTGACTTGTAAAGTGTAGTCACGCTTTCAAGTCTAAATTCTATTCCATTTATACTGGGGAATGTTATAAGAACTACTCGTTATTTAGAAAGTTTTTTCCCTTGTTTGGAGGCTAACTTTTTCTTCCCCATTAACTTCTGTTGATAGCTTTTTGTTCTGTAAGGTGGAAACTTGGCAATGCTTACCACAACCAGATTAGTCATCTGTACAGTTAAGGTCTGCAACTGATGTATAAAAGTCAAATTCTCAAATTCATCATTCTCAACTCTTGAGTTAAAGCTTAGGCTAAATATTAGTAATATCTTGGCTTACTGTCACATTTTCTTGGGAAAGGTTTTGATTTTGTGAAACATTTGTGACTTAGAGAATAGATGCTATTATTTTATAGATAAATGATTTGTATGTTGCTTGTTCCAAATAAAGCTGGTTTTAAACCGAAGGCGTTCTCGCTTTATGTTTTATTTAGTTGTTAAGTATATAAAACTATTGCCTGTTCAGTGATACAGGTATAGCAATACTGAAATTCTTCTCAACAAGAATTCTCCCGTGCTGACTTTGCCAGTTAATCAGCAAGTGCTCGGGGTACTGTCATTTCCATTGCTACCATTTATAAGAAATACATCTACTTTTCTGTCTATGTACCTGTAGTTTGAAGTTCTGAGAACCTAAATTACTTCAAATGCTAGTTAAGTTGAAGCTAGGCATGGTGGTAGAGTGCTTAATCTAGCACTGGGGAGGCTAAGGCAGGAGGCTTACAAGTTTCTCAGGCTAGCCTGAGCTACAGTTGAGAGATCCTGCCGCAACCAAAGATAGGGCAATATAAAGTATTGTCACTTTCAAAATGATAGGAGACTGACTTAGCAAATTAGCATAAAGAGTAAGAATTTCCATAATTAGGAAAACAGGCCATCAGAAAAGGACACTTGTAATGGTTTGTAAATGCTTGGCCCAGGGAATGTCACTATTAGAGGGTGTGGCCCTGTTGGAGTAGGTGTGTCACTGTGGGGGTGGGCTTCCTAGCTTCCTGGAAGTAGGTATTCTGCTAGCAGCCTTCAGATGAACTCTCAGCTCCTCCTGCACCATGCCTGCCTGGATACAGCCACATTCCCGCCTTGATGATAATGGACTGAACCTGTAAGCCAGCCCCAATTAAATGTTGTCCTTATAAAAGTTGTCTTGGTCATGGTGTCTGTTCACAGCAGTAAAACAGTAAGACAGAATTGGTACCAGGATAGTGGGGTGAGTATTCCTGTGACAACCATGTCTTGGAGAGGACTGTGGAAGGACTTTGGAACTTTGAGCTAGAAGAGCCATTGGTTGTTAAGAGCTCTTTGGGGGCTGGGCAGTGGTGGCGCACGCCTTTAATCCCAGCACTTGGGAGGAATGCAGAGGCAGGCAGATTTCTGAGTTCGAGGCCAGCCTGGTCTACAGAGTGAGTTCCAGGACAGCCAGGGCTATACGGAGAAACCCTGTCTCAAAAACAAAAACAAAACAAAACAAAAAAAACAAACAAAAAAACAAAAAAGAGCTCTGTGGGATGTTCTGTAGAACAGTGCAAACGGTGGAGGCCTGGCTCGTGAAATTTAAGAGGGAAGATTAAAGACTCTTATCAGGGCTGTTACTGTTTTGATTGTGAAGATTCTGTGGTTTCGGTTAGCTGGGGCTGAAGAATCAGCTGTGGTCAACAAGATACCAGATCTACTAAAGTGAAACCTTTGCATTACTGAGAGTATTGATGCTGGTTAGCTGCAGCTAAAAAACTAGTGATGAATAAGAAGAGACCAGCATCACTGAGGTGAAATCTTCTGGGAAGTGTTTTCTGAGAGCACAAAGAAGCTATACCAGAGATAGCCAAGGTTGTACCTCGTGCTGCAGCTGGACTTGGTAATATGTAAGAGCACCCAGGTGGTACTGGTTTTGAAGGCGTGAAGGGATCATGAAGAACAGCTGAGGCTTGGCACTGTGAGAAGCCATGGAAGACCATTGGTGAAGGTGCAGCTTCAGTTACAATTGATGGCCTAGGACTGAAGGGGTCATGTAAAGGAGTTGAGGCTTGGCACCGTGAAGAGAGCCTATGAGAAGCTATTGGTGAAGCCTAGTTTCAACAGAAGACAGCAGTGTTTTGGAGATGCCAGTACCATAAGATGACCACCAAGAACAGCAGTAGCAATGGAGTACATGCAGCTGGATCCTGAAAGACAAGGTGTGTTCTACAAAGGGCAAAGCTCAAGAAGTGACCCAAGCCCTTGGAGGAGCCCAGAAGATCTTGAGTGGATCTCAGACACCCAGACATTGGACAGTTTGAGCTTGATTTTGGTATTGATTGTGACTGTGTCCTGATATTTTTCCCTCTTGAAATAAGAGAGTATTTTAGTGGAGCCCAGAGTTAAAAGACTTTGAATTTCAAAAGAGATTGGATATTTTAAAGAGATTGAAATTTTACTATGTAAGAATTTTTTTTTTTGTTTTGTTTTTGTTTTTCAAGACAGGGTTTCTCTGTGTAGCCCTGGCTGTCCTGGAGCTCATTCTGTAGATCAGGCTGGCCTCAAACTCAGAAATCTGCCTGCCTCTGCCTCCCAAGTGCTGGGATTAAAGGCATGTGCCACCACTGCCCGGCCTATGTAAGAATTTTTAAAGACTGTGGGACTTTTAAAGTTATTTAGATCTTGGGGATGAATAAGAAAGTAAGAGTTAAGGCTTAATAGTGATGTGTTTGTGTGTCAAGTTGACACAAGTTGGAGTTATCACAAAGGAAGGAGCCTCCCTTGAGAAAATGTCTTTATGAGATCCAGCTGTGAGGCATTTTCTCAATTAGTGATCAAGGTGGAAGGGCCCATTGTGGGTAGTGCAATCCCTGGACTGATAGTCCTGGGTTCTATAAGAAAGCAAGCTGAGCAATCAAAGGGAAGCCATGCTTTCTCTCCTGATAGGACAGAATTAAGGTCCAAGTGTGCTTGTATATGCAGAAATTCTGTAGATGTTTAATTAAATAGGACATTTCATTTCCTGCCAGGGATGATGACATTTAATTCCAGCACTCTAGAAAGCAGAGCCAGGCAGATTTCTGCAAGTTCAAAACCAGCCTGGTCTATATAGCAAGTTCCAGGATAGCTGAGGTTACACAGAACCTGTCTCAAAAGAAGGAAAGAAACTTTTTATATAAAAGTTTGTTGTGCTATTTGGATACTGATCTACCCAACTCAGGATTATCAGTTTTCCTCTTCAATCCTTAGGCTGATAATTGGCTCCGTGTGGCTCAGGGTGGTTCTTATCCTGGCCACCAAGAAGAAAAAAAGTGGAATAGGAACGCATAAATTGTCCCTATAAGGAATACACACATGGCTTTTGATAACATAGCATTCATTATATCTAAATGGCATGATTACCATAGCTGTAAGGAGAGCTAGTCCTATCATAGCCTGGAAGAGGTAGTCTTTATTCCAAGTCAGTGTCTACTTAGTTAAAACTCAGAGGTTTCTTGTAAAATTCTGAGGAGTCATAATGGAATGTAAGTAACAGTCTCTAACAAATCTTCTGTCAGAATAGACTTCATGAGAAGGGCGTTCCAGACAGTGCTAAGACTCCTGAGACCCACATTACACTATTTTTTAAACCTCCGTGGAGAGAGGCAGGATTATCTATCTCTTGAAATAAGAATTCTGGGGGCTGGTGAGATGGCTCAGTGGTTAAGAGCACTGACTGCTCTTCCAGAGGTCATGAGTTCAAACCCCAGCAACCACATGGTGGCTAACAACCATCTGTAATGATATCTGATGCCCTCTTGTGGGGTGTCTGAAGACAGCTACAGTGGCATTAAAAAGAATTTGTTAAAAAAAAAGAAAAAGAAATAAGAATCCTGGCTGGGCGGTGGTGGCCCACGCCTTTAATCCCAGCACCTGGGAGGCAGAGGCAGGTGGATTTCTGAGTTCGAGGCCAGGCTGGTCTACAGAGTGAGTTCCAGGACAGCCAGGGCTATACGGAGAAACCCTGTCTCAAAAAAAAAAAAAAAACAAAAAAAACCCAAAAAATAATTCTGACTGCTTGATACTTTTTTTTTTAAAGATTTATTTATTTATTATATATGAATACACTGTAGCTGTCTTCAGACACACCAGAAGAGGGCATCAGATCTCATTACAGATGGTTGTGAGCCACCATGTGGTTGCTGGGATTTGAACTCAGGACCTCTGGAAGTGCAGTCAGTGCTCTTAACCACTGAGCTATCTCTCCAGCCCCTGCTTGATACTTTTAATAGCTAATTCCGGTCATTGGAGATGGATGAAGATGAGAGATGGCTAGATGGAAGCAGGAGAGTTCCAGAGGTGGGTTTTGCTACACAGAAGTGCTGTGTAGCAACTTCCCCCCACCTGAAACATGATCAGAGAGATATTTGCAAGACAAAACACCCATACACATAAATAACACTTAGGACTTGGGAAGTTCTAAAGGGAGGCCCCCTAAGACTTGGGATATAACATACAAGTCTCAAGACATAAAAACTTAATCAGATTCACAAGGTCACTCACTTCCCAAGACTATATAAGCAGTAAATACTGAGACCCCGAACCTACTCCATCTTGGGACTAGCCTCCATCTTAAGAGAAATGATGTATAGCTGAACCCAGGCTACACCCAAGTACCAGGAAGGACCTTATGGCATGCCCTTGGCCCATACCTCAGAGTTACTCTTTAGCTACTTCCTAGCAACAGTCAATCAAAGATTAGTCTGATTGTTTCAGATGTACTTTCAGACTGTGATTGTTCATGGTTTTGCTTCAGAGTGCTCACCTGTGGCTTACGATAGTCATACAACTAGATGCCTACCAGACTGAAACTCCCTTGCTTGCTGGCCATTTCCTATAAAGCCTTGTCCTGCTGAGAGCTCAGGGTTACATCCTCCCATTCTACTGTGTCAGAGATGGCGATGTAACCCAAACTCGAACTTGTAAATAAAGACCGTAGTGCAATTGCCTCAGAGTCGGCTCCTTGGTGGTCTTTGGGGTTCACAATACTTCTTGGCACAACAATACCGCTGAAGAGAGGAGACTCTGTCATGTTAGAATGCCTGCAAATCCTGAAGAGAATGCCAAGCTCCAGGATTGCAGATTTTGCGAGTTGTCAACCATACAGAGGTTGCCTTGAGTTATCCATGACTCTGTAAGTAAACCCCAATAAACTCCTTAAGTTCATTTAGTTGGTGGTTAGTGGTACCATTACTTTGGTCATCAATTTCCTTTCTGGGTTGAGTAGATGTTTGTACATGCCTCCCTTCGAAAAGTGTCATACAAGGAAATAGCATATATTTTGAAGTAACTTGATTCTAGAAAGGGAGGATTATGTTGGGATATCTTCCAACTTGGGACCAAACAAGAAAAACTGGTTGGCATCAAATTTTGAAAGCTTTTATACCACTAAGGAGTTTGAATTTTTTTTTCCACACAGTATGAATTCATTGAGGGTTTTTGCAGGGGTTTGTTTGCCTATTTATTTGGATTTTTGAGATCAAGTCTTGTCCTGTGGCCCAGGCTGGCTTTGAACGCTGATCTTTCTGCCTTTGTCGCTCAAGTGCTAGGATTAAAGGCATGTGTTACCATACTTAATTCTCCTTAAGATGGGAAGGGACACTGACTGGGTCTTGAACCCAGGGTCTTGCAAATGCCAATCATGTTCTACCTCTGAGCTATATTCCCCTACTCATTACGTTTTCAAACTGAGCCGGGTAGTGGTGGCCCACACCTTTAATCCCGGCACTTGGGAGGCAGAGGCAGGTGGATTTCTGAGTTCTAGGCCAGCCTGGTCTACAGAGTGACTTCCAGGACAGCCAGGACTACACAGAGAAACCCTGTCTTCAAAACAAACAAACAAACAAACAAACAAAAAGTTTTCAAACTGGACAGTGGTGGTGCACGTCTTTAATCCAAGCACTTGGGAGGCAGAGACAGGCTAATCTCTGAGTTCAAGGCCAGCCTGATCTACAGAGTGAGTTCCAGGACAGCCAGGGCTACACAGAGAAACCCTGTCTCGAAAAAAAAAAAAAATAGAATAAGGTTAGGAATTAGTCTCTTCTGAGATGCATGACCTCACAAGCTCTGTGAAGTTTGCTAGGTTTCCTTCTTATTGAGTGAGCTTTCAGTCCAATTAGACAGTGGTTGGTTACTGCCAACATGTGAATCCCACTTCACTGTTCTGGGTAATATTTAAATGTCGGCACCTGGTCCAGGCTGTTGCCAGACAGCTGCCATTTTCCCGAGCCTCTGGCTCTGGACCACAGCTCTGGCTATCTAGAAACCCCAGCCCTGACACCCTGACACCCAGGAGATGCCAGCATAGTGACTGGCTCTTCCAATCCACCACGCTGTCCACAAAGCTCGACTGAACCCTGGACAATACCTGCCATGTCCGCAGTACCCGGTAGAATGAAGACTCTTAATGCTTAAAGATTATCCAATATATAAATAATCTAATATATATATATGAAATGCTCAATTAACAAGATGTCCAGACAATTAGAATTGTAAACCCCATTACCTAACCTTGATATTAATAACTACCTCTGCTAAAGACACTTGGATATCCGCTGCCATTTTTCTCTCTTCCTCTCTCCTCTCCCTCCTCCTTTATCTCCTCCCATTCCTCTCCTTCTCTTCTCCTCCTCTCCTTACTCTGCCTACCTCTTATACAACCCAGTCGCCGAGCTCTATACAAATTTAGTGAGAAGATATCCTATAATGTGGTCATAAAGTGGTCAGCCCTGAAGCCATATACAAACAGATTCAGCAGGGTTTTTTTTTGTTGTTGTTGTTTTTCCAGACAGGATTTCTCTGTGTAGCCCTGGCTGTCCCAGAATTTACTCTGTAGACCAGGCTGGCCTCGAACTCTCGAACTCAGAAATCCACCTGCCTCTGCCTCCCAAGTGCTGGGATTAAAGGTGTGTCCCACCACTGCCCGGCCAGATTAAGCATGTTATATATATAGTGTGTGTGTGTATGTGTAACAATAATAATGAAGAAGAAGCTTCTTCAGTTTGAGAGTAAGGAACATGGGAGGAATTGGAGAGAGGAAAGGGAAGAGAGGAAGTGATACAATTAAAATTTAATTAAAAATGTATAAAACTTGGGCCGGGCAGTGGTGGTCCACACCTTTAGTCCCAACACTTGGGAGGCAGAGGCAGGTGGATTTCTGAGTTTGAGAGTTCGAGGCCAGCCTGGTCTACAGAGTGAGTTCCAGGACAGCTAGGGCTACACAGAGAAACCCTGTCTTGAAAACAAACAAACAAACAAACAAACAAACAAACAGATGTATAAAACTTGCATTCTGTATATGAATATTTTGCCTGCATGTATATATGTATATCACGTCTTTGTTTAGTGCCCTTGGAAGCTAGAAGAAGGTGTTGGGTCCCCTGGAACTGGAGCTACAGGTGTGAGCTGCTATGTGGGTGCTGGGAAACACAGCCAGGTGCTCTTCAAGAGCAGCAAATGCTCTTAATCACCAAGCTACCTCTCCAGCCCCTCCTTGAAAAAGTTTTAAGTAGAGACTTGACACCATTTCATTTTATTAGTGACCCTCTCCTGAATGTATTAACAATGTACAAATTAAAGGTACAGATTAAAGGGATGTTGATTGTGTTGCTTTGAATGATAAATATCTCCCATACTCACAGGCGTTTGAATACTTGGTCCCCACTTTGGTGATGCTGCTTGGGTAGGTTTAGAAAGTGTGACCTTGCTAGAAGTACCTCACAGGGGTAGGAGAAGTGAACTTTGAGAGTTTATAACCTCATCTCTCACAGTTTGGTCTCTCTGCCTCATACTTACCATTGAGGATGTGAGCACTCAGCCTGCTGCTCTAGCCACCAGACTTACTTGCTGCCACGTTTCTTAGCCCTTATCCCTCTGGAACCATAAGCCCAAATAAAAACTTTCTTTTCTGAGTTGCTTCTGGTCATAGTGTTTTTTTTTTTTTTTTTTTTTTTACAATAGAAAAGTAACTAAAACTCTATTATTGACCGGTGACAGGACTTTATCCTCAGTGGATTAAGTAGCTGTGGGCTTAGTGAGACAGGAGCAGATCTGAGAGCTGAAAGTGACCTGGGCCTAACCGCATATTTTGAAATAAGGTACTATGAGAAAAGAAGGACCAAGTTTCTTTCCTGAATGTTGTTATTAAAACAGGGGGCAATATTCTGTATCAAAGGACCCCTTTTGATATGAGGGGGTCTTTTCTTTGCATTTAGTCTAGAATGAGCAGTTGGGGATTTGAAGAATGATTCTTTCCCATGAGATTGTTTGTGAGCTCAGGTTTTTGCATTTTCATGGATAAATCATGTTCTCTGGAATTGTATCTCTCTTTCGGCTTAAAAAAAAAACAGAGTGGAAAACAAGTGCAATTTTTCCCCTTTAAAAGGATTGTTAAGAGACTCAAGATACAACCCATTTGCATTGCTTCATGAAACTCTGAGTTTGATCCCCACTACCACATATACAAGGCATAGTGGTGCATGTCTGTAATCCCAGCACTTGGGAGTTAGAGGTAAGAGAGTGAGAAGTTGAAGGTTATTCTTAGCTACATTGTGATTTCAAGACCAGTATCCAAAGGGAGAACTTAATCATTACCATATTTGTTAACAAGGGCATGTTGTATGCTTCATTCCCTCCACATCTGAGTGTAAGTATAAATTAAATGTCACTTTTATTTCCTCAGATGAAGTGATGAGATGATAGCTGTACCTAAGCGTAATGACTACATAGCTTGGGCTGAACCCAGTGCATTTCTAACTTGGAAACATCTACCCTCCATAGTCTAATCTACTGTAAGTGCAGACCTTGAAGGTTTCAGCTTCTAGCCTCTGTCTGCTAATGTAAGCCTACAGTGTTTCAGCCTCTGAGACTTACTGCTGAATAAAGCCACCCTTCATAGCTTTTTCTGAACTCTGTCTGGTTCAACTCAGCTGTTCTGCCTCAAACTCTCTCCAAGCTGACTGATTCAAACTGGCTTCTCTTGGCTTCTGACTGAATTGTTCTGCTTAGAAAGACTGCCTCTGAACTCCATGAACTGAACTGCTCTGAACTGAACTACTCTGCTCCAAACTGAACTGAGATCAACTGCATTCAACTGAACTGCACTGAACTGAACTCTTTTTCTCTCATTGCCAGAAGCCAGGACCCTCGCCCCTTACCCTCACCCCCTACCTTTCCCCACCTGCACAATGTCCCCTGCAGCTTGGCAACCGCAAGATCCTGTTTGGCAGCTGCAGAAAGATTCAAGGCAGTGTATCGTATCTTCTGAGGAAAGCAGGTAGACCATAATTAAAGGCAGTGTACTGTGTAGACCATGAAATGTTCCAGGGCACAGGCCAAGAAGATTCTGTATTTTTCCACCACCTGGCCCCTCTTACCCCCTCCTCTTGTAAAACATACTATAAAAAGGTGCTTTGCGCTCAAATAGATGGCTCTTGACAAGCAATTGCTTCCTTGAGTCCGTTCTTCTCTCTCGCCCATTCTTTTTCAGGTTGTGGTCCTCCTCACCCCCACGAATTACTAGGACCCGCAGGTTGGGTCATCTCATTACTCTTTAAGTAGACTTCTATCTTGTATGTTCTCCTGAGAGTTGAGCATATCTTATCTCTGACTCACTGTCAAATCTCTCTCTGATTTGTCATTTCATCTGGCCCTCAATTAGACATTATTGTTTGGGATTAGAGGGGTGTCTGTATTCCAGCCCGATCATAGCTTTGGTTGTGATCTCTTGCCAGAGCAGCCATGTAGCTGGATTAAAATTCCACTATATCTGAGACCTGTTTTCTCTGACTCTTAAGTTTTAGCTCTTTCTAATCTCCATACCTTAATCAGGAATATTCCTTTGGAGTCATGCTACTAACTGGGGAATTTTGTCACTAGATGAGTCGCTGTGTGCCTGACTAAGGGACTCTAGTTCTAAATAGAGGATAAACATATCTTAATATGAACATTTTCTTGTGTATTGGTACAGGCAATTCACACCACCACATGTTAGGGTTCAAAAATTGATGAAGGACGACCCCAGACTCAAATACTATGTTAAGGCAAAGAGTATTTATTCTGCAGAATCAACTGGCATGAGGGGGTCCGACCATTCATCAAAATGGCAACCCAGAGAGGAGCTTGGAGGCTCCTTTTGTGCAGGGCTGGGGAAATTTTTTGAAAGGGTTAGGTAACCCCAAACATGATTGGCTAGGAGTGCAGCAGTACAATTTTAATTGGCTGATATGTTGTACCATTTTTGGTGAGGCTTTGAAGAATTCCAGGGACTGTCCCAAATTGGAACTGGTGTTATCTCTCTTGGCCAGATGTCCCAGGAACTGCCTCAACTCTGGGCTCCTCCCTCTAGGCCAAATGTCAGGTCCACTATTGACTAACAACCCATTGTCTGTGGCTCTCCTGAGGATCCTCGCCTGCTTCTTTGGGAAACTGAAACTTAAGGCGTAACACATGGCTGCCTGTTCTAAAATGGAGTGGATTAGGTCCTCTCACATGTAAGCATTTTGTGTGTGTGTGTGTTAATCATTTCAAATTCCCCTGTGTTCCTTCACAATAAACTCAAAGCCCCAAATTTAATTCCATATCACACTGATAATGATGTTTTAACAAGCTAATGCACCCTGCACCTTTATCATAGACAGGCACATATGTATTTGTGCTCATGAACACTTTTCTCTATTAAGTCTTTTATTATTATTCATTATTACATCAAGTATTTCATAAAGAGCAGCAATGAAGTCACATGAGAGCCAGGGTCCCTTCCCTAAATTCTTATATGATTTCCCAATTCCTCATTTTCACCTCCAGAAAGCTATCAGTTTATCTACCTCACACATATGCCATATCCCCAAGGTTTTCTGCTGATGGAAGAAGGGGCCAGTAGACGGGGGATTTAGCAGTATGCTCTGTCTTAGCTGCCTAAGTGGCTAGTGTAGTGAGTCTGGTAATACAGGGGTCAAACTAGATTTGGGGAAATCACAGATGCAGCTGGTATCCTCCCTCACATTCCTTTGGCCTGCCTCTGATTTACTGCAGTTGTGGCAGCCCCGACTCCACCACCCTCAGAAGTCACTTTCCAAAGGCTTCTGTAGAGGAAGGAGACTTCCCTTAAGCAATGGTCCTGCAAAGGGGAAGCTACTGCTTCCGGAGCAGATGTTACACACTGGAGGATGAGAATCGCAAATAAACCTCCTGACTTAAGAAGGGGACAATTATGAAAGATTCTAAGATTCCCCAAAGAACACAGCTTCCTGCCTCACTCTCAAGGTGTATCCCACCAAGTCACATCGCATGAATTTAGCTTGACAAGTGCTTGGTAAGAGGGAATTGGAACAAGTGAGACGATGCTTTCCTCATGGCAAAGAGCAGACACAGCAGAAATGAAGTGTCCTGAGATCCAGGGTCCCCTCCCTAAATCTTGACACAATTTCCCAACCCCCCACTTTCAGCTCTGGAAACCTATCAGTTTACCCCGTACACATATGCCATATCTCCACACTTTGCTGCTGCCAGAAGGAAGAAGGGGACGATAGATGGGTTATCTCACTCCTAACACACAGGTCTCCCCGCCCTTCTTAGATCTGAATAACAAAAAAGAACTCATACTCTTATGTTATATTTTCAAAATCTTTAATAGTTTTAAATTACAAATAATTATTACTACAGACAATTACAATTACAGCTTCTAGTCCAAATCTCCAATTTTGTTTTGGAAAGTTAGTGGACAGAGAAGTAACTTTAAAAGCATCATGACAGCCAGCAAAATGGCTCAGCAGCTAAAAGCACCTGCATGTGAGCCTGACATGGATTCCATCCTGGAAATCCAGGAGGGAAGGAAGGAGTTGACTCCTGAAAACTGTCCTCTGATCACCCAGTCACTGTGCCCACAGTCTCTCACACAATAGCAATAAAATATAACGACAACAGCAACAGTAATAATACCACAGTGAAGCCAGCGTCAGGGTCTATTGACAGCCACAACGTCAAAAGTACTTTGTTACCTCGTGTTGTGATATGCGGACTCGGAATGGACAGTACTACATGAGAGCATTTCTAACTTGTATATAAGCCGGCGGTGGTGGCGCACGCCTTTAATCCCAACACTTGGGAGGCAGAGGCAGGCGGATTTCTGAGTTCGAGGCCAGCCTGGTCTACAGAGTGAGTTCCAGGACAGCCGGGACTACACAGAGAAACCCTGTCTCAAAAAAAAACAAAAAACAAAACAAAACTAACTTGTATATAGTTTGCTAAATGAGGAAACTGTGTATGTCCTGCAGCTGTGGTCAATTTGGAGGATCCTAATTTTGTTGGCAACGTTTAACACATCAGGAGGTAGTCAAACACGTGCTTCTCTTGGTTGAGCCTGATCATGATGTTGCCTTTGGTTCCATCAGTCTCATAGTTTGATACAGCCCATTTGATCGAGTGCTTACGAGCCTTGACAGCCACAATAGACAGTTTGTTGTCTTCTGGAATCCCTGTGCTGACTCGATGGCCATGGTCAACTTGACAGCATAGTGGTCAAACTTGTTTCTTGTAGGGACACTCCAGCATCTTGTCTGTGAGACATGGGTGACATGAATGTCTTTTGTGTGTGTGTGTGCCTGTGGACACCTTTCAGCACAACTATCCTGGCTTTTGAAGCCTTCACAGTGGCTTAGATTCTTGGAGGGTCTAGGGGGGTGGCCTTTGCTTTTGGTTCTACCTTGGTAAAAAGGCCTAAGTTATATTTATTGCTTATTGTTTTAAGTTTCCTTTTTTTCTTTCTTTTTTTTTTGTTTTTTGTTTTTTGAGTTAGGGTCTACTATGTAGCCTTGGCTGACCTAGAAATCTATGTAAATCAATCTGGCTTTGAATTCACAGTGATCCACCTGCCTCTGCCTCCTAAATGCTAGTACTAAAGATGTGCTCTTCGTACCCAACTGATGTAAAAAAGAATGTATGTGTGTGAGCATATTGTGGTTTTATGGGTATTTGTGCATGCAAGAGACCTCGGATGTTCAAAGATGGTGTGAGCCACCATGTGGGTGCTGGCAATGGGACCCAGGTTGTCTGCTTGAGCAGTGTAAGACCACCAACACTCACAGTAAAAACACTAGTATTTTAATTACATGGTAATTACTATTTTAGGGTAGTGTGGTTGTTTGGATATGCTTGGCCCTGGTAGTAGCACTATTATGATGTGTGGCCTTGTTGGAGTAGGTGTGACCTTGTTGGAGTAGGTGTGACCTTGTTGGAGTAGGTGTGACCTTGTTGGAGAAAGTCTGCTGCTGTGGGCTTGGGCTTTAAGACCCTCATCCTAGCTGCCTAGAAGCCTATGTTCTCCTCCAGGCCTTCAGATGAAGATGTAGAACTCTCTCAGCTCCTCCTGCACCATGCCTGCCTGGACACTGCCAGCTCCCACCTTGATGACAATGGACTGAACCTGTAAGCCAGACTCAATTAAATGTCCTTCTAAGAGTTGCCTTGGTCATGGTGGCTGTTAAATCCTCTTAACTAAAACAGATAGTAAGGGGATTTGGAACAAGGCGAGATCTTTAAAGTGTTCTTCAAGCTCTACCTTTTTGAATAGATTAATCCCTTCCTGTGCCTAGAGGGGTAATCAGCTAATGGGTTATTTGCAGAGTGGGTCTGTGATCAAAATCAGTTCAGCTGTCTTTCATGTGTGCCCCTCTACATGATGTCTCAAATCCATCAAAGACTCTGTCATCCCCACATACAAGAAGGCCCCTGCCAGATGTTAAGATGTCAGTGCCTTGCTCTCAGACTTCTCAGCTTTCAGAACTGGGATCTCAATAGTTCTCAATTCTTTATAAATTACAGGTCTGTGATACTCAGTTACAACGTCAGACCGATTGAGACGTGGACACAGAAGTCAGAAGGGAGAGGGTAGAATAGATGGCAGGATTACACTGCAAGGAAGACGGGGCCTCTTTTATTCTAAAACTGGAGCAGAAAAGGGAGGGGAGATATATATCGCAAAATATACAGTAAGTAGAAGTTCAACCATGCTTTACACATTTTTTTTGTAAAATGTATTTTATGTGTATGAGTGTTTGCCTAAATACATGTCTGTGCACCAGTTGCATGCCTGGTGCCCAGTGAGGCCAGAAGAGCGTGTTAGATCCCCGAAACCAGAGTTCCAGTTACAGATAGTACAGAAGCACCACGGGAGTGGTATGAATTAACCCCTGGGACTTCCAGAAGAGCAGGCAGTTCTCTTAACTGCTGACCGGTCTATTCAGCCACCCACTACTCACTTTTTTTTTAAGTTAGAATATGAGTGCTTCCTCCTCCGCCGCCTCCTCCTCTTCCTCCTCCTCTTCTTCTTCTCCTTCTCCTCCTCCTCTCCCTCCTCCTCTCCCTCCTCCTCTTCGTCTCCCTCCTCCTCCTCCCCCTACTCCTCCTTCTCCTCCTCCTTCTCCTCCTCCCCCTCTTCTTCCTCCCCCTCCTCCTCCTTCTCCTCCTCTCCCTCCTCCTCCTCCTCCTCCTCTCCCTCCTCCTCCTCCCCCTACTCCTCCTTCTCCTCCTCCTCCCCCTATTCTTCCTTCCCCTACTCTTCCCCTCCTTCTCCTCCTCCTCCTCTTCCTCCTCCTCCTCTTCCCCCTCCTCCCCTTCTCCTCCTCCTCTTCTTCCTCCTCCTCCTCTTCCT
>NW_021620757.1:1770846-1793508 GCF_004785775.1 Grammomys surdaster
CTCCTCCTCCTCTTCCTCCTCTTCCTCCTCCTCCTCTACCTCTTCCTCCTCCTTCTCCTCCTCCTCTTCCTCCTCTTCCTCCTCCTCCTCTACCTCTTCCTCCTCCTTCTCCTCCTCCTCTTCCTCCTCTTCCTCCTCCTCCTCTACCTCTTCCTCCTCCTTCTCCTCCTCCTCTTCCTCCTCTTCCTCCTTCTCTACCTCTTCCTCCTCCTTCTCCTCCTCCTCCTCTTCCTCCTCCTCTTCCTCCTCCACCTCTTCCTCCTCCACCTCTTCCTCCTCCTCCTCCTCCTCCTCCTCCTAGTTTTAGTGGAAAGTTGCTACATCAAACTCATGGCCTTGTGCATGCTAGACAGATATTTTACCGCTGAGCTATATGTAAGCTAGGTGTAAGGCTTTCTGTTAAAAGTAACTTAGAGCCGGGCAGTGGTGGTGCATGCCTTTAATCCCAGCACTTGGGAGGCAGAGGCAGGCGGATTTCTGAGTTCGAGGCCACCCTGGTCTACAGAGTGAGTTCCAGGACAGCCAGAGCTACACAGAGAAACCCGGTCACAAAACAAAACAAAAGATAGAGAAGTAGCTAAGCTACCTGATGTCAACTCTTGTCCTACACCCGCACTCACATGTACACGCATGGTAAACCCATGTAGATCACAACAGGATCATTCATACCTAGGTGATTCTGCAAGTCTACTTTAGGTTAATATGAAATGATGCTTTGGTCCTTTACATCATTAAAACTTATATACCTTTGAGGGCAAGCTGCATGACACACATGTGACTGTGTCTACTCAACTAAAGTCGCCCATCTGACTTCTGCCACGTCATGAAATTATTTATCCTTTTCTTTTTATTATCTGTCTCCTCTGCTCCAACATGTTTCCTTGGAGCAGAGACCATATCTGTCTTTTTCATCGGCTCCTAGATCAGTGGGTCTCAGCTTGTGGGTATCCACTCCTTTGAATGCTAATGACCTTTCACAGGGGGAGGGGGTTTACCTAATACCTTTGCAAAATATTGATGTTTACATTATGATTCATAATGTAGGACTTTGGGGTCTCGGTTTGAACTTAGAATTCAGGTCTTGGTTTGAACTTAGAATTAACTGCCCCAGAGTGCATTCCGGGAGGAGTACATTCCTTAGCCAGAGGACACTTGCTAGGTTAACATTCATAGGAAAAAGGGAGAGGCTGATTAACATTCCTCAGACCACAGGGGAGAGAACCCATCTATGGTGAGGAGGGCCCAGAGTACATAGACACATTCCAGGAATCAGAAAGCTGGGCCCTTAAGGTAATAAACCTGGGCAAACGGAGGACACTCATTGTCATAATCTGAGTCACCTAGAGGTCAGACTTTGTGGTTTCCCCTCCTGAACTCTGTATATGAACTGCTCCCAGCTTTTGTTCGGGGCTCTCTTGCCTGAGAGAGAGAGAGAGAGAGAGAGAGAGAGAGAGAGAGAGAGAGAGAGAGAGAGAGAGTCCTAGTGCACTAGTATCACGTTTTGCAGCAAGTCCTGTCCGTGTGTTTCTGTGGGAGCGCGTCCCCTGGTTTTGGATCTTACAGTCCAACAATAACAGTAGCAAAATCACAGTTATGAAGTAGCAAAAAAATAATAATTTTATAGATACGGGTCATCATAACATGAGGAACTGTATTAAAGGGTTGCACCGTCAGGAAGGCTAAGAAGCACTGGCTTAGATGGTGCTAAGCTCAGTGTCAGTGCTCATGCAAAAAGAAACAAATGAGTATGTGATATTTGTTTGGATTTATAGGGCAAACACACACATTTAAAGTTCATGTCATTCAATGAGTTCTCTAGACCTAAAGAGAAACAATTATACCTACCCCATCCCATCCTCCTTTTTTGGTTTGAGTTGCCATAGCAACCCAACCAACCTCTAGAGCTACAATTTAATTCTGATGTACTCATTCTCCCAGAAGAGCAAACATCTTTTTAAATTTTGAACTAACGATGCCATTATAAATCACATTTCTCACACCACGGAGGGACATGGAGAGGTTTCCTCTTTTAAGATGGCAGAGAATTGAGTTTGAGGCCAGCCTGGTCTACAGAGTGAGTTCCAGGACACCAGGACAGCCAGGACTACATAGAGTGAAGACCTCTGCAGAGGGGAGACCCTCACTCAAGTCTCAGAAAGTCGCTACCACCCAGTAATCTGCTCGAGACACTGTGTACCGGAGCAATAGCGAGGTTTATTAGGGTGTGTGACAGCTAGCTGCCGGTCAATTCATATGCCCACGCAGGAGCTGAATTGACCCCGACAGCTAGTTTGAGAGGGGTTTTTAAAGGGAAAACCATAAAGCAAGGAATGGGGAGGGGGATTAGGGGTTGTTAAGGTGGCATAACTTAAAAATAGCGGAACATTCCAAAGGAACCCAACCTACATGAGTCAGGATCAGGTGAAAACTCTCTGTACGCTTATCTTTCTCAAGAATGTGGTCCTGCCCTGTCACTGTGGCCTTGCCCTGTCACTATGGTTCTCAGCTTGGTTCTCAGCTTGGTTCCCAGCTTGGTTCCACCTGGCTAACTTGCATTCTAGCCAGTTCCCATAACTAGCCTGTCCACATTCTTAACTTGCTTCATGGCTCGATTTCTCCATGTCTTTATAAAGAAAGCCTAAAGAATATTTTATATGTCTAAAAAGAATTCTATATACCCAGTATCTATAATTTTTCACTCTACAAGAGAAACTCTGTCTCGAAAAACTAAAAAAAAAAAAAAAAAAAAAAGATGGCAGAGAATTGAGCTCAAGTCTCTTCAAACCAGTAAGTGCAAGGAAGACAAAGCATATCGATGAGCTGCATGGCTGCACTCCTATGTTCACATTCTCTTCTAGTTTTCTGACCTTCCCACAGGCAGCTGCAGTTTCTATGGCATTGTTGTCCAAATTGTCAGGGAAGTCTTGAAAGACAATGACTTTGAAACGAGACATCTGGACAGCTTCTATCCAGCATCTGATTTTCTCTTCTTCTCTTCTTATCCATTATTTTACATTCATGGTTAGCTAACAAATCATTATAGCCTTACCAAAAACAGAGCTTTTATCTGAAAAAGACCAGCACAGCCTATGGCCCCATGCCTGCCTGTCTCACACCCCCTCACATTGCAGGGACTAGAACTGAGAATAGATTAGATTGGATTAGTCATTGTGGAAAATGCATTATTAAATCAATAAAACAAGGTTTATTTGGGTCACTCAAGCAGCCATGAATTTAGTTTTTCAATATTTGTCTAATTTCCATGTGTGTGTCTGTGTGTGTCTGTGTGTGTGTGTGATGGTGCACACGTGTCATGGCACACATGTTGGAGGTCAGCCATTGATCTTGCCCTGCTTGGTTAGAGGCTGGGTCTCTTTGTTGTGCCCATTGTATGGTATTTGCTTCAGGCTAGCTAGCCTACGAGCTCCTACAGGCTTCCTGCTCTCCATACCTTCCTTCTCACCGCCACAGGGACGTGAGGTTACAAAAACACACCACTGTGTCTGCCTTTCTATCAGAGTTCTGGGGATCTGCGTCTAGGCCATCAGTCTTGGGTGGCAAATGCTTTTATCCACTGAGACATTTCCTTGAACCAAATGTGTGAGCATGTGTGTGTGTGTGTGTGTGTGTTCAATTTTCATTATTTTTGAGACAGGATCTCTCTGTGACTGGTCTGAAAGTCATTACACAGTGCAGGCTAGCCTCAAACTCAGATAGCTACCTGCCTGCCTCTGCCTCCTAAGTACTGGGATTAATGGTGTGCACTACCATGCCTGGCTCAAAATTTAATTTTTAAAAGGTATTATTTCCTAGTGGTTGGTAGTTTAAGGAAATTTCATTTGTAAAGAATGTTGCCGCCGGGCGGTGGTGGCGCACGCCTTTAATCCCAGCACTTGGGAGGCAGAGGCAGGCGGATTTCTGAGTTCGAGGCCAGCCTGGTCTACAGAGTGAGTTCCAGGACAGCCAGGGCTACACAGAGAAACCCTGTCTCGAAGAAAAAAAAAAAAAAAAAAAAAAAAGAATGTTGCCTTTTCTCCTCTGAAGGCTTTGGTGGGATATCATTGAGTCAGGGAGCATGGCAGTTCTGTGGTCTAGCCTGTGCTTCGTGTCTCATTGTTCTCCTGTGCAGATCTGAACGCTCTCTTCTAACCAAGGTTGCAGTGCCAGTCAGAAAAACAGCCCCGTGACCTTACTCAGAAGAAAGTATATTGCAGTTAGCTCACTTTCTGTTTTTTTAATAGCATTATAAGAGTGGTATCCACTTTAATACATTGATTTTTTTTTAAAAAAATGGGAGTGTTTCAAAGCAGCAGTGAAATCTGAGGAGAGGTGGTGTGGAAAATCCTGTGGTAATCATAGAACCTGTTCTCAAAAACATAAGCCTGCTTTGTTATAAAATACCTGACAAAGCAAAATTTGAGAGAAAGGGTGTATGTTGGCTTATAGTTTCAGGAGGGTCCAGTCTGTCCTGGCAGTAAAGGCACTCAGCAGTAGGCTCCAGCTGCAGAATTGGGAGAAGGCTGATTTTCCTGTGCTCACGTCACTTTCTCCCTTTAATGGATCAGGACCCCAGCCCAGGAAGTGATGCCACCCATAGTGAGTGAGTGGTACATCTTTCCACCTCAACTGACCTAAGCAAAATCATTCCCCATAGACATGTCCAATGTCCCATCCCCCGGGTGTCCTTAGATCTCATCAAATCAACAGTTGAGGTTAGTCATCTCTGCTCCAGCCCTTCACCTCATTTGAAGACACAACTATCCACTCTTGTCTTCAAAGTTACATATTCGTATTGTAGGAAGGAACTTATAAAGCAGAATTGTTCTCTATGTAGAGCTGTGGTAAATAAGCAAATATTAACTAAATTTATTATCAGCCATCTTAGTTTCCAGCCAGATACAGACACACACCTATAATTCTTCTCAGGATGGCTACAGGGGCAGATGGGAGGACCAGAAATCTGAGGCCAGTCTGGCTACTTACCAGGGCTTTACATTTAAAGAGACAAAGCAACAGCAATAAAAACAGATAACTGGCCAGGGTAGAGATAATCTCTTGTGCACTGTGTAAGAGCATTCACCGGTCAATGAAAAAGCCTATGGCCAATGACCTGAGGCAGGAAATAGGAAATGGACATCCAGCAGAGAGAGAGAGAGAGAGAGAGAGAGAGAGAGAGAGAGAGAGAGAGAGAGAGAGAGAGAGAGAGAGAGACAGAAGAATTATGGGAAAGAGTCAGTTCAGGCTCAAGGGATTTGCCTCAAACTCTGGAGATGGCCACAAAAACCTGAGGACAGGTAACTAGCCATGTGGAAGCCATAGTTTAATTTAAACGGGTTATATAAGTAACAAGCTAGTCAGGAAACAAAGCCAAGGCTATTGGTGCAAGCATTTATTAATAAATAATTAGTCTTAGAGTAATTATTTCTAAAAACAAAGGGGACAGAAGACAAAGCTCAAAGTCACAGGCCAGTGAAATGGCTAGTGGGTAGAAACAATTGCTACCAAGCCTAGAAACCTGAGTTTGAGCCAGGAACCCATATGATAGAAAAATCCAATGCTTACTCCTTTTGATCTCAACACTGTACCTACACAAATATACACACATTGCCGGGCAGTGGTGGCGCACGCCTTTAATCCCATTCATGTGTGAGAGGCAGGCACTTACTTGACCAATTGAGCTATAGCCCTTTGACATTTACTTATGTATTTGTGAGTGTCTGTGTATGGTTTGTCGCCAGTGACCTTCCCAGCATCACAGAGTGTCCCAGGAGAGACAGCGATGGGAGCATTGGTGGTTATGGTGGCAAAAGTTGTGGTGGCTAGGGCAAAAGTAGCTTACTTTTGGTGATATTTATTTTTTTTCAAGACAGGGTTTCTCTGTGTAGCCCTGGCTGTCCTGGAACTCACTCTGTAGACCAGGCTGGCCTCGAACTCAGAAATCCGTCTGCCTCTGCCTCCCAAGTGTTGGGATTAAAGGTGTGCGCCACCACCACCCGGTGATATTTACTTTTCTTAAACTGTTTGCTATCCTAAGGCCAAAGGCTGCTGGTTTCTGGTAATTAACTCCTGCTGTAGCAACAGGGAATATAGTAAAGGATTAATTGTTAAGAGTTCCTTTCTCTCTTAAACTATTAAGCTTTGTATATCCAAGACAATGTAGCCCTTTTAATCCTCAAACTTGTCAAATACTATTATTGATGTTTTACAAAAGAAAAAAGGAACACATATTAGAACAGAAGGGATTAATGAAGATTTCAAACCATAAATTCCAAACCCTATAAAAAAGGAAAAAATCCCAAGAAAATTGGCGGTTTCTAATACAGCCTGAAAACAATGAACACCCAAAAAAGGATCGCGACTTTGGATGAACTACAACTCCCAAAATGCAAAGCACTTGCAGTCTTTCGGTTTCCGCCCTAGAACCTGAAAACTCCCGTCATGCCTGGAGGCGCGAAAGCAACTTGTAATTGTCCTTCTGGGTCTATTCCCATCATATGGTGGCAACTTTTGCTACGGTGCTGGCGCTGGTGTGAAGACGCTGGCCGCGGGCTACGCGATAAAGGAAGGCGGCACCGCGGCGAAGGCCCAGCTGAGTAATCGCGGCCGCGAGCGGAGTCTGTTCTGGGACGCCGCTGAGTCGGCGTCGCCGAGGGAGGCGTGAGGAGGAGCCGGGCGTCTGCAGCCGTTCTCGCCCTCGGCGCCCCGCCGCCATCTCCACCATGCAGTCCCGGGAAGACGCCCCGCGCTCTCGCCGCCTCGCCAGTCCCCGCGGCGGGAGGCGGCCCAAGAGGATTTCCAAGCCCTCGGTGTCGGCGTTTTTCACGGGCCCGGAGGAATTAAAGGACACGGCCCATTCCGCAGCCCTCCTGGCACAGCTCAAGTCTTTCTACGACGCGCGGCTGCTGTGCGATGTGACCATCGAGGTGGTGACGCCTGGCAGTGGGCCCGGCACGGGGCGCCTCTTCTCGTGCAACCGCAACGTGCTGGCGGCGGCGTGCCCCTACTTCAAGAGCATGTTCACAGGGGGCATGTACGAGAGCCAGTAGGCCCGCGTGACCATCCACAACGTGGATGCCGAGTCCTTCGAGGTCTTGGTGGACTACTGCTACACCGGTCGCGTGTCGCTCAGCGAGGCCAATGTGCAGCGCCTGTACGCGGCCTCAGACATGCTGCAGCTGGAGTACGTGCGTGAAGCCTGTGCTTCCTTCCTGGCTCGCCGACTCGACCTGACCAACTGCACTGCCATCCTCAAGTTCGCCGATGCCTTCGACCACCACAAGCTGCGGTCTCAGGCCCAGTCCTTCATAGCTCACAACTTCAAGCAGCTCAGCAGGATGGGTTCCATTCGGGAGGAGACGCTGGCAGATCTGACCCTGGCCCAGCTGCTGGCCGTCCTTCGTCTGGACAGTCTGGATGTAGAGAGTGAGAAGACCGTGTGTCACGTGGCGGTGCAGTGGCTGGAGGCTGCTCCGAAAGAGCGGGGCCCCAGTGCTGCGGAAGTCTTTAAGTGTATTCGTTGGGCACACTTCCCTGCAGCAGATCAGGACTACTTAGAGGAGCTACTGACCAAGCCTATTGTGAAGAAATACTGCCTGGACATTATTGAAGGGGCCCTCCTGCAGCTGCGATTTGATGATGGTTTGCCCAGTGCTCTGGATCGGGTGCCAAGCAGCAGTAGTAACAGCAGCAGCAACAATAGCAATAGTAATAATAACAATGACACCAGCAATACTGTTGTCCCTGCAGAAGGAAATCCACCCGATAGGTTAGGGATGTGTGTCAACAGAATGATGGTTTTCTTTGGACATTCCAAACATACTTTTCTCTGCTGTGACCCATACTCTGGGGAAATTTACAAAGTGGCCTTGCCTGTGACTTGCCTTACACACACTAGAACTGTCACCACCTTTCCTGTCTCTATTTCTCCAGACCATGACATCTTTCCCACTGTTCAGTCCAGGAAAGATGTATGGGTATATAAGGCAGACCAAAATAATTTGTATCAACCGACAGACCGCTTGCTGTGTCTGGAGGGTATGGATGTGACATCTGAATGGCTACATTTACATTTTGTATGGACGAGACCTGGTTACTGGAGCTAAATTAAAGGATGTGAAATGCTTCAGTGTCCAGAAGAACAAGTGGCCGGTAGTGGCTCAACTATCACATTCCTTTACATCCTTTGACCTAATGGTGATTCTGTGTTCTCTGTTGCAGTACACATTTGCTATGTAATGGTTCAAGCTATAATAAGAGGCTGAAGTGTCTTTGTTTGAAGCGCAGTGACTTTTGTGAAGCATGTGTCTTCAATGATGAGATCTCTTGTATCAGTGACATCCCAGTCATAAAGATGTATATAATCCACTTAGTGCAGAATGGAGAGAAATGAATATTCCTTTCATGTAAGGGACTAGTGGTTATTAGATTATCACACATAGCCAGAAACTGTTACTTAGCACCTCATGTACCCTTGTACAGTTGAAAAAGAGCAGGGTGACTTTGTATGATAGTGGAGAAAACCAGTAGTTTAATATAGGTACCACATTAGGCCTCTTGAAGTTTGACCTTTTTTTTTTTCCTTGTGTGTGTGTGTGTGTCTGCTTTGAACCTGGTCAATTTCCTGACTGAAGAACAGATAATTAGTGTATCTAGTTTCACTTGGGACTTAGGTAGGCTAGGTGAACTGGACTCTGATTCAGAATGTTCACATTCTTTTTTTGATGAAGATTTTGGTGTAGATAGTATATCAGTGAAATTTACTAGACCAGCAATTTTGTTACAGTTCTGTAGAAAATGCTTGAGAAAGGCACCTTTACCTATTCATAATGTTATAAAGGACTTAATTGAACGTTGGTTTAGAAGAATTAATGCTTGAGAAATGTTAGCACTCTAGGTATTTAACAACTTACTGAGCCCCAAATCCAGAGCTTTGCTATGTTTATATTATACAATATTTATATTTTGTTATATTAATTTATTTTTTAAATTTTATTTTGTATTTAGTGCTACAAATGCTGAAAGTTTTTAGTTTAAAATTTTCCATGGTAGAAAAGTGTTTTTATAGTAATTACTAGCTAGTGTTTTGGAAGAGAATATTCTCCAGAACGATGTAGTAGGTTTTCACAATGTTAATATATACATATATATAGTTTAGAAGTGACTTGTTGCTGGGCAGTGGAGGCGCACACCCTTAATCCCAGCACTTGGGAGGCAGAGGCAGGTGGATTTCTGAGTTCGAGGCCAGCCTTGTCTACAGAGTGAGTTCCAGGACAGCCAGGGCTATACAGAGAAACCCTGTCTCGAAAAGCAAAACAAAAAAAAAGAAAAAGGAAAAAAAAGACTTGGCTCAGAGCAAGGGTGTAGTGACTGCATACCCTGTTTTGTTCTGTATGTCCTGAATGTTCTGTATGAGGTTTGCTAATCTTAAGAAATTCCACAAAACTTTACATAAGACCCACCAAATCAAAGATCAATATGAACTGTTATGTCTGAAATGGCTTGAGTCAGTGGTGACACTGGGCAGCACTTCTTTCACCTGCATATGAACTTGTGGCTTCTGTGGTTTTTTTCCCTTATAAGCTGACAAAAAAAGATATCCATTGTCTCAGTTCAGATAATTCTGAACTATATGTCTAGTCTGGCCAGTAGTAAGGTGTGCACTCAATAAACTGTCCTTGCTTAATTGAGATAGTGTTCATATAGTTTGTGTGGTGATTCTTTTCTTTTTTTCTTTTTCTAGTTTTTTTTTTTTTTTGAGACAGGGTTTCTCTGTATATCTCTGGCTGTCCTGGAACTCACTCTGTAGACCAGGCTGGCTTCAAACTCAGAAATCTGCCTGCCTCTGCCTTTCAAGTGCTGGGATTAAAGACTTGCACCACTACTGCCTGGTGTGTGGTGATTTTTTAAGACTCTGATGAGCCTTAGTTTACTGGAAATGCCCTGAGTAAACAACGTGGAGCCAGGGATCAATGCAAAAGCAAGAGGAATTTTATTGTTCTATCATGCTGGGGTCATCCTGCATCCAAAAGGAGAGGCAACCTCGGGCAGCTCGGCAGACCTTTATATGTTTCCAGGGGGTAGAATAGAGAAATAGTAACTAGACACAATATGATTGGCAGAACAGTGTGACTTTTAAACTGATTGGTCTTTAGGATATGAGGTGGCAAGTACTTCCCTGTCTGTGGGTGAGTATCTTGTGGAATGTGTCCCCACCTGCAGATTGGGTCCCCATCTCTCCCTCCCCCCCTTGGTCTGAGGAATGTTAATTAGCCTCTCCTTCTAGAGGGGCAAGTGTCCCACGACCTTTCCAAAGTTCCTGAGCTGACCTCTAAAATTCCTGAGCCCCTCTGGAGATCTCCAAACAGCTTTCTGCTCCAGACAGCTTTTTTGCAATTCTTAAAAAACTCTCGCCGGGCGGTGGTGGCGCACGCCTTTAATCCCAGCACTCGGGAGGCAGAGGCAGGCGGATTCCTGAGTTCGAGGCCAGCCTGGTCTACAGAGTGAGTTCCAGGACAGCCCGGGCTATACAGAGAAACCCTGTCTCGAAAAACCAAAAAAAAAAAAAAAAAAAAAAAAAACCTCTCTGGATGGCTCATCTTTTGTAGATCAAAAGCCCAATCTTATTTATATAGGAATTCAGTCTTTACCCAAGATCCCTTTTGATTCTTCCATGAATCAGCATCCCAGGACCCCAGCCCCTTGAATCTTAGAGGTGGCAAGCACAGACAATAAGATAGCCTGCCCTGAAATCACCTTTCATACAATGCCTGGGCCTGGCCTGGAACTCCCTCTGCCTCAGGCTGACCTTTAACTCAGGAATCTACCTGCTTTTGTAAGCATAAACAAATTAATTTAGCTGAGTGGGATTTTGTCCAGTAATCACCACTCCCTAAATCTCTTTATCTCCTTAGTTTCTTTCTGACAAGCTGGCTCATAGTGCAGTTGCCTCTGTTACTTTAGATCTGCGAAGCTCCGTATACAAGTCATATTGCATCCTTATGTTTTGCATAGTTGAGAAATTATGTTTTTGAACTCACGTTGTTGGGGTTCTTTTCCACAGCGTTAAGGGCTGTTCTGAAGGTCTCAGCATTTATCATTTTACCAAGACATTAGTCACACCCTCACCTCCTAGACTCGGGCTATCTCTTATTATCATGGAGTTGTTGATTTTATGAGAAAGGACATTCCTCAAAGGAGGAATGTGAAAATATATACACTCTTATACAAACAAGCCTTATGGCTACAGCTCTGTTCCAGGGGTGGGTACCATGTTATTCCAACCCTTACATGACCATGCCAGACTTGGCAAATATGTGTGTGTGTATACTTTTTATACATATATATATTACAAATACAAATTACAGATATTTGTATATACTACAAATGTATATGTATATATTTGTACACACACACACACAATATATATATATATATATATATTTGTAGTACAGATATATGTGTATATATAAATAGCAACAGCAAAAGAAAACCTGCTTTTAAATTAATTCTGGAATACAAAATGTGTATTTGCAAAAATGACCAATTTTCACCTAAAAGGGTATTCAAATATTGTTTCCAATTATCTGTAATAGTTTTACTTATTTATTTATTTATTCACCTTATAGCCTCATATCACAGCCTCCCTCCCTCATTCCTCCAGTCCCTTTTCTTCAGAGATGGGGAGGCCCCCCGCCCCCTATGGGTACCAGCCTACCCTGGTACATCAAGTCTCAGCAGTACTAATTGCACCCTCTCCCACTGAGGCCAGACAAAGCAGGCCAGCTACAGGAAAAGGATCCAAAGCAGGCAGCAGAGCCTGAGACAGCTTCCACACAAATTGTTAGGGGCCCAGATGAAGAACAAAGTGCACATCGGCTACACCTGTGTAGGAGGCCTAGGTGCAGCCCATGCGTGCTGTCTGGTTGGTGGACAAATCTCTGAGCCTCCATTGGCTCAAGTTAGTTTACTCTGTAGGTCTTCTTGTGATGTCCTTGATCCCTCCAGCTCCCTCAATCCTTCTCCCTACTCTTCCTTGCACAGGACTCCCTAAGCTCTGCCTTGTTTTCATGTGCTGCTAGATGAAATCTCTCAGAAGACAGTTATGCTAGGCTCCTGTCTCCAAGCATAGGAGAACATCATTAATAGTGTGGGGGTTGGATCCCTCCCATGGGATGGGTCTCAAGTTGGGCTAGTCATTGGTTGGCCATTCCCTTGGTCTTTATCCCTGTCTTAACCAGATTATATTTCTGAAAAATTAGGGTCTACAAACTGTTATATAAAAGAATTTCAATTTGTCACTCTTTTTTTTTTTTTTTTCCCCGAGACAGGGTTTCTCTGTGTAGCCCTGGCTGTCTTGGAACTCACTCTGTAGACCAGGCTGGCCTCGAACTCAGAAATCCACCTGCCTCTGCCTCCCAAATGCTGGGATTAAAGGCGTGTGCCACCACCACCCAGCTCAATTTGTCACTCTTAAACTTCTGATTTGAATCCCAGGTTAAACATTAGTAATATCTTGGTTTACAATGAAAGTTTTTGGTTTTGTGATACATTTGTGAATTAGTGACTATATGTTGTTTTATAAATGAGTGACTTTATCTGGTTAGTTACCAATTAACGTATGTTAATACATGTAACTGGTTCATTATCATAAAACATACTAAAACTTGGGCTTCCTGACCTTTTATTTATTTATTTTTATTTTTATTTTTTTTTGGTTTTTAGAGACATTTCCTGACCTTTTAATTCCGTCGTTCTGCTTACTGTATAAAACCTTTGGTTGTGTAGTGTGACACAGCTACCAGCAAAGAAATCTGTTTGTGACAAGAAAGCTCCCTTGTCTTCATTTTTTTTTAATTAATGAGCACATCTTTCAGCAGATGCTCAATGCAGGATTATATTGCATTTGCAATGTATTTGCAGGATATTTGTAGGATTAACTCTTGTAAAATTTAGAATGACCCAAGGACTGGAAAGATGGCTCAGCGATTAAGAGCTCTTGCAGAGGACCTGGGATTCGTTCCAGCACCCATAAATGGTATAATTGCCTTTGTCTCCAGCTCCAGGGGATATGATGCCCTCTCTGACCTCCAATGACACTGTACACATATGATGCACATATATACATATAGGTAAAAAATTACACATAAAATGACCTTAATTATCTTGTATTTGTATGCATGCAGTTAAAAGTGCTCAACTCAAATTGCCAGTAATCCCCATGCATCTATTGGGTGGGCACTGGGGCTGGAAAGATAAGTTTAAGAGCACTAGCTGCTCTTACAGAGGACTTGGGTTTGGGTCTCAGCAGCCAAATGGAATCTTACAACCATCTTTAACCCCAGGCACTTCCTCTGGCCTCCTCCAGTATGGCAAGCACACAGTGTGCCATCAATACATGAAGGCAAAACACCCATAGATACTAAAAAATGTTTTTCTTTCTTGTCAAATAAGGAGTAGGACTAGGGGTTCAAAGGATTAAATAGGAGCTAGCTGTATTGATTACCTCACTATGGTAAGATAATGGATTTCAAAAGCAATTTAAGTGAAGAGGACTTCATCTTGGCTCTTGGTTTAGAGACTACAGTCCATCATAGAAGGTGGGGCATGACCAAGTTATCAGCTTCTTTGGCAATGGTAATGTAGAGCTCTAAGGATCAGGAAACAGCTCTGGCCAATAGTAGATGTGGCCTGTAACCTCTGGGACTCCACCAGGTCTCCTGTGAGAAGGTTCCTGGACCTAACAGAACAGCATCACCAGCTGGGAATCACTTATTCAAGCAGGGGTGTATGGGGAACATTTCACACTTAAAACCGTAAGTTTATCCAATGAGAAGACATTGGAAGTTAAGTTATAATTTGTCTTATGATTTTAATTTAGCACAGTTTTGTTTGTTTGTATGTTTAGAGACACTCTGATTTTGTCACTCTGGCTGTACTGGAATCCGCTTTGTAAACCAGGACTCAGATATCTCTGCCTGCCTTTGCTGGGATTATTGGCATGTGCCACCATGCCTAGTATATGTGTCTGTATCTTGTTGGGAATCACAGAAAATCTACTGATTCATCCTAAAAAAAAAAAAGGCTCATGTTCACAATCACTTTAGGAGTCTCTTGACACTTATAGTTTGTCAGACCTGATGTTGAAGCAGCTCTCTCTTCAACAATCCATTATTCCCATAAACTTTAACATTAATTTTAGTCAATATGCTAAACACATAAACAAAATACAAAAAAAACTTTCAATTGGGTAACAAGAACGTTTTAAGAACCAACAAGAGAAATACGTACAAATAACAAAAATGGTCTGGCAGGCATGGTGGTGCATTCGTTTGATCCCAGAACTCGAGAGGCAGAGGCAGGTGGATCTTGTGAGGCCAGCCTGGTCTACATAATGAGTTCCAGGATAGCTAAGGCTATATAGTGAGATTTTGTGTCAAAAAGCCAGGAGGCAGGGCTGATGAAAACTGGCTTGGTGGTTAAGAGCACTTACTGCTCTTGCAGAAGACCTGAGCTCAGTTCCTAGCACCCATATGGAGGCCTATAACCATCTGAAACTCGTTTCATGGGATCTGACATCCTCTTCTGACCTCCTTAGACCCCTGTACACATGTGGTACCCTCTCTTTCTCTCTCCCTCTCTCCCTTCATCATCATCATTAGCAGGTCCACTGGGAATAAAATGAGATCTTGTATCTCAGAAAAACAAAAGCAGATTTAGCAACTGTCTTCAGTATTTTATTTTTAATAATTTTTTAATTTATTTTTTATTTTTTAGATTTATTTATTTATGTGATGTATGTGAGTACACTGTCACTGTCTTCAGACACATCAGAAGAAGGCATCAGATCCCATTACAGATGGTTGTGAGCCACCATGTGGTTGCTGGGAATTCAACTCAGGACCTCTGGAAGAGCAGTCAGTGCTCTTAACCGCTAAGCTATCTCTCCAGCCCCAATATTTTATTTTATAGGAGCTAAATGTGGATAAAATATAAACACATTCATTCCACTTCTAGTATTTTCCAACTTGAGAAGAATCAAGGACTAATATATATTCCTCAGGTACATAACAAATGTCCTATAAAAAACTGAAAAACAGGTAGAACATAGCTCCGTTGGTGCGTGCTCACATAGTCTAGCACCACAAAAACTGGGAGGGATAGCATACACCTGTAATTGTAGCTCTGGGGAAGTAGAAAACAGGAGAGTCAGAAGTTTAAGGCCATCTTCAGCCAAGCTACTTAGGAGGGAGTTGTTCAAGGCTAGCCTGGCAGACAAAGAGGGTCTCAAGGACAACCGCCCTCCCTTCCAATCAAACTAAGCCAACCGAAACCAGAATCCAACACCTCCCCCCACCCCCCAGTAAACCAGTGGGATGTGTTGGCTCATGCCAACAATCCCAGCACTAAGGTTTTAGGCAGGAGGGTAACTGTGAATTTGAAGGCAGCCAGATATACATACAGTGAGGCTGAGGCCCTGACTCAAACCCTTGGCCACCCCAAAGACTAAATACTCAACTATCAAATAGTCAGGTGTAATGTTATACCCATTAATTCCAGTATTCTTGAACACTCTTAGGCCAGAGGATCTGAACTTGAGCTTAGTCTTCAACGGCAATACAGCAGAACTCTTAACAAAACAAAAATTAAAATGCCTCAAAATGGAAAGTTTCGGCCTGAATAATTGCAAAGACTAATCTTCAAATACTGTTTTGTCAATGATAAGGTAACTTTGATCCATATTAGAAGGAAAAAGCGACCCCAATACTTACTTTATGGTTTTTAATAAGCTATTCTTACATGTACACTAACAATTGTAAAAAGACATAATTGCTACTAAAAGTTACAGACTGTACAACTTATGAAAATATTAGAAATATTCAAAAGTAATAAAGGGAAGTACTTCAAATAGAATATGAAATTTCTACTTAAGAAATGTAACCAGAAAATGGGAAACATCTAAGTGGACAAAGAAATCTATTTCAGTTCAAGCCTTTTGTTGACATTACCTTAGATAAATCTTCCAATATATCCAGGGCTATGAAGAGGATGCCTGACGACCATCGGCAGGCAGGGCAGAGGCTGTCTTCCTGACTTTAGTCCCCTGAGGCTCGACCCCATGTTAAAATGCTTTTAAGACACTTTGCAACTATAAGCTGACCTGGGGCAAGCACAGGTTTCAACCCTTGGTCCAGCTGTCACTCTGCACTTTAGTACTCAAGTGGATCCCCATTCCGGCCTTCGCTCTTAAATGGAGTAAGACAAGCCTATCTGCAGCTTTCTCCGTCAGGCCTCAGAAAGGACCGTCAAAACCACACTGTCTTGGGGCTGTGCACTTCTATGTCTGATTTATTTCTCAGGTAACAAGTTAATTTCAATGTATGGAATAATGCATTTTCAATGCAGAATAAATATGTTTATGAGTAAGAACAGAGTAAAGGTCTTCCCCATGTTTTAAATAACAGATACATAGCATCTTAAATTATTATATAATTAGCAATTTTAGACATTGAACATAATACACTGTATTACAATGCAATGTGGTAGGCTTCTACTTAAGGAACAAAAATAAATTTCACATGAAAAGAGATTTATTCTGATTCACATAAAATATATTCAGCATAACCGTAACTGAAGCACTCCAGTGCTGACAGCACAGAGGAGCTGGGAGAGGAGAGCCGCCTCTGCCCGGGGCGAGCCTCACTCATCCTCACCTCGCCGTCTCAAATGCCGGGATTTCCCATTTTCAATTCTTCTCTTTTTGAAGACAGGGGCCACCCCATCTGCTGCAACTCCCAGAGAAGAAACTGTTTTCTCTTTAAATTCCACTTTGATTTCCCCAGTGCCAGCCTCTGAAGTTGATAGACATTCACTTTCAGTGCTCGGAAGTTCCAAATCGACCTCTTCTCTGGAACAGAAGAGAACAAAACTATTAGCTGACAGATTAAGGTAAATCCCTGCATATGAACCACGAGCCACCCAAGCACCGAAGGCACCTTCCCAAGGGTAACACTGAGGGTACAGCAGAAGCTGCTCACCTGGGAACACTAAGCTACTTCTGTTTTGGCTTTTTTTTTTTTTTTTTTTTTTTTGTTTTTCGAGACAGGGTTTCTCTGTGTAGCCCTGGCTGTCCTGGAACTCACTCTGTAGACCAGGCTGGCCTCGAACTCAGAGATCCACCTGATTTGTCTCTGCCTGTTTTTGCTTTTTAAAGACAGCGTCGCATGTAGTCCTGGCTAACCTTACACTCTGATGTCACTGTGGATTACTTTAAGCACCCAAGCCTCTAAATCCATCCCTCCAGTCCTGGGTTAGGTGTGCACTGCCTGGCTCTAGCAGATTTATAATGCTGACTTTAGTCTCAAAACAGTAAACTCTGCCTCAGACAAACATGTGCTAGGACAAGTCTTATTTGTTCTATTTTTGTTACACAAAGAACACAGCATCTTATTACACACTCTGTTTGTATATGACATGCAGTAAAAACAGGTAATAGGGAAGTTGTAGAAACTGGTTTTGCCATGGACTGACAGAGATTTTAATTAATTAATTAATTAATTTATTTATTTATTTATTTTGTTTTTCGAGACAGGGTTTCTTTGTGTAGCCCTGGCTGTCCTGGAACTCACTCTGTAGACCAGGCTGGCCTAGAACTCAGAAATCTGCCTGCCTCTGCCTCCCAAGTGCTGGGATTAAAGGTGTGCACCACCACTGCCCAGCGACAGAGATTTTAAAAGTTTCCAAAATATGAGACGGAAAGAATGGAATCTTAATGTCCTATTATAGGAGATTCAATGTCTAGCATCTTTTTCT
The DNA here is from genome assembly GCF_004785775.1 of Grammomys surdaster. Classification (NCBI taxonomy): domain Eukaryota; kingdom Metazoa; phylum Chordata; class Mammalia; order Rodentia; family Muridae; genus Grammomys; species Grammomys surdaster. The sequence continues at coordinate 1,788,655 of NW_021620757.1, forward strand.
TCTGAGAAATACCCGTTCAACTATCTATAAACAATCTGGCTGGACCAGAAATCAGTTACCTGCTTAACATGAGCCTTTCAGTACCTTATCCTCTAGAGCAGTAATTCTCAACCTTCCTAATGCTATGACTCTTTAATACAGTTCCACTTGTTGTGGTGACCCCCAACCAAAAAATGACTTTTGTTGCTACTACATAACTGTGATTTTACTACTGTTATGAATCTCAATGTAAATATCTATTTTCTGATGGTTTTAAACAATCCCTATGAAAGGGTTTTCTATCCTCTAAAAAGGTCATGACCCACGGGCTGAGAAACATTGCCTTAGGCAGTCAACTGCTCTATGAAAGAGTTAGCTCATCAATTCCACACATGAGATTTCTGGAGAGAGCTCTCATCTCATATCTTCTGAAAAAGGTATTGGCCTAAAGCTTTGCTATTAAAAGTACAGAGCTTGTCTGAGGAGGAGTTATCTCAAGAGTAAGGCGGAGGTGAACATAAAGGATCACAGACTGCACAGCCTCCTAAGGATTTTATTTAAGCCCTTGGGTCTAGCCACACCTGATACCACTGCATCTGAGTCACATGACCACAGAACAGTGATGGGGGAACAGTGGTAACTCATCAGCTGACTGATACTACAAGTTAGAGACAGTATGATTTTTATGTTGTTTACCAGAGCTAAACCTTATTTATAATACTATTCAATGATCTTAATGACTTACTCCTGAAAGTGCTTGTGACTGAACCTAGATAGGTTGCATGATAGTCAAGAATTCTATTAATTATATCCACAGCCTCAATAACCTTAGTCAAACGTATAGGATAACAAATTTTCTTTTTTTACACAGACATGTATAAAGTCTATGTTTCCAACCTATAGAAATGTGAGTAAAACACAGTTCCTAGAATATGACTGTTTCTAGAGTTATTTCAATAATGTAAGAACAGTTGGACAATGTTAAGATCGTAAAAATTGCTGGGCAGTGGTGGCGCACGCCTTTAATCCCAGCACTTGGGAGGCAGAGGCAGGTGGATTTCTGAGTTCGAGGCCAGCCTGGTCTACAGAGTGAGTTCCAGGACAGCCAGGGCTATACAGAGAAACCCTGTCTCGAAAAAAAACAAAAAACAAAAAACAAACAAAAGATCGTAAAAATTAAAGTGCAAGGACAAAATAAAGATGGTAAGGTGGCAATTCAACTTAATTCTGGTAAGTTGTGCAGTCCATGCCCGCAGTCCCAGCACTTGGGAGGCTGAAGCAGGAGGACTCGGGAGTCCCAGGCCAGCTGGGCCTCACAGCAAGACCCCCAAATCAAAAATTTCATGTAGGTGTGGTGGTAGTACATACCCGTAATACCAAGCACTTGGGTTGTGGACTCAGGAAGACAATAAATTGGGAGGCACTATGGGCTTCATAGTAAATTCAGAGCTAGTTTACACCATGCAGAGAGACCCTATGTGAGATGGTCCAGCAATTGCAGGGGACCAGAGTTTGGTTTCCTCCAATACCACTGGTTTCCTGAGTAACAGCAGTCACATGTATACATACTCAGAAAGGTGGTGAGAAGGCAGAGACTGATCTATGTAGTGAGGTCAGGGATGATAGTGGGGAGGAGATGCATTCACTCTCCCACTTCCCCAGCCTCCCGTGTACCTCTCCTTTCAGTCTCTCTTCCTTGTTTATGTATCAGGTGTCCTTTTGTCCTCCCTCAAATCCTTTCTCATAGTATACATGAGTGTGTATAAAACCATCTTTCTGTTTTAAGTGACAAGAACTGAAAGAGAGTCTACTATACTCTAGTAACTTCCATGTGCAGACATCAATGTCCTTGTCATTATTTGGGGTATACAGAGCTGCCTAGGACTTGCATTACTCTACTACAAAAAAAGTACAACTTGTCCATTAAAGGGTAGGCTTTGGCTTTGGTTTTGGTTTTGACAGCTTTTTGAGATAGGAAACTCACTGTGTAGTATATGCTTCTGAAGCAAATCTTGCCTCTGTGTCCTAAGTGCTTGTGTCATGAGTATGCACCGTGATCCTTGGCCAAGAATCTTACTAATAAACAATTCATTATGGAAGTACAGTAAAAGTATCCATCCTACACTATAATTTCAAAGCACCAATTTAAAGAATATCTACTTTACCCATACACCTTCCCTTTACCTTGAAGGTTCCCTTGAAGGTTAAAGAAAAAAAACAAAACAAAACAAAACAAAAAAAACAAACAAACACTAAAATGATTGCCTGACAGTGACATATAATTACCTTGTAAAATAAATGCCTCTAAAAAAAAACTTATTTGAGCACTTAAGTCAGTAACATAAATCAGGTACAACCTTTGCACAAGTGTGCTTAATTACTGATAACCTCTTCTGCTACTTTGACTATGAGCTTAAAACTTTGAAGTTTAGAGCCAGGCATAGTGGTACACCCATTAATACTAGCACTCTTGACATGGGGCCAGATCAGGCTACACAAGACTCAAAAAAAGAAAACCAAAGTAAACCAAACCAACCAAAATAAAATTCACACCCACAATACACTTTGGGTAAGAATATACAAAAAATACTGAGTAGAGTGAGACACTTCAAGAGAGTAAGAGCAAACACTTCTTCACCTTTAAATGCATTCTGTAGTTAAAGTGTCTTGCAGAATATTTCCTCTAAGCATTTGTTTTTCTGATAAAAACTGCTACTGAGTGTGTGAATGTGGTCACTAGAAATGTCACGCTTTGGACACAAAACAATCACTAAGTTGGCTTAAAGCAATCACTTTTTCATCTTTTAAAGTTAAAAATATTCTAGGAATGAAAGAAAGCAAAATTAAAAATATTCTAAGAATGGGTGCTGGACAGATGGCTTAGTGGTTAAGAGCACTGTCTGTTCTTCCAGAGGTTCTGAGTTCAATTTCCAGGAACCACATGGTGGCTCACAAACATCTGTAATGGGATCTGATGCCCTCTTCTGGTGTATACCATATATGGACATAGAACATTCACACAATGAATAAAATTTAAAAATATATATATTCAGTGATAGAGAGATGGCTTGGAGGTTAAGAGCACTGAATACTCTTCTACAGGTCCTAAGTTCAATTCCCAGTAACTACATGGTGGCTCACAACCTTCTGTAATGAGATCTGATGTCCTTTTCTGATGTGCATGAAGAGAATGACTCATATACATAAATAAATATTAAAAAAATATTCTAAGAACATAAGAAAGAGCACAGCACACTGACTCCTGACTGCAGTGTGCTGAGGTGCATGGGCATGGCAGTGGGTGACACTGTGCGGGTGACACCTCAGGTACTTACTGACACTCAGCAGCCTCTTGTTTAATTTCTTGCCATTCCCCATAAGGGTTCGTCGACTTCTTCAGAGTTTTGGGTTTTTCTTCATTTGTATTTGACGGATTCTGTTTTGGAGTACTTTTTTCTTTTTGTATTTCTGGGCCAATTCTTTTCTCAGTACTTTTATTTTTTTCCTGAAATGCAAAGGTCAATAAATAATACACTACAGCAAAACTATAGTCAACCTCCAAAACTTTTTAACTTCTTTTAATAGTCTTATTAATAATACTAATAATCATTAACTTAATGGTTTAGGTTTTTACACTACACAATGAATGTACATGGACGAACGATGTCTAAAACTTTAATGCATTATGTTTAATGACACTTTTAAAAAATGTACCATGATGATACACACAGACAGTGGTGGCACATGCCTTAAGCAAGTCCAGCACAGCCAGGATTACACAGAACAACTGACAATAACTCCCCTTCGGAGCAGAAGCAGTCCCTACAGATGTCCCAGGGGAGATTCTTTCTGATATGTCTTCACTGGGCTTAGAAAGCCTTTTAACCTCCTTTCCCACCTCAGTGTGTACACCATACACATACTGGGGTTTCAGCCTCTTTGCAAATTACACAGCCATGAGTAGCTTGACTGGAATTTTTTTGTATTCTACAATGGTTCTTAACTCATCCCTTATGTAGCTCAGGTAGGCCCGAACTTTAATTTTCCCATCTTTGCTTATCAAATGCCAAAATCACCAGAATATGTCACCGTGTTCAGCAACATGATTTTCTCGTTCCCTTTTCCCTAGACAGGGTCTCATTGTGATACCCTGGCTGACCTCAAACTCAGATCTGCCTGCCTCTGTCCCTCAAGTGTTGGAATTGAAGGCACATGCTACCACATCCCCAGACATGATTTCTGTAACAAAACCTCTAGCTTTTACTTCTGCTTCACTGTGTTTCAGTCACCTAGTATTAAATAAAACATTAAATTCTGGTCTGGGGATGTAGCTCAGACAGTATCATACAGAAGGCCCTTTTCCAAGCACAGTATAAACTGGACATTATGGTACAGACCTATAATCCCAGCATTTAGGAAGAGGCAGGAGGATCAGTTCAAGGTCATCTTTAGCTACATAGGGAGTTCAAAGCCAGACTGGGCTGGAGATTTTGTCTTAAAAAAAAAATTTTTTTTTGCCCTTAGCCCCAAGCAAAAATCCCTAAGACTGTCATTTATTTTTATTCAACCTAAGTCAGAACTCTAAATGCTTTCCTTATGACGTCTTCTGACTCTGTAGTTCTTATTTCCTTTGGCTTTCTGACTCTCTCACTTGTACTGTACTGTTCATCTGACTCCATATCATTTCCAAGACGGTGTTCTCAGTCTGTTGGTCTCTTTTAGACTTTGCATCCTTCTTTTACAGTTCAAATTCATAAGAGTATCACTTTAAACTCTCCTTTGCTAGCATCCTAAACATGTTTGCTTGTAGCTTTCTACTGCACATAACTGAAAAATATCCATAGTTCTTTTTTTTTTTTTTTTTTTTTTTTTTTT
>NW_021620757.1:1793608-1896670 GCF_004785775.1 Grammomys surdaster
TTTTTTTTTTTTTTGGTTTTTTGAGACAGGGTTTCTCTGTGTAGCCCAGGCTGTCCTGGAACTCACTCTGTAGACCAGGCAGGCCTCGAACTCAGAAATCTGCCTACCTCTGTCTCCCAAGTGCTGGGATTAAAGGTGTGCGCCACCACCGCCTGGCCCATAGTTCTATATAACCATTTGTATGTTCTCAAGCTGGATTTCTAGAGTCATCCTCTCCCCAAAATTATAGTAGAGACTTTTAACACTTCTAAGTATTATGCCTACTAACCCTTTGAATATTTACTTAAAAAAAAAATCCAAAACCTTCTACATAGGGCTAATTAAGTAATGAAACATTTATACTATGGAATATTACAGTCACTGAACTGACTGAGTTACTGATGTCTTTGTGAAAGGTTAAATTAAAAGCTCACAGTAAAACCTTATTACATTATTATTTTATTTAAAATAATATGCATACTGGCCTGCAGGGAGGTACCTCAGTTTTAGACGGTATGAGTAACATGCCTGAGGTACAAGGTTAAATCCCAGTACCCTTTCCATGTGTTTGTGTCTGAACAGAAAAAAAGCTGCAGGCAAACACAAGACTACTATAGTGGATTGTTCTGGGAGGAGGCAACATTAAATGTAGTTTCATCGTTGTTTACCTCTACATTGCAATTTATTTATTTATTCTTTTTTACAATAGAGACGTTAGTTCTGATAGGAAGAAATCAGGTTACCCAATGACGACTATGAACTCTGTGAGCTGGCTATTACAAGGGCGCTGTTGCTGCTTCTCTACAACTGTGATACACATCTCCTCCTGTATCCCTTAAGAATTGATGGAGTGGATAGAGAAATCCCAGGCAGTGATAGGACCTTAGGGGTGGCTGGGAAAGTCTCTCTAGCACCTTTGCTGTCCTATACTTTCGGGGCCAGTCATCTCTACCATGATTAGTGGTAAGTATGTCTTCTTGTGTGCTTCTCTCTCCTCTACGACTGGGGACTCAGTACTACCTGTTGACAGCTTGGTTCATATCCTCTCTCACTTGAATGCATCGATGACTCCAACTCGTTAATGTTGTCCAACTCCCCAAAGCGCCTTATTGTTAACACTACTCACTTCTTTAAAAGTTAGGACTCAGGTTAGCAAGATGGCCCAGAGGGTGAGGGCACTTATCACATAAGCCTAAGTAACCTGAGTTCAATCACTGGAACCCAGATGTATTAGTTTGCTTTGATAAAACACAGTGACCAAAAACAACTTGGGGAGAAAAGGGTTTATTGGGCTTACATGTCCCAATGACAATTGATCACCAGGAAACCAAGAAAGCAACAGAGGCAGGAATCATGGAAGAAAGCTAAGCTTACTGGTTTGTCCCCAGGCGTGGTTTACACTGCGGGTGAGCCAAGCCTGCCCCTCCTTAATCAACAATTAAGAAAATGCCACACAGACAGGCCCAGCTGAGGAAGGCAAATCAACTCAAGTACTCAAGTTCCCTCCTGCCAGGTCAATCTAGTTTGAGTCAAGGTGACAAAACCTAATGTACATCACATAAAGCAAAAGGAGAGAACTAACTCTACAGGGTGTCCTGTGACGTTTAGAAGTAAGTGCTCAACACACTCTCCCCCACCCCCCATTAAAAATACAAGTAAAAGGCATGCTGCTTTCATCCCCCCTACCTCCCTCCCCCATACCTACTTTTTGTATTCAGATTTCTCACAGAAAATGAAAGCTAACATTCCTACAGAAAAAGGTTTTCCTACTTAAGACCTATCTATCCATCGATTCTGGCTGACAGTCTTTCCTTCTTTCTTTGGATTCCTTTTAAAAGTCCATCACAGTCAGTACCTAGTGACCAGGTCTGACTGACCTTTTCTTTAAGAGAAGGTATTACCACACAGCCCTGGCTGGTCTTGAACTCAGAGATCTGCCTGCCTGCCTTCCAAGTGCTGTGATTAACAGCGAGTACACAATTTCAATTGTTCACCTCTTATCCAAATCACACCTAAGCTATAAACTGCTTTCTACTCCCTGAGTTCTGCTATCCAAACGTTGACTGAGCTTTTAGAAGGGCACTGAGGATTTCCTAATTGCTAAATTTAATAGACATACACCTTCTCTTTTGCCTTTTAAAAAAGTTAGACTATGCTGGGTGATGGTGGCGCACGCCTTTAATCCCAGCACTTGGGAGGCAGAGGCAGGCGGATTTCTGAGTTCGAGGCCAGCCTGGTCTACAGAGTGAGTTCCAGGACAGCCAGGGCTACACAGAGAAACCATGTCTCAAAAAACCAAAAAAAAAAAAAAAAAGTTAGACTTCTTAAAAATTATATTTTTACTATTTATTTTGTGTGGATGTATGTATGTTGATATGTATGTGAAAGTCAAAGGACAACTTGTAGGAGTCAATTCTTTCCTTCCAATACCACCATGTGGGACTCAGGGACCGAACTCAGGTATCAAGAGCCTTTATTCCTGAGGCACCTGGATAGCTCCCTCTTAAAACAATCACTTTTGGTTTTGTTGTCTTGTTTTCAGTTTGTTTGCATTTACATCACGTGTGTTCTGGAGATAAAACTCACTTGTTTTCTCTCCAGCCCAGCAGACTTAACTCCTGATGTTCTCTGCATGTCTGGCTTCTGGAACACTTCTTACCCCCCCCCACCTCCCCACCCCCAACACACTGGCCCTCACGCCCCCAGCACAACTGAATTTAAAACCAGGTAGAACATCCACAGTTACTCTTCTAAGCTTAGTTACATTGAAACTTAAAGTACTGTTAGTAGTTGCTACTCATTAGCATTTCTATTTCTAGTCTAGGTACACACACTGGTCAGACAGCTTTCTGAATGTTAAAATGCTTCTTAAAGTGACAGGTTTAAGGCCAGGTGTATGGAATGGCACAGGCCTTCGATACCAGCATCCTGAGGCAGAAGCAGGCAGATCTCTCGTCAGTTTAAGGCTAAGCCTGGTCTACATAACGAGTCCTGGGCCAGTAAGGGCCACATATTGAGGCTCCCATCTTAAAAAAAAGGGCGGGGGGAGTTAGAAGGTCTAAAAGAGCCTTAGTGTTTTGGTCTCAAGGATAAACGGTACAGTCAGTTATCCAAATGCCAAAATAATAGTTGACCTTAACCTTATTTTGAATGATTCATTTCAAGATCTCCATGGATGGATGCCTAAATCCACCATGCCATATCAAACCACACACCTAATAATGGTAAGTTTAATTTGTAAACTAGGTACAGGAAGATATTAACTACAGTAGTAAATGGCAAACTACTATAATATACTGTAATGTAAGATTTTATCGTGCCATAAGAGTTAAAAACTATGAATTGCTTTTTCTAGAGTTTCTATTTACTATTTTCAGATTGGAGTCACCCAGGAGTGACAGAAACCATGGAAAACCAGCCTGACAAACGTCTGTGAAAAGTAAAGCGAGAATCTACCTTAAACTTGATTATTAGCTTCTTTGTTTCTGCAGAGGCCTCTCCCGCTTTCTTCTGTTCACCATCAGAATCACTGTGAGAATCGGATGATTTGGAGTCTTCTAGGGGGTCAGGTAACTTTTCACTGTCCTTACTAGAAAGCACATCACCACCATGTGGAATGAAATCATCAGGCTTTTCCCATTTGGATTCTGCTCAACACATTTTAATAACTGTATTACTTATTTAGCAATACTTCTCAGAAATATAACACTTTTTTCATCCACTATTACTAAACTATACAGCATTTTTATTTCCATATTTTATCTTTTATTGTTCAGAAAACTTAGGAGAGTCTACACTTACTAAATTCATAAACTAAATCTAAATCTGAAAGAACTTGGGAAGTGGGTGATAGTTTTAAAAATCTCCAGTTTATTTGAAAACAATTTCAAGAATCATAGTGATAATGACTTTACAAAATATTTCTGGAAACTTCTCACAAAGATTTCCTGCAGTTTTCAATCTGAATATGCTACTTTAATAAATAGTAAAGGAACCTCAATTGGCTGAACTCCACTGCCATCTAGTGTTCATCGTGCTTTTAAAGAAATTACAATGTTTCTTCTTATCTCTATTTTTAGTTTAATAGAGAGAGAGAGAGAAAAAAACAAAACAAAACAAAACAATTTGTTCCCAGTCAAGTGTGAAGGAAACTAGAAGACAGAGGAATGGAGTGGGATTTCTGAGTTCAAGGTCTGCCTGGTTTGCATGATTCAGCTCAGCCAGCTACAAAGTCAGACCCGATTTAACAATCAATCAAGAATAAAAGTGGCTACTAATTACACTGATCAGGATTAAACTCCTCCCAACCCCAGGGAACATAGTTTTTTCATCTGAAGAATGACTAAATGCTCAATGACTCTGCTGATAAGAAATTGTGAATTGAGTTAGACATATCAATTCTAAAGTCCTACTATATCAATATGCTGTATGCTCTTTCTAAAGACCCAATACTTTACTTATATGGTACAGAAACACCGCTTCCACTGGGAAAAACTCTTATCTGAAGGTTTAAAAGATTATTTCTTCCTAAAAGATATAATATAGGGCTTGGGTAATAAGAATTTAAAAACATAGAATAAGAAAAACACCGAGCTGATAGCAGAAAGACTGACAAGGACAGATGCCCAGTGGTACGTGGCTGAGAATCTTAAGGCCATTTCACTGAAGGAACTTAAACTACCCAAATGGCAACTTTATGTCACTGTACATTGTCTTTTTTGTTTTTTTGTTTGCCTTTTTTTTTTTTTTTTTCCGAGACAGGGTTTCTCTGTGTAGCCCTGGCTGTCCTGGAACTCGCTCTGTAGACCAGGCTGGCCTCGAACTCAGAAATCCGCCTGCCTCTGCCTCCCAAGTGCTGGGATTAAAGGCATGCGCCACCACTGCCCGGCTATTTTTTTTTTTTTTTTGTACATTGTCATAAATATCAAAAACATGTTAAGTTTTAATATCCTCTGTACTCCCCAACCCTAGTACTTTCTTTTCTCTAGTCCTGTTGCATATGAACCTGAACATAGGATGTATGCTGTGAGAAAAAAGAAATTATTTACAATAGCAGAAATCCAGGTACAAGAAACATTGAAGACTAGTTGGGTACAATGGCACAGTACTGTAACTGTGGCTCTTGAGAGGCAGAAGCATCAAGACTTCAAGGTCCTACTCAGTCAACTACTGAGTTAGAGATCAGGTTGAGATGGTCTCAAAAGCCAGAAAAGGAACAGCAAAGACGACTTTTTTTTTTTTTGAGACAGGGTTTCTCTGTGTAGCTCTGGCTGTCCTGGAACTCACTCTGTAGACTAGGCTGGCCTCGAACTCAGAAATCCGCCTGCCTCTGCCTCCCAACTGCTGAGATTAAAGGCGTGCGCCACCACTGCCCGGCCAGGAACAGCAAAGACTTAACTGAGAAATTCTGTGATTTTTCTAATAATTTATTTACTTCTTCCTTTGTGTGACAGGAGCTCCTCCTGACTCCAACTTCCTAGTGATAGGATTATAGGCATGTTTGATTATACCTGTTTTTGTTTTTTGGGTATATGGCATATGCTTATAGCTGTATGTATATGTGTATATGTACGTATATGTGTGGGTGTGTTTGCCTATGCATTTGTAGGTAGAGGCCAGAGGACTACTTCTGGTACCCCCCCCCCAACTAGCTGGCCAACAAGCCCTGGGATTTGCCCATCTCTGCTCACCCAGTGTTGGAGTTACAAGTGCTTGCTTCAACACCTCACCATGTGGATGCTGGGAATTTGAACTCAGGTCCTCATACTTGGACAACAAGTTACCTTCCTAGCCCCTGTACCATCTATGTAATGCTACAGATTGAGCTCAAGACTGTGTATGCTAGGAAAGCACTCTATTAGTTAAGTGACATCTCTAACACCAGTATCTTTTTGGTGTAGTTCAGTGAGAGTGCACATGCTTGCCTGTGGTAGGTCTCAAGTCTATCTTCACCATGACAAAAGCTGAACTAGGTGATAACTATGGACACTCAGAAGGGAAATTATTAAAATCAATCATAAGACCCAGTAATTTTAGAATTGAAGACTCTTTAAAATTTGAAGCCTTATTAAGAATAACATTAAGTGGACGTAGCGAACTGACTCAGCAGTTAATTCTTGCTGCTCTCACAGAGGACCTGGAGTCAACTCTAGCACCCACATGGTGATTCAAACCAACCATAACTCTAGGTCCAGGAAATCCAAAGATTTCCTCTGATTTCTTTAAGCACCAGGCTCACATGTGGTGACCATAAATTCATGCAGGCAAAACAGCCATACACATTAAAAAAAAAAAAAAAAAAAAAAAAAAAAAAAAAAAAAGGAACAACATGGATGCACGGTATAACATATTATACATAGAAAGATTTTAAGCATCCCTTATAAAAGATAATATATACTTCCTATAGTAGTATTTATTAAAGTTTTCAAGTCTAGATGTATATTAGCTCATATGCAGTTTTGGGTACAATTTTAAGTTAAAATAATCCAAGATAACACTCACCTCCTGTTTCTGTATTATAATAATAGGTGTAACCGTCTTCACTTAAACCTTCTACCCAAATGGCCTTTGCTGCTGTCTAATAGGAAGGAAAAAACAATACTGAAAAGAATGACAATGGCTTCCTACTGAATAACTAAGGCAAAGATAGCTATCCTTTCTTCTCTCCCTGGTCCCTGGGAGTCAGGAGAGGTGATAAACATCATGGCAGCAGTCCCTTCTGTTAGTCTCTACCAGCTTTCAAACAGACTGTCTCACCTCTCAAAGCCAGGAACTCTGTCCAGTTAGGAAGACATGTGAACAACAAATGACTGCAAATCAACTAATATTTATAATCAGTAGGGTTTGTGGGGTGAGTGCGTGTGTGTGTGTGTGTGTGTGTGTGTGTGTGTGTGTGTGTAGATATCCCTGTTCCATCTCTACCCGGCATGCTAATATAAGTTCTATAGAAAGAAGCCAGGTTGGGGCTGGAGCGAACTGCTTATTTGAAAATAAATTTGCTTAACAAAATTCTACAAAAAGCCACAGCAGCCAGTCTGGGAATTTGTTTAGCATAGAGTAGAGCACTGGCTTCTCAGAAGCCCTCAGATCCAGCACCACAAACCCAGCACCCAACCCCAAACCAATCACTTGAAAGAATAAAGCAAAGACATTTATGTGACAGTTACCTTTTTTAAATTCCCTTGAAATCCTTCTGGCTTCTCCCACTGAGATGCTTAAACAAAATACATTATAAAATAATTAATGCTCTTAAAGAAATCAAGTCACCAAAATTTGATTAAGTAAAACCCACAAGCGAGTCATTATACACAAAACACTACAGAACACTTTATTATCGAAAAGTGAAAGAAATGGCGTATATTCTTAGTGGTACAGCACAGAATACACGTGAATGTTACATCATTTAGAGGAAACGGTAGAATGATTAAGAGTTACCAAAACGTCTAGAGTAATTATGAGTACTTAGGACTTTTGTCAGAGATTAGAGAATTTAGACTTGGTAGGTTATTATTTTTCCTGTCTTTATGTGATCTTTAATTCTTCGGTGAGATGCCTTGCCTATTGTGGTAGTTTAAATGAGAATGGCTTCCAGCGGCTCAAAAATTGAAGACTCTGGTCCCCAGCTGGTGGAATTATTTGGGAAGCATTAGGAAGTGTGGCCTTGTTGGAGGAAGTGTGTGGCTGGGGATGGACTTTGAGGTTTCAAAAGCCTACACCATTTTCAGTTTGCTTGCTCTCTGCCTCTGGATTGTGGATGAGATGTAAGCGCTCAGTCACTGTCACAGCACCCTGCCTGCCTGCTGCTTTCTCAGTCACTGTCACAGCACCCTGCCTGCCTGCTGCTTTCTAAGTCACTGTCACAGCACCCTGCCTACCTGCTGCTTTCTCAGTCACTGTCACAGCACCCTGTCTGCCTGCTGCTTTCTCAGTCACTGTCACAGCACCCTGCCTGCCTGCTGCTATGCACCATCTCTGCCATGGTGATTATGGGCTTTTCACCCTCTGGGTCCGTGAGCCCCATTTAAATGCTTTCTCTGATAAGTTGTTTTGGTCATGGTGTTTTGTCACAGCAATATAAAAGTAACTAGACATCTACTCACCTAAAAATATAGTGCAAGTAAACACAGTGACATAGCTTTGTAACACCAGTGTTTGAGAAGCTGAGTCAGAAGTACTGCTATGCGCTGCCCTGGGAAGGCAGAGGCAGGCAGATCTCTGTGAGTTTCAGGCCAGCAAGGTTTACACAGTGAGACCCTGCCTGTTGAGGGCCTTTTCTCTCTCCTCCACCTTCACATCCTCACGTACTCTATCAGTATTAAGAACCACTTAGTTCTTTATGTCTCACTTCCCCTGCGTGCAAATGGGTTAGCTTAGTAGGGTTTAAAGGAAAGGGATGATATTCTCTTGTCTTGGGTAAAGAGAGTGAGAGATGACTAGGGAAGAAATTAAAAAGACGTTATCGAGGACAAAAATATACACACTAGGATGGTGAACAAAAGAGGCACGTTAACACAGAGAAGAAAAACAGCTTCAAAGTGAAGCTGAAAAACAAAACAACACACTGCTCATCCTGAGTGTCTACTTCTGGTTGATTTCCTGTTCAACTACAATATGCATTTCACACTTAAGACTTACTGCAGTCCCAGGAGTAATAATTTCTAACAGTTAGAACGCCTTTCCTATAGGCATTTTATTTCAAGAGCTTTAAAGGTTAACACATAGATATGAATAGTTTACCTCCAGGTAAAGTGCTGTATTTCTGTATAGCTTCAACTTTTTTTATTGAGAGAATAAAGTTTATTTGTAACTAACCTGTTAGGTGTTGGCTTTGTTTGTTTGTTTTTCCTAGATAGCTTTTCTCTGTGTAGTTCTGACTGTCCAGGAACTGGCTCTGTAGACCAGGCTGGCCTCAAACTCAGAGATCCACCTGGCTCTGCCTTCTAAGTGCTGGGATTACAGGTGTGTACCACTGCTGCCAGGCTATGGGTTTTTCTGTAAGTAACTTGTAAGAGTAATCATGACACTGATTTGCAATAAGCAGGATACTCTTCGGTTTTTTTTTTCTTCTTTTTGAGACAGAGTCTTACCCTGTACTCCAGGCTGGCCTATATCTCACGATGTATTCTAGTCTTGTCTCTTGCCTTGTCTCAATCCCTCTGCCTCAGCTTTCTGAATCCTGGAATTATAGGGTGTGCATCACCACAAAATGCACACAATATTCTAAGCTTTGTGGTAAAAATGAAGTTAAAGTTTCTCACTGCTTAACATATTCTTGTATTACATAAAAACCTCAACACAAAGCACACGGAGCTTCCCATCTCCTCGTGCCTGTGCTTTGGCAGCGTACCTCCTGTGATGAGGTCATAGTAATAACAATGGCCGGCGGCTGTCACGCCTTCTACCCATCTGCCCTGTGAAGCTTCCTTCTTTTTCTTCTTCTTTTTCTTCTCTTTCTGTTGATTTGACGTAGGGGTGGGCTGGACAGTGCTGATGACTGGTGATATAGTTGGCTCTGAAATGTCTAGAAAAAAAGATAGAGACGGTAACTTTATCTTTTTAAATGTTCTATCAGTCAGAAACCTGGCAAAGCCAGTCATGCCTGTAATTCTAGCTCCTCAGGAGGCTGAGGCAGGACAACTATGCATTTGAGACCAGCCTAGACAACATTTTCTTTTAAAACAAAACAAAACAAAACAAAAAACAAAACACACAGGCTGCAGGGATGGCTCAAAGATTAAGGCCACTGGATGCTTTCCCAGAGGTCCTGATTTCAATTCCCAGCAATCACATCGTGGCTCGGAACCATCTGCAATAGGAACTGATGTTCTCTTCTGGTATGTCTGAAGACAGTTGACAGTGTACTCATATAAACAATAAATAAATAAAGCTTTAAAAAACAAAATGAAAAATGTGACAAGATTCTCTTTGGGAACAAAACACATTATAATGATGTTATATGAGATACAATCATGCAAGAATATATAACGGGAGTTTAATAAGGGTTATTTACTCCTACCAAACAGTAAGTCATCCTAGGGTCTGGAGAGTGTGTGTATGTGTGGCCCAGTGCTAGTACATCTACCAAGAATGCCCAAGGTTGTAGGTTTAACATACCTACATATACCTACATATTCAGGATACCAAGAAGAAAACAAGACAAATTTTCCTTATCTATTATTCCGTAACTTACTCTAATATTCATTCGAAACAAACCCATGTCTGGGGCATGGCAATAGCAGAGTGCTTGCCTAACATGCACAGGCCCTGGGTTAGAGCTCCAGACCTGAAGGGAGGAGGAACCCAGTAGTGAAGAACTGATGTGGAAATCAGCAAACACATAATTTAAACAGAATGGTCCAGACACAGAACCAACTGAAGACTCCTGGTGTTCTTACTGGAAGGCTCATGTGCTTAGGCGTTAGAGGAAATGGAGAGTGATAGTGCATGCCTCCTCCCAGTGCTTGGGATGCACGGGTAGGAGGCTAAGGAGTTTAAGACCATCTTCAGTGACCAACGTGAAATCCCGTCTAAAAGACAGATATCCTTTCCACACCAACAAAGGCCAATGCTGATGACAAGAATGGGGTGCTAGAACTCTGGGACATGTCAACAACAAGTTTTACAAGGCAAAACTATTAAGCTACTTCCCACTGGTGTCTCACTTCTTCACAATATAAATTTCAGGTCAAGTCAGGCATGGCGTCATATGCCTTTAGTCCCAGCACTTGGGAGCCAGAGGCAGGCGGAGCTCTGTGAGTTCAAGGCCAGCCTAGTCTACATAGTGAGCCCCAGGACAGCCAGGGGCATTAAAATGGAGTCCATTCATCCTTCCATCCGCCCTCCCTTCCTTCCTTCCTCTCTCCCTCCCTCCCTCCCTCCCTCCCTCCCTCCCTCCCTCCCCCCTATGAATGAAATTAATGACAAGAGTTTTCACCAAACACTTCTCGAATTCTCCAGAAACATATCTATGTAATTTTTCCTCTCAAAATATTTTATCTTCAGTGGAGTGTAATGATCCATGCCTGTAATCCCAGAACTTGGGAATGAGTCTGACATCACATAGTGAGTTTGCAGCTAGTTTGAGACTAGCTGAGACCAGAGAGCCTCTCATTCATTAATAAAAAATGCCTTTTTGAAACACATGCCCCTTCTTTTCCTTAAATACTAACATTTAGAATACATTAAGTTGACGTTCTTATTCAATGAAAGCAATATTCTGCTTAAGCCCATAATTAAGAGTTCTTTTTATTAGAGACTAAAGAGCATCATTTCATGCTGAAAAATCTGGCTCAGACTGAGCAGGAAGGCCCCTCCCCACTGGCCTGTGTTGTACCACAAGGCACTACTCACATAGCCAATAGTTTCACTGCTGCTGTCCTCCTTGGCTGCGGAAGACAACTTCTTACAGTGCCTTGGTTATTCATGTAGAGTCCTGACTGGTTATATTACTGAGAATAAGTGACTGGTGATACAGTGTGACAACCCAATGCTCATTAAGGGATCTTCCATATCTCACCTCTCCCAAAGCTCAGGAAACCACCATCAGGAAGAAGAGATGGAAAGACTGCAAGAGCCAGGAAATAGGGATGTACTGTGATTTTTTTCCCTCTGTGTATAACATGGCCACCCTACCACTATCTTGGAGTAGCGAATACACCAATCCAGTCATGGGAATGAAATAAACAAGCAACATGATACAGTGATGGCCAAGAATATGCTGATGGTAATGGAACTACTGACGTTTCCTTAGAGGAGGGAGAGAGGACTCATGGGACCTGTTCCTCCTCACATGGGATACTAGCTATTGTTCCATGGAGTTCCAGCTGTTCCCAACAGGTGATCTTGGGAGACATTCAAGTAAAAGGGAAAGGTTAACTGAGCAGAGGCTCCCTGGTGCAGGGTCCCTAAGGTGGTGACCTATGACGGCCTGTGCCTTTGTAGAGATGCAGCTGTTTGGGGTCAGCTATGCTCCTGTAACTGAGTCCTCATTCACGCTGTCCAGGTAAGCCCACTAAAGTCACTGGTTCTCAAAAGCAAACATTAAAACCATCTGGCTGTCTTACTCCCTAAGATCTACCTACAATCAAGATCCACTATGTGCCTTAGGGACACGGTGCCCAGCTAGGTGAAGCCTATGGAGCTTTAGGAAGTAGGGCCTGGCTGGTGGAGGGACATCAATGTGACATCCCTCTAAGTTTTTTATCTACCTTCTGGCTCTGGCCTGATCTCTCTGCTTCTGGTCTGTAATGTGTGTATAAGCGTCTGTTTGGAGCACCCAGCACTGTGCGGTAATGGTGGGTTGAGACCTCTGAGCCTGAAACCCATGGCTGACAGTCTGTCCTGTAGGCTGTTTTGTCAGGCATTTTATAATGAGAAAAGTAACTAGCACAATCTGTCATGGAAGAAAGCTTATAACACTTTCCTGCTCTAGAGCCTAAATTCAACAACATAGAGATTTTCAAAAACACCCCTTACTCAAACCCTCAATAAACTGCCTGCTTGAGGTAAAGTCAATTATTTGTTTACAAAAGCAACTGCACAGGACAGTGGTAGCACATGCCTTTAATCCCAGCATGTGGGAGGCAGAGGCAGGCGGATTTCTGAGTTCGAGGCCAGCCTGGTCTACAGAGTGAGTTCCAGGACAGCCAGGGCTACACAGAGAAACCCTGTCTCGAACCCCCCCCCAAAAAAAAAAAAGCAACTGCTTTGTTATGTAGCCAATTATACAAGTAGATACAACTCAAGTTTGGCCATTTTGAAAATATAATTAATATGCAAGTGTACTTGTTTTTCAATGAATAGTGCCTATAACTTAATGAGTATCTAAGAAAGAAAGTTCAAGGGTTTAGAAGTGAATCTTTCACTTTCAGCTAGCATGGAGCTAGGACTAGGTAACTGTAAAGGTAATGTGGTTGATTTGAATAAAAGTATCAAAAAAAAAAAAAAGCATTAAGAGCAAAACAAGAGGCTAGCAAGATGGTTCGGTGCACAAAGGCGCTTGCTACTCAGTTTCACGACCTGTGTTTGATCCTTGGAACCCACATGGTGGAGAGAGAGAACTGATTCTTCTAGGCTGTCCTCTGACCTCCACATATTCACCAACACAAACACAAAGAGAAATAAATAAAGGAGTAAGTGCATATAGGAAGTAAAACAAGCTGGCACGGTGACTCATGCTTTTAGTTTTTAAATTCAGTGCTCAGAAGGCCTAGGTAGAAGGCTCACGAGTTCAACACCATCCTAGGATACTCTAGGTTTTACCTCAACAACAAAACTACCACAGCACCAGCACAAAAGTACTTCAAAGCGCACATTCTTACTAGGACTATGATACATCATAAAAGCACCAGACTATTCCAAGTGCAGAACTCCTCTGTGGAAACGGAAAAGGGCACTGAGCACGGGCTGGGATGGTGCTGTAAAGTGTGCGTGCTGAGGTACCTGATGGTAAGCCAAGCCTTTTCAGATCCTCTTGGTACGCCTTCAGGGCAGCTGCCTCCATGGCAGCAAACTCCTTGGATGCCTTTTCCTCTTCCTTTGCCTTATCCAAGCTTTTCTGTTTAATCTGTGTAGGACACAGGTGAAGGTGAGCGTGAGAGAAGAGACCTCCACGGCCCAGAGAGAGCACAAAGAGCCACGGGGGATTACCTCACTGATCCTCCGGGCCACATTTTCCTTGTGATTCTTTCCTCTTTCATGAAACTCAACGCTCTGGAAAATGAGAAAAAGAAACAATTATTAAATTCATAGTAACTCATATTGTAACCACAGGGCTGAAATATAAAATCATAATGGCAAAAAATAGAAATGACTAGTTTAACGCACACGGCCCTCAGATCAAACGACGCTGGTGGTCTAAGCAGGTTACCGTGCTCTCCCACCAGGTGCTCTCTGGTTCTTAAAACAAGCCAGGGTGACCACACCATCGGGAGGAAGTATACAGTACTCTCCTGACTAACCCAGTGAATACGGGTGTAAAAAGGACTTGAGACATGAAGCCTTTCAAAAAGAAAGTCGTCACAGCTGGGCAGTGGCATATACCTGTAACCCCAGCACCGTGAAGACTGTTCAAGTTCCAGGCCAGCTGATGCTATTTGCCTAAGTGCTCCTCTCAAAACAAAAAGATAATAATGAAAATACTCTATCTTCTCAAAGCAAACAATCACCAAACAAATAATAAAAGCCACAGCAACAACAACAGCAATAACAACAACACAACAACACCCACTACCTTTCAACATCAAATGTCAAAACTGGTTAAGCCTCTAAAATTTCATTGTTCTGTTTTTCTAAGAGAAATTAAAAATTATCCTTAAAGACTTGGTCTTAGCTGAGTAGTGGTGGAGGTCTCTTTTAATCTTTTAAGCACTCAGGAAGAAGAGGCAGGCAGATCTCTTAAGTTGGAGGCCAGCCTAGTCTACAGAGGTAGTTCCAGGATAGCTGGGGCTACACAGAGAAACCCTGTCTCAAAAAGCTAAAGAGGGTAAAAGACTTGGTTTTTAAAACATTAAGAAAAACAGATACCTAAAAATTCCTTGTTTGGAAAGGAAAGATGGCTTTGTGGGTAAAGATGCTTGGCATCAAACCTGACTACCAGATTCAACCCCAGGACCCACATGATCAAAGAACAGACTCCTCAAGTTGTCCTCTGCCGTTCACAGACCGGGGAACACCCACACCAACACACACCCACACCAACACACACCCACCCACACACACCTGCATAAATTTTAAAAATCCCTCATTTTGTACAAAATGATGTAATAAAACAAAGTTATTCAGTGCAGTATTGTTTGTAGCAACCATCTTGTAGTCTATCTGCTGGGGACTGGCTAAGTGAGCTGCGGACACTCCCACAGGCTTTTATTGACCAGAAAAGGAGCACACAGTTCCCTATAAATTGACATGGAAGACACCTTCAGGATATACTATTCAGTTAAAAAAATAACCCTGCTACCTTATAAACAAGATGGAACAAAATGCATGTACACAGAAATAATAAGAGGAAAGACATGGGAAATGGGGGAGGTGACTTCTGAAGAGTAATAGTAATTAGATGGTTGGGGACAGAGATGGCTGAGCACTGGTACCTACCGAAATAACCAGAAAGTCTTACAAAATTATAGATGTCTGCTGGTAAGAAATGAGAAACCCCCTAAAAGTCCTGTCAATCAAATCCTGTATGATGCATTAACCAAGCTAATCTAATATACTCCTCAGAGTACCTCTTTAAAGCTGGAGTTTGTATGGCAAACAGTTGTCTCTATTGTTCCTATCCTGGGTTACTTACAGCTGATTATACCATACAAAGAATACTGTATTAAAGCGCCATTCAAAATTGAATATTGTTTTTCATTAATAGCTAAATTACTAGATATATAGCGAGATACACATAGACCTCTAAAAAGATAATTTATTTTCATAACTCATTAAAATTATTTTATTGTGTAGGTACCTCTAGGGATGGATTTTTTTTTTCAATTTATGTGGTTTTAAAATCTCATGGCAGTTTTGGTAAGGATTAGCCTAAGTCAAATAAACTATGCACGATCTTTCACAACTACTAGTAAAGCCAAAGGGGAGAGCAACATTGCTCTCAAAGCCAAAGATGATTTGATAGTGTTTAACGACAGGACGTAGCACAAGATACAGCATCATTCCTCAGTGTCCAACAGTGACGCCAAGTAATAAGGTTATGTATATGCAAGAAACTGTAGGGTTCTTTTTGTTTGTTCAAGACAGGCTTTCTCTGTGTAGACCTCTGTGCTGAACTCACTCTATAGAACGAGTGGCCCTTGAGCTCAGAGATCTGCTTGTACCTGACTCCCAATGTTGGGATTAAAGGTGGGAGCCACCTCTGCCCTTGCTATTCTGTAGTTTTTCAAAACTTCTTCTGTGGGTCTATGCCCCTGTGAGGGCACGAGCACACGAGCGAGCACAGCCACTAATGGAGGTCAGGAGAGGCTGTTGGATACCCTGAAACTGGAGTTACAGGTAGTTCCAAACTGTCATGTGGGTACTGGGAACTGAACCCCAACCCTCTGTAAGAGCTGGAGCTGTTCTTTACTGTGGAGCCATCTCTTCAGTCCCCATGGTCTACAGTTTTTGATAAGAGTAGTTTGTCTTACTATGGCATGTCTGAGAGGAAGAAAGCCAGGTGACTTTTTACTTTATGCCCTAAAAGCTGGATCCGGAAGTCGGGTGGTGGTGTATATCTTTATTTCCAACACTGGTAAGCAAAAGCTGGCAGATCTCTGTGAGCTGCAGGCTAGCCTGGTCTACGGAGTGAGATGCTGTCTGGAAACCCTGTCTTGAAAAATTACCCCCTCCCTAAACCCCCCCTCGAAAAAGTAGTGGGATCAAAGTCAAAGCTATCAGTATAAGGTATATTACAGTTGCTATCTTTGTATTTCATGAGGAAATAATGCTGTTCTCCTTTCTCTGAGAACAGGAAAAATTACAATATTCTTTAAGGAGCAGGTATTCCATATACAAGGATGAGATTACCCCACTCACTGTCCATTTCCTCAAAGGCCCCAGAAATAACTTGGCTTTATAATCAAAGTCAGATTGATGAAAAGGAGAAGGCTGTAGCTTCCGTAGGGGAATCAAACAAAAGAAACCTTTTCAGGTTTTGAAGAAGAGCACTATACATGAAAGTGGTTTAGAAACACTACTTAAGTCAAAAAGCAACACATCACATGAATATTTTACTAAAAATTTCATACAGGCCTATTGTCTGCTATCCAGCACTTGCAGTAATCACAGAATTTCTTTGGTTGTGACTTCCAGTAGTCGGCCCTGAAAAAGGAAAAACGACTCTAAGTTTATCCAAAAATTGAAAGAGAATTTTTACAACTGTTAAAAACTGGGGTAGAAGGTTGTTGACAGACTTCTGTCTTAGCAAAGCAGTTGTATTATTCATGTAAAACTAAATCCCGCGGAAAACTGCTCTCCCTCCCATAAGGTAAATCACAGGTTTCTCGCTACTGCCCTGAAATGAAGAAATACGAGTCTCAAAGGAAAGTATTTCCCTTTCCCGTGTCCTTCCAGCTAATTAATTTGTTCTGGGGACGCGAGGCTGGGAAAAGCCCCAGAACGTCTGCGGCCACAGCGCCACCAGGGTCCCCGGAGCCGGCGGGCGGGGCACCCGAGTCCCCGGCTCCGGCCAAAAGAGCGGCCGCATCTCCGGGAGAACCGGCCGGGCAGGTCGGGCGGCCCCGGGCCAGCGGAGGGGCGGGAGGAGGAGGCTGCTCGCGGGCGCCTCGCGTGAGACGCAAGCCCGACCCGACCCGACTCACATGACCGCGGTGGCTCCGCAGACAGCCCGCTATCCCGCTCACTGAAGTCCGCCGGTGGCGAAAGCCAGGACCTCGGCCTCCGCGGACCCCGGCACGGCGTTTCCGCGGGAGAACTACGGCGGCCGCGACGGCCCAATCCGCGAGCGTGGTGTCACCGCCTCTTCCCCTCCCCCACGGGGCGGTACTCGCGGAGCCTGAGAGGTGGGGTCGGTATAAAGGGGTTGAGGTCACCCAGAAGGGACGAAAGCGCGACGGGACCGGAGCTGTGGGCCCCGAGTACCCGACCCAGGCTCCATCCCGCGGTCCTCACTCCGCCCGGGATCTAGAACCTCCACTCTCGAGCTGGCTCGGGGCCGAGAGGCTCGACCGCCTCTCCCCAACCCCCGCCGCGCGCAGCTGTTCCCACAGACGGCGCCGCCCTCGGCTCTGCCGGCTTGCCCGCCCGCTCTGTGACCGGGGACCAGCCCGGGACCTGAGGGCTGAGAAAGAAAGGCGCAACCGCCGGTTCCGGCAGCGCACGGGGCTCTGAGCTTCGCCGCAGAACTTTCCAGGGGCGCGTCGGCCCCGCTCCTCCTCCCCGCCACGCCCGCGCGCTCCGCCGGGCTCGTGCCCGCGCGTGGGGCAGCGGCCGCGGGGGCGGCTTCGGCGCGAGTCGTGCAGAATTGCTGAGCGGTAGCAGCGCTGATGCTAGTCAGGTGGGTCACGGCAGTGCTTTCGACAGCACTTCCCATATGGTCTAGCGGTTAGGATTCCTGGTTTTCACCCAGGCGGCCCGGGTTCGACTCCCGGTATGGGAACAGTGAAACTCTTTTTGCTATAGTCGAGTTTGGACGAACTGCTAGTGATTTCTAATGGCTCTAGCTAACTTCTGCGTCTGTGTTCGGGTGAGTTTGTGAGCAAACAGTGTAGTTAGTTGTTTGTGGGGCTGGGAGCCTGGCTCGCGGAGGCCGTGGGGAGCAGCGGGTGTGCTCGGGCCGGTGCGGGAGGAGTTTCGCTTTCCCCGCGGCTGCACCCCGCCCTCAGCCCGTACTTTTCCAGGCGCTCGGGAGGTGATGATTAACTCGGGCCTCGCCTTATCTCCCCCCGGCCGGGTGCCCCCTCGGCCCACACCCTGCTCCGCCGCCCCCTTCCGACTCAGCGGGCCGGGGCGTGCCCGCCGCGCTCCAGTTACTGTCAACAGCGGCTGGAGACCCTTCGGCTCGCCAGCCCCCGCTGCTCCCTATCGCCGGACCCCCGCCGATCCCTGTCGCCGGCCTGGTCCTGGGACCCCTGCCTCATGCACCCGAGCTCGGTCCACCTCTCCCCACCCCACCCCAAGCAACACTCTCCTCAAGACAAGGCCTTTGCAGAATGTCTCTTATTTTCCTTCTAACTCCCTTTTCCCCTTGAAAGAACAGAACCGGCTTTCCGCGAGGCTGTTTGGAGCGTCACTGATTAAAAAAATCATGGGATGGAGGTGGAGCTTGGAAGACTGAAAATTAGCCCGGAGACTGGGGAGGGGATGTTACAACAAAGTTGCACTGTACTTTTAAATATAGAAGCCCTGTGTTTATTACAAAGAAGCGGCCCAGCTGTGTCAGCAGCCTGAGCGCTGTAAACGAAACAAAAGCGTTATCATAAATTCAAGTTGAAATTAGAAAATTGGGGCAGCTGTAATGTTTAGTCTGTTGGGCCTTTGGGCACAAGTAAGGAAAAACTGACTCCCGCGGATGAGTTTCTGGTCAGAGCCATTATTACTGAGCAGAAGTTTTGGTTGGTTGTGTGTTCCCAACATATTTTATAGCCTTGACTGGCACAGCCGAGTTTGAAAATAGCTGTTAATGTGATCTGTGCGATTAGGGATTAATTAGCCTGTCCTCGTAAAAATTAAACCTAGAAAACCCCGTTAGCAAATATTTAAAACATGAGTGTTTATGCATG
Source organism: Grammomys surdaster (assembly GCF_004785775.1). NCBI lineage: Eukaryota > Metazoa > Chordata > Mammalia > Rodentia > Muridae > Grammomys > Grammomys surdaster. The sequence continues at coordinate 1,812,808 of NW_021620757.1, forward strand.
TCAGGTACCGCCCCCCCCCCAGATGTTTTGAGGTTCCTGCTGTTCAGGCGCTTTAGGTAGGTGTGTAGTGCTGGATAGAATCCCATTTCTGCTCCAGTCATTAGCTTGTGGAGGTCTTTGACCTTAGCGTAGTGGTGTCTTCTAGCTTTAAAGCACTTCATCGTCATTATATTAAGATGGTTTCTCTGTGTGGCTCCAGATAGCCTAGCCCTCACTAGGAGCCTGAACTGCTGGGATTTGTGATCCTCCTGCTTCTGCCTCTCAGTAGTGGGATCTCAGGCGTGTGCCTCAAGGCCTGTTTTAGATTCTTTCTGAGCCTGAGGGTAAGGTGGGTATGTTCAGACCTCTTCTCATGTACCCCAGGTTAGCCTCAAAGTCTGTGTGGTGATGAAGATAACCTTTGCCCTTGCTCCTGCCTCTTCAGTGCTCAGATCACAGGCTTATGGCACCAGATTAGATTTTTTAAAATGTTAATTAAAATTGTTTATGTGTATGAACGTTTTGCCTCTGTGTGTAGCACGTGTGTGCCCAGGGAGGTCAGAACAGTGTGTCAGATCCTGGAATTGGAGTTATGGATGGTTGAGAGCCATCGTGTTTGGGTGCTGGGGAGTCAAACCCTCATCTTACTTAGCAGGAGCAACAAATGCACCAAGCCTCTCTAGCAACCCCCTAGGTTCAGCACAATTCTTCACAAAGTTTAGATAGATCTTGAATAGAAAGTGGGACTAGAAATTTTTATCTATGTTTTGCTTGTTGTGTCATTAAGAATCAGACACTAAAGACTTTGTTCCAAATAGATTTGGAAGAAAATACATCTATCCCTGCTTTGTTTAATTTTTGCAAGTATTTGACTGGTGCTAAAGTCTGTGTTATCATAGATGAACAGTAAGTGATCGCAGGTGGGTGTACTGCATGTTTGGTGGAGTTTAGGAGAGTGGTAGGGTGATAGCATTCCTGCCCAAGATGTCCTCTGTCTAGCTCTGTGCCAGGTGGGAACAGTCAGGCGGGGTCCGAGTTACACGCAGAATTGTTCCTAGAGGTGAGGTGGAGGTTTGGCTCAGGGATGGGCAAGAATGGAGAGTGTTTGCCTTGCACCTTGAAGAACTGGTTGGATTTCTCCCAGTGGGGAATGTAAATCATAAAACCTGAGGTGGATGGGACTAGGACCAGGGACTAGCAGGAAGTAGGGTTCAGTAGGCATGCCGTGCCTGGAGGGAGCCGGTGGCAGAGCGAGAAGAGAGGCAGGAATTTCAAACTTTGTAATTCTGAGTAGATCACACATTCTTCTAATCAAGGATCAACCTTTTATGTCAGGAGGGTTCTGCAAACATTTTTGACTCTTTCTGTTCTGTGTGGTTATTGTCACTGTGAGACTGATTCTTACTGTGACAGCGCAAGTTAGCAGATGTGTTCTGCCACAGCCAACTTCATCTCTGAAAAGCCTGAATGTGGCTGTAGTATGTGAAACGAGAACTCTTACTTCGGAACATGCAGACTATTGTGTGCCCATAGGATTTGTGTTTAGGCATTGAATATTTTCAAATCAATAGAATGGAAAAGCAATTAATTAGACTTTATGCTGGACAGTGGTGGTGTACACCTTTTAATCCCAGCACTCGGGAGGCAGAGGCAGGTGGATTTCTGAGTTCAAAGCCAGCCTGGTCTACAGAGTGAGTTCCAGGACAGCCAGGACTACACAGAGAAACCCTGTCTTGAAAAACTAAAAAAAACAAAAAAAAAAAAAAAGAAAGAAAAAGAAAAAAAATTAGACTTTATATGGATGAAGTCTGGGTTTAAATTATGGGAGTGAATTGCAGGTGTCCTTTGCAAGACCTTGATAATTCTTTAGTAGTTGGGAAGATATATTAGATAAATGCCTGGAAATTCTTTTGTTAGGTTGCCAGCAGCTAAGGTGTTCTCTCTAGACCATGAATAGCTAGCTGTACCAACTGCGTGCTAATTCACCCTGGCCATGTGTTGACCATTGCTCCTGTCAGGTCCAGCTAGGAGAGGTGTGAACGTTCAGTGGAGGTCTGTGAACACCTGTGTCTACAGAAACGGAAGCGAAGCGCGGGAGACAAGATGAATTAGGCCAGATTCAGAAACCTTCCCACTGCCCTACGGCCTCTGCTTCTCCATTTCAACTGCCTGTCTGCCACCTCACTGCCCCTTGGCCACCCTTGACCTGGCTGATTCTCAAGTGTGCCTTGGGGGTTTTAACACTTGTTCTTCTGCCTCCAACTCTCCTTGTCTCAAGCCTGCCTGCCTTTCTCAGAAAGGCCTTCTTTCTGGACACATTAATCAGTCTCCTTCTCCTTAGTTACTTTCTGGTTCATTTACCTTGCTTGTTCATTCATATTTTTTTTCCTTGCTTGCTTTTTGCTGCAATTAACCTGCTCACCTTTTTTTAAATATAAAAGAAACTTCTCTCCTCCTCCCTCCCTCTACCCTTCCCTCCCTCCACCCCTCTGTTCAGAGGACAACTTATAGAACTCAGTTCTCTCTCTACTACTCAGGCCCCTGGGATCAGACTCCCATTGTCAGTCTTGGCACTGGTACCTTTGCCCACTGAGCCATTTCACTGGCCCTTTCCCAGATTTTAAACAAGATTCCTTTATGTGTATGAACATCTGACTGCATGGATGCATGTGTACCATGAGGGTGCCTGGCGTCCACAGAGGTCAGAGGAGGGTGTTGAATTCCTTAGGACTGGAGTCAGGTGGTTGTGAACCACTACTGAGTGTTAAGAACTGAACCCGGCTCCTCTTAAGAGCAACAAATGCCCTTAACCCCTGAAGCATCCTTATCCGCTCCCCCTCAGTTTCTTTTATTTCATCAGGGTCCTCACGGATAAGGACGTTGTGTAGTGAGATCAATCCTGCTCGGTTTATACCACAGAGAAGTTGGAACTGCACACACTGTTGGTGCAAATGTGTAATGGTACAGTCAATTGGAAAAGTTTGGCAGTTCCTTCAAATAGTGAACAGAATTGCCACATGTTCCTCAGAAGTGAAAACATGCCTCAGTTACAACTTGTATGTAAATGTTTATAGCGGTTTTCCTCATAAGCAAAAGCTGGAAAAGGCCCACGGCTGGGTCAGAGTCTACTGTGTATCTGTGTAATGGGACACTAGCTGGAGATAAGGCAGGCATGGTAATCCATACCACAGCGTGAACTTTTGAGTTTCAAGCATATTATGCTTAGTGAGAGACACCAGGTGATAAAGACCACATTGTTCAGCCCTGTGGTGTGGTGTGGTGACACATGCCTTTAATCCTAGCACTTTGGAATTAGAAGCAGGAGGGTCTCTGAGTTCTAAGCCAGTTGGTCTGTGTAGAGAGTAGTACTAGGTCAGCCAAATCCTGTCTTAAAACAGCAGCAGTTTTTGTTTTTTATTCCATTTATATAAAATGCCCACAGCAGGCAATTTTTATAAAGAATGCTTGCTTTGAAGTAGAGAAGAGATGGGGGGGGTGGGTTTGGGTACCTGCTAATGCAGTTATGTTTAGGTACCCTAAAAACTATAAAATTAGATTTTAGTTGGTTATAAAACTGTGTAAATATACAGAAAAGCATGGAATGGTATACTTTATTTCTTAAGTTGTGTTACATGCTGGCAAAAACTATTAAAATGGATTAATGTAAAAGAAGCCTATGGTGTGTTTTATCTCTGAATATGCTTGCCATTTAGATATTACCTATCTTAATGAAGTATTTGATGAGTAAAGGTCTGAATCCTAGATTGTTTTAATAATGTAGCACATACTCAGAAGTCCACAGGTACAGTGTACAGTGTGAGAAATGCTCACACTAAACCAATGACCCAAGCACTTAAAGGTCTCTGACTTTCACATCTGGGTCTGTGTGAACAATTGCATAGGCCCCTTGTGGGAAGCAGCCTTTGAGAAGGGTACTGCAGATAGCCAGGCTCCCATGATTCAGACAGGGCGGGAGACAAGGCTTTTAGAGGAAGCAGGCGGGAGCAGAAGCCCAGGAACAGCTGTAGCACATTTTGGCTGAAGAGTGGGATAGTAGGATAGGAATAGGAAACAAGGTTGCAACAATAGATGAGGCTCTGTGAGGAACCGTGCTGGAGCTCTGACCAGTTCGGCTACGTCTTCCTGGCTCTCCTCAGCCTCTAGGGTTTTTCTAGTAGTCCATCCTTGTACCTGTGGAATGTGTGTTTTGCACCAGCCCTGTCCTGTCAGCAGTGTGACTCTGGGCTGGGGACTTTGACTTTTTCCTCTCTATCACCAGATGTGGAGCATGGCATCTTCAGTTGGCCAGGAGGCATCTGAGTGTCTGAAGGCCAGGTTACAAAGTCTGTTGAGAATAGTTCATGCTGGGACTCTCCTTGACTCTTGACAAGTTTGAGAGGTTCTGGAATTTGGAGCTAGAGTTTGCCTTGCTAGGAAAGTAGATTTCTGGTAATGTTAGCTAATGAGGTTAATTTGATAGCACTGTGCAGGGTCAACTGGAGAGAGAGCGTGTCTGTGGTTTCCTTCCACACTTTCCCTTGCCAGTTTCTACTGTCACTTTCCCTGGACCAAAGTCGGTACAGTGACTTCTGGGCTCTCCCTTAGTATGGCTGCAGCATAACAGAAAGATCAGGTTCAAAGGCTTGCCTGAAGGAAATCTTTGAGAGGTCAGAAAGTAAATACCATTCAGAGAAGTGGGGAACCTGAAGCTTGGATTTGGTTTTCTGACAGACAGGCAGGTTTTGCTCATACGGTGAATCACATTGTTTTTGCACATCGTGAGGTGGCTTGCTTTTGCACACTTCAAATATGCTCCAGGAATCAAGTAAAGACCATGACAGTGCCACCCTGTGGACATGTGATTTAGCACTTCAGGAAAGCCTCATTTATTTGAAATTAGCAATTTTAGAACTGGCTGTGGTCCTTCTACCTTGGTGTGTATGGTCATGCTTATTAAATAGAAAGCTTAAAGCTTATCTTCTGAGGTTTCTGCATAAAGGGAACACAAATACAGGAGCTATAAAAAAGCTCTGGAGGCCAGGTGCGGTGCCACACGCCTTTAACCTTAGCACTCAGAAGGCAGGGCCAGGGGGATTTGAGGCCAGTCTGGTGTACACAGAGGGCTCCAGGTCAACCAAGGCAACATCGTGAGACCCTGACTAGAAATTCAAGCATGATGTTCAGATGGTAAATTTCTTTGCACCAGAAACGTAATGAGTTTGGGTTTATTTTATTGGGTATACATGTTGTTTTTGTATTTTGAGACAGACAGGTTCTGTCTAGCCCAGGCCAGCCTGGAGCTAGCTTTGTAGCCCTGGCTGCCCTTGGGTTTGAAGTTGTTCTACTGCCTTAGTCTCCTGATAAATAGGACTATAGGTGAGAGCCACCATTTTGCTCACACTTTGTTTCTTTAAAGTCACTGTGGTATGTGAGGCTTATCTAAAATAGTTTTGTTTTTTAAACTTGTACTGATTTTCTTTTCTTGTTTTGTAGTTCAGATACTGATTTTTTTCAAGTACTATTTTATAGTATACATGGAATTGCCCTCCAGACTCCCTTTCCCCTAAATGAATGTGGCTTCTTATTTTTTGTTGTATGGGTAAAATAATCTTCCATGTTGGATGCCCTTAATGGTGCTTACGTAAAGGAGTTTGCATAGTATATGCTATTTATTTAAAGTAACAGTCTGCTTTAAAATTAAAGTGTGGTGAACTGACTTAAAATTAAATAGGGACCGGGAAAGACTCACTTGCCTTCCTCGGCTCAGGGGAAATGGCCTGGGCTGGGATTGTGCAAAATAACTTTCCCAGCAGATGAGTTGTTTACAGCTCACAATGTCGTAAATGGCGTACATGCTTGAATTCCCTGAGGTGTCAGCATGGGTGGGGTGTAGGCACTTAGTGTTGACGTTGTGTAAAGTCTGAGTGGGCCGGAGTGACGTTCCAGGCCAGGGATAGTTAAGTGTTCTGAAATCCACACCAAGGAAGCTGAAGTATTCCTCAAATCCTCATCCTTCCCATAAGGCACCTGGCACCTACCTTCGGGACACAACCTGTTACTGAGGTAACTATACATCTAATTATTAATGATTTTTGATACTTAAATATTTCTGAATCGTTCTCTAAAGTGTGGCACAGTGAACATGGTAACAGGCTTTAAATGCTTGGCCTGATTTAACTTTACCGAAGCAAATGTAGGATTGTGGGTAACATTTCACAATTCCTTTTGCTAGAAGTATGGCTTATATTTTACAACCAATAGATAACTTTGGCTTTCAAGTGAGGTAGATGTTTAAAATGTATGAATTTAAACAAGTGAAGCATCTAGGAGCTTAAGGCGGCAGGTAAATATGTGAGCTGTGCTGGAGGCCACTGTGGACAACAGACACTGGAGTGAGACCCTTCGCTGCTGTCCAGAAGGCAAAAGCAAATGCTTGCAGAGGTCTAACATGCATATTGGCATACATAGTTTAAATATTGAATTATTTTGAGGGGTGCAGGAAGCATATGCCTGCCATGGCTCGTGTGGCGCTCAGAGGACAATTTATGGAGTTGATACCTTTTCCTGTGAGTTCTAAGGGTCAGTAATACTAGAGATACATTTATGTTTTCTGCCTTTCTTTAGTGACTTTTGCTGCTCTTCTTTTAAAAATTATAAGCGGCACCAAGCTTGTGCGTTCAGTTGCTGCTGACCTCCACATCAGGCTGCTCTTGGTGTCTGCTTTTGACCACACAGTGCTTGCTATGGTAGTAAACTCATTTGCTTTCATACCTGTCTTTTTCATCCATGCAAAGAATGAAAGTTTTTTCCCTTTGAAAAGTAGTTCTAGCATAGATGGATTGGAATTTTTGTAAGGCGGTAGCTATTTAATAAAGCTTGTATATGAATTTTAATGTCTTTGAATGTAAATTACTCCCTATTAAGGAAACATCATTTATTTATTTTTTTTAATGTATATGAGCACACTGTAGCTGCCTTCAGACATATCAGAAGAGGCCACTGGATCCCATTACAGATGGTTGTGAGCCACCATGTGGTTGCTGGGAGTTGAACTCAGGACCTTTGGAAGAACAGTCAGTGCCCTTAACTGCTGAGCCATCTCTCCAGCCCGAAACACCTTTTATTCTAATTTCATTTTTATTTTGTGAGCATGTGTGTTCCTGTGCATGCCACAGTGTGTATGTGTGGGTCAGAGGACAACTTTTGGAAGTTAGTTTTCTCCTTTCAAACTCAGGTCCCCAGGCTTGGTGACAAGTACTCCGTCAATCCTTGACATGTCACAGGAAACATTTTTGTTCTCTTGGTTCTGCAGATGCTTCTTAGCTGAGTGACTTTTGAATTTAAAAAGTCATTTAAAATTGTCTTAAAATTTTATTTATAGTTTAATCTTTTGTTTAAAGATCTCTTCAGGATTTGGAATCTGGAGGCCAGGAAAATTTTAATAACAGGAAATGCTCATTTGTTGTTCTGTGAAGCCATTTGGACTCTATTTCTGGATTTAATCAAAGATTTTTTTTTAACCTTTCAAGGCTACAGTGTTTTTTCTCCCTCCTCCTCCTCCTCTTCCTCTTCCTCTTCCTCCTCTTCTTCTTTTTCTTCTTCTTCTTCATTGTCTGCTTTCCCAACATTTGTTTATCACTGCTATCTCTGTGCCAAGGGGTACAGCTCACCCTGCTGACTGGGAAGGATGGCCTTGGTACTATATCCAGTTTGTGGTTACCAGAGCTGAAGTAGATGGGAAGGGTCTGATAGGAAGGTCCTGACCACAGGCTAAGCTCTGGTTGTTGGGGACAGGCCCTTCTGTGGAGGGTGCTGTGAGAGTCTCCTGATGGGAGGGCGAATCCTGGCTTACTTGAGAACTCAAGGCATTCTGGTGGCCTCTGGGAAGTTTAGAGATGAGTAATAATGGTGTTTCTTCTGGGTTTCCCTTTACAATTCACCTAAGCCATGAGTTTACTGTCCTTTAAAATTCCACATTGATAGATTTTGCATTATCAATACCTACTAGAAATATTTTTAAAGTGTTTACTATAAAGTTATAGAGAAAAGGTACATTATGTTTCTATAAAAGGTAATTTACCAATGCACACCTTCCAAGTCGGCTACTATAAAAAAGAAAATATCAGCGATTGGAATGGAGAAATTGCAGGCTCTATGTATTGTTGCTAAGAATCTAAAATGATTTCCCCCAAAGTGGATTATCTCATAAAGGTATTTGTATTTCTGTATTTATGGCAACCCTAGTATAATTAATCCAACTATCAATTCATGAATGGAAAAGTAAGGTGTAGTGTGTTCTACTGCACAGTAGAATATTTAGCCCTAAGAAATTCTGTACTATGATATAACATGGAGAAACCTTGAAGACTTTGTACTAAGTGAGACAGTTGCACTTACTTCTAGGTGTCTAGAACAGTAGGCCATAGAGATAATAGACTTGGTGTTTGCTGGGAAAAGTGAGGAGTTGTGTAATGTGCGTAGAGTTCAGTTTTTGAAAGATGGTTGGAAAGAATTCGTAGGTGGCATAACAACGTGCGTGTGTTAACTGTTACAGAACCATATACTTAGAACCATGGTTAAAATGGTAAGTTGAATCTTATATTTTAGCACAATTAAATTTTTTTATTTTTTGTATGTACAAATGTTTGCATGCCACGTGCATACTGGTGCCCACAGAGGCGAGAAGAGGCAATGGATCCCTTGGAACTGATGTTACAGATGTTGTTAACTGCCCTGTGGGTGCTGGGAACTGAACCTGGGTTCTCTGCAAGAGCAAGTGCTCTTAACCACAGAACCATTTCTCCAGCCCCACTCCCAATTAAAAGTTTTAAATAGCAAATAAGATTTTGTATTTTGGTGTTCTTTCAGAAAAACAATCCCTATCTTATCCCTCTGGTCTTACATCAATCAACAAAGAATGGTTATTGACACAAGGTGATCGAGGCTTTCTCTTTGGTAAGGAAGCAGTCAGGGGCAGAGGACTCCACTCAGTGTTTTTCGATGTCAACTTGTGACACTTTTCTACCTGGAGATAGCACCAGACCTCAAGCTGAAGGTTCAGTCCCTAAGGTAGCTTCACAAGATGCCAATCCAAACCCTACACTGTTCTGCTTGGTCTTCCGATTGCTTGCTATTCATCAAAGCTCTCCACAGCTCCTTCCGGGGGTGACTAAAGTTCCTTGAGTAGCACACAGAAGTCAAGAGAGTGTTTGGCAGTATGTTATAGAGAATATTACAGAGGATACAGATCAGTGGCTGTATGGTCTGAGTTTATGGAAGAAGGCATGAAGATGGAACTTATGGAGCCTCTCTAGGCCACTACACTTAAGAAATCTGCAGGTGGTGGCTCACATCTTTAATCTCCATGCTGGGTAGGCAGAGGCAGGCAGATGTATGTGACTTCGAGGTCAGCCTGGTCTACAGAGCGAATTCCAGGACAGCCAGGGCTACACAAAGAAACCCTGTCTCTAAAAACACAGAGAGAAAAAAAAAGAAATCACTCTATTGGGGACTAAAGAGATGGCTCTGTGATGAAGAGCACTGACTGCTCTTCCAGAGGTCCTAAATCCAATTCCCAGCAACCACATGATGGCTCACAACCATCTGTAATGGGGTTCCGATGTCCTCTTCTGCTGTGTCTGAAGATAGCTACAGTGTACTCATACACATAAATAAATAAATCTTAAAAAAAAACCCAGCTGTGTACTGCTACCCAGAAACATTGTGAATTCTGTCCTTTGTGTTTTATTGAGATATCTTTGACTATCTAGTTGGATGGGCAGTACAGGGAAACCCAGCAAGAACTTTTAAACTTTAGTAGTCTTTCCAAGAAATGAGGATCTTAGCATCTTGTACCAAATTGGAGTAGGTCAGTGAACCTCATGATGTTTGCAGACAGGCTGACATATATGGCCTCCTCTGGGAAGTTAGAAGAAGCCAGGAGCTAAGAAGGGAAACAAATGCAGACTTTGCTATGTTAGGGGTGTGCACATTGTTCTTTAGTGTAAAGGACATCTGTAATGAGATGAAGAAACGAACTTGACTAGTGTTAGATGTTACATGTAGGGATATAACAACGTGAGTGCATAGAAATGCTTGTGAAACTTAGGTTTTAGTGGAAAAGGTAGTTTGAAAAATATAAAGCTAGCCTTAAGTTTTCTGTGCATATCATCCCACGACTGGAATAAGAATATTGAATAAAGGGCATTTAACTAGAGACCTGAAGAAAGTATGTCTTGGCTAAGAGATATGGGGTAGGGAGGACCAGAAGGGAGAGAGGGCGAGGGAAGACCGTTTTGTAAATTCTCTCCTGCTAGAAAGACTATGTTATTGGGAAATGAAAAATATTGGAAACTGACGAGAAAGAGACAAAGCCGAGTGTGATTTTCCGTAACATCATTCGGAAAGTGGAGACAGGAGGATCACCTGAGTTTAAGGCTGCCGTAGACTGTGTCCAAACCTTGTGAAACCCTGTTTAGGGAGAGGACAGATACAGGAAGCCAAATATCAGAATGTACAGGGTGTTAGGCTGTGCAGGGCAGTGGGAGTGGAGATACAACAGGCACTGAGAGATAGGTGGCCTCAAAAAGGAAACGTCAACAAAAATAGGGGGCACATAGGTAGAATGGTAGGAGTCAGGAGAACATGCGTGTTCTTTATGTCCGGCCTTTTAAATACATATATAACAACCTTTAAATACCTGTGTTTGAATGCTGAGAGATTAAGTTATATTTATTCAGATCACCCATGTGGCCTGCTAATATGGCAACATGTATGAAAAGGGTGGATTTAAGGGATTTATTCACAAATGGTTTTTACATTTATAGGGTATATTCGTTGGACGCTCTAGGTGTGGATAGATTTGCCCAGGGAGAGCCTGGTATGAGTGGGAGTGTTTGACTAAGATGTTTGGTCCTTCAGAGTTGAGTGTCAAGGAGACTGCAGAAGAGAAACCAAGAAAGAGTCTAGAGCTCTCACAAGATGGTTCTCAAGGTGTTGGACTGCTTTTAGCTCTGGGAAGCTGTTGCTTTTAGAGCAGATTGAGAGTCACCATGTGATTGGGATGTGGATGGATTAGGTCCAGTTGGAGAAGGAATGGGAAATGAAGAAATTGTGTGCCCAGGCACAAACAGATCTCCCAGGAAGTCTGGTGTGACATGGAGATAAGGAGAAAGGTCAGCAGCAGGAGTTAAAGGTATCAGCCATCGGCATGTCCTTTTAGAAAGAGAAACACGAATTTCAAAAAGTATCTTCTATATAGGGTCCATGAAATACTTGAGTAATGTATGCCTTGCTGATTCCTCAAACATGATCTGCTGAATACAGCTGGGAGCTTCCCACTGTGGTGTAATTATACTGAGTTAGTGTAATTACGGTGTCCCTGGACAGTGTGTAATGGCTACCACCAGGCCTTGTTGAGGTACAAAGGTCTGTTTGCTACTAGAGTAACTTCTGGTCATCTGGAAAGACACTTGGGGCTGAGCTCTTATCTGAGTCAGTAGGTGTAGGACTCGGGAGCGTGTGCTTGTATGTGCAGCTGACTCTCACACGTGTTTGTCCATGGGATTGTTGCTCCATGACTGCTCTGCTGTGAGCTCTTCTGGGTTAGTTCTTAAAAGTAATGCATTACATTTATTTACTTATTTTTGTATGTATGGGATGGCACATGCACAAAGGTTAGAGGATAACTCTTAGGAGCTTCCTCAGACCCCACTGTCTGGATTACTGTAACATCCTCTGCTAATAATCCTCCTTCTCAGCCTCTGTATCAGAATGTCTCATCAGTACTCTGGTCAGTGGTCATCTATCCACAGAGACTATCCCTAACTACTCTAGGGTAAACAGTCTTGGTCATTTTCTGGTTCTTTCTGTTGACTTTTTTCCTATGCCTGAGTTGTTCAGCACAGTATTTAAGTCATTGGAATAGTGCCTGGCACAGGGTAGATACTTAAGTACTGGATAACAAAGATCAAAATCTGACTAAACAGTATAAGTCTGTTACTGCTGATCACGATTTCATCACTCAAGAGATCATAGGTGTATAAAGGCTGACTCTGCAGCCACCTATAATGTTTTAATATGTATATGCCATTTGACTATATCACCTTTCCATATCGATGCCACTTTATAAAGACTTCTTGGTGTTTGTATTTATGCAGTCTCTCTGTGTGTAGACCAGAAGTCAACACTGTGTGCCATCGTTTTGTGTTTTAATCTTAGTATTTTTAAAGAATTATTTTAAAAAATTAGTTTTTTTAAAAGTATGTGTGTGTGTGTCTGTATGGGGATGAGTGGGTGGGTGCTAGTGTTGGTGCCCTCTGGGTCCAGAGGTGTTGGATCCTATGGAAATGGAATGTGGCTGGGACCAAACTCTCTGGCTCTCTGGAAGAGCAGCAAGTGCTCTTAACCACTGAGTAACCTCTCCAGCTCCACTCTGCCTTGTTTGGGGGGACAGAATCTCTCAGTGAGGCTGGAGCTTATCAGTTGAGTTAGACTTGCTGGCCAGTGAACTTCAGTGTCAGTGAGCGTTTCTCCCCCCAGCCCCAGTACTGGGGTTACAGATGTGCAGATGCACTTGGCTTGCTCTTACCTGGGTACTGGGTGTCTGATAAGATCCTTGTGCATGGATAGCCTGCACTTCACCCACCAAGCTATTTTCCTGCATCAAGACAGTCACTTCACAACTAGATGAGATAGTCCATATAATGGAACATATTTTTTTAATAGCTCCCAATCGATGCATCAGTTGTTTTTAAATGTATTACTTGAACAATACTACGAATCTTTCTACATCTTTGTGTATACTTTTATTTTGTTAGAAAGAATTTCTAGGGTTGAAACTGTTAGTAAAACATATAGTTTGGGGTGTTTTGATTGTGACCTTGCCTTCTGGACTGATAGTCTTCCCTCCTCACAGTTGAGACCCAGGGCATTTGTCTCCCTTTTCTTCTCTAATCATTCCACTTTTGGCTAATTTAGTGGATGAAGAATAGACTGTTTTTGTGTACTCATTCTGAGACTGTCAGAGCGAGCATCTTTTCTTGTGTGAAGTGTATTCATGTCCGACACCTTCTTTTCTATTAAGGTAATTTGACTTGATGAACAGATTTTTAAGCTCTAGTTTTATTATAATTTTCCCCTCTGGGAGAGAGTTTCTGGGTTTCATTGTGTAACAACTTTGGCTGTTTTGGAACTCACTATGTAGACTAGATTGGCCTTGAACTCACAGAGATCTGCCTGCCTCTGCCTCCTGAGTGCTAGGATAAAGGTATGTAACACCACCGTCTGGCTCATACTTACATTTTTATTATTATTACTCTTATTTATTTACTGGATGTGTGTTAGATGGTGGTGCTGGGAACTGAATCAGAGTCCTTTGCAAGGACCACTGAGCCAGCTCACCAGCTCCATCCTTTTCTCCTGTCTGAGCCTCTCCAATGCTGGAATTACAGGTGTGTGCCAAGATGTCAGGTTTATAAAGTGCTGGATACCAAACCCGTAGCATTGTGAATGGTTGGCAGAGACTATCAGTTAAGCTACCTACCCCCTCAGTCCTTGATTTTATTTATTTATTTATAGATTTATTTATATGAATACACTGTCCCTGTCTTCTGACACACCAGAAGAGGGCATCTGATCCCATTACAGATGGTTGTAAGCCACCATGTGGTTGCTGGGAATTGAACTCAGGACCTTTGGAAGAACGAACAGTCAGTGCTCTTAACCGCTGAGCCATCTCTCCAGCCCTTATTTTGTTTTTAAAACAGATTTTCTTTGTTTTTTTTTTTTTAAACTTAATGTGTATGAGTGTCTTTGCTGCATTGTATGCATGGACAACATGTGTCCTTGGTGCCTGCAGGGGCCAGAAGATCCACGAGAACTGGAGTTAGAGCTGGTTCTGAGCCACTGTGTGGGTTCTGGGAACTGAGTCTGGGTCCTCTGTAAGAGCAGTAGGTGCTCACCCACAGAACCACATCTTCAGTACCTGGTTTTTATTTTCTGAAGTACATCATTTGCTGATGTTGGACAGATGTGTTTACCTATATAAGCTACTTAAAATATATGTATTTAAGGCATTGGTGTTTATTTCTTAGGTCCTTTGGTTTAGCTTAGGTTAAGATGTTTGTAAAATTTTATAGGGTCAAATATCATTCCTTTACTTTATTTTCTTTCTTTAGTATTATATCTAGAATGACATTTCCTACTAATTACTGTATAAATGTTGATTTATGTTGTCTTCTGGTGCTTTTGTTTATAACATTTAGATCTGATTGTGATGCAGAAATTTTTTAAAAAGATTGGCAGGAGTGTGAAATTGTTGGCTAATACCAATTAGTGATAGATATTTGTTTTCAGACAAAATAGGACAGCAATATTTTCATCAATGCCATTTTAATTATAATCTTAAATTTGTACGTACTGTTGAATCTCTTTTCTTGTTACTGCTTTGTGTTTGAGATAAGGTCTCACATCTCAGACTGTCTTGGAACTGCTAAGTAGCCTGTGCTTGACCTCACCATCCTTATACCCCAGCCTCCGAGTGCTGGGCTTATAAGTATGGGCCACTAAAGCCCATGGCCTAGCTCTGATCTCTGTTAAAATTTTTATTTCTTGACACAGGGTCTTTCTCTACAGCCCTGGTTGATTTGGACCTCATTTTTTTTCTCTGTTTTTTAAAGACTTCTGTATTTCTGGACTTGTTCTGCTAGACTTCAGCAGACTCTTAAAGGTGCTGCAGACATGAAAGCAAAGGCAGAGAAGGTAGTGAATTCTGGCAGCTTTTTCATTGCGTTGTAACTGTCAGAATTCTGTCTTTGTAGTAGATTATTCTTGCATCTCTTCCTATGTCTGATCTTTTTTTTTTTTCTCCTTTTCCCTCTCCCTCTTGCTCTGGCCCCACTCACTCCACCCCGATGATATCTGATCCTTTATTTGTTTCTCTTAAAGACTTATTTTTGACTGGACCGAGACTTAGAAGTAGAAGATCTCAACGAGAACAGTTGACATTTCTTGGCAGTCTATTCCTAGCATTTTTCTTTGGCATTTTTCATTCTCTTGGCCAAAAGTTTAGTATGTTCTACAGCCTACTTATTTTTCTCAGTGTGTTGTTTCTTCAGAGACATATGTCAGTGT
Organism: Grammomys surdaster; assembly: GCF_004785775.1. Classification (NCBI taxonomy): domain Eukaryota; kingdom Metazoa; phylum Chordata; class Mammalia; order Rodentia; family Muridae; genus Grammomys; species Grammomys surdaster. Next base: position 1,827,919 of record NW_021620757.1, read on the forward strand.
TTGTGTCACAGGACACTCGGAGTGACAAGATGCTGAATCTCTGATGCTTTGGTCCTGGGCTTCTTACCATCTTTGTTTAAGGGCTTTCTCACAAAATATTGGTAGACACTGACACCTTTAGAGACTGAAGAGCTTTTGGATTCTGCTAGCTCTCTTGGGCCCCACTGCCAAGGAACAGAGGTATGTGTCAGTCCCATCATCCCCAGCTCCCTCACAATAAGCTCAGCTTGATATCCAGTGTGAACTCAGATTCATGTTTCACTTCTCCTTGGTCTGTAATAGTGATTCTCAGCCTTTAACACAGTTCCTTATGTGATGGTGACCCCCCAACCATAAAATTATTTCATTGCTACTTCATGACTGTAATTTTGCTACTGTTGTGAATTGTAATACAGTCTTGATATGCAGGATATCTGATATGCAGTATCTGCCTAGGGTCAAGACTCTTTGCTTCATAGGAAAACCTTGTTTGTTGTTCTACCATTGATTTGAACCACATAACCCTTCTTCTCTTCAGCTAGAGCACTAGCATCTCCTTCTGTGGCCATGCACTTCTCATAGGAAGTCTAAAGCTTGCCTTTACTGTTCACTTCAGTCAGCTTTGACTGCTGCTGGCTGGGAAGGAGATACTTAGGTTCATTGTGCCACAGCCAACCACCTAGAAGATATGAGAAAGAACATCTATTCTTAGATATGGAAAAGGCCTCCTTGGGTTCTTTAAATTCTAAAGTTTAGAATAGTGCTGGTGAGCAGCTCAGTGGGTAGAAGGCCTTGCTGTGCATCCGAGTTGGGTTCCTGTACTGCAGTAAACGCCGTGACCAGAGTCAGCTTGTGTGTGCAAGTGTTTACTTGGCTGACACTTCCATATCACACAGTTCATCATGGTGGGAACTGGAGGCGGAAACTGAAGCAGAGGCCATGGAGGAACTCTGCCTATGGGATTGTTCCTCTTGGCTCACTCAGTTTGCTTTCTTATACAACCCAGGTTCATCTGTTCAGGGATGACACTGTCCACAGTGGGCTAGGAATTTCCTTATCAATCGTCTATCAAGAAAATGTATCATAGGCTTGCCCACAGGCAATCTGATGGAGGCATTTCCTCAGCTGATGTTCTTTCTTACCAAATACTACTGGTTTGTATCAAGTTGACAAAAAACTAACCAGAATACCATGCAGGCCCGACAACTATGTTCCATCCCGGGAACCCACAATGGAAGGAAAGAACTGTCTCTGAAAGTTCTCCCCATGCCAACATGTGCTATAGCATGTACCACTCTCTCATTTAACTAATAATTAATTTTTTAAAAAACAGTATTTTCTAGGGTTTAAAATTGGAGATTTTGGGCTGGAGAGATGGCTCAGCAGTTAAGAGCACTAGGTGCTCATCTAGAGGTCCTGAGTTTAATTCCCAGCAACCACATACTGGCTCACAACCATCTGTAATGGGTTTCAGCGCCCTCTTCTGGTGTGTCTGAAGACAGCACCAGTATACTCACATATATAAAATGAATAAATAAATCTTTAAAAAGAAAGAACAGTAAAATTTGAGATATTATATAGAAAGGGCAGAAATTCTGGCTTGATAATGGGCTTCTTAAATCCTGGGTTTATTTTCCTAACTATGTGGCCACAGCCAAGTCAGTAATGTATTTATTTAGTTAGGTTTTGTGAGTGTGCAGCACAGCATAGGCAAGTCATACTTTTTGAGCAAATAGATAATTTCACATATTTGTCTTGCTTGCCTGGGTATTCACATTTAGGTCAACTCAGTTGGGAGTAGATACATATTGTAGGGTGGCTAGGCCCATTCTCTATGAGATACACATATTTCAATAGTGACAAAGGTGCTTTCAGCAGCAAGAAAAGGCATCCCTACCAGCTGGATGTGGTGGCACATACCTTAATCCCAGGACTCAGTAGGCAGAGGCAAGCCCACCAGTCTCGGCTACATATGGAGTTCCAGGACAGCTAAAGCTACATAGAGATATGGGGAGGGGGGAGGAAGAGAAGAGCAGGGGAGAGAAGAGAGAAGTGTGAGGGGGACACACATGTGACTTCGAGCCTCTCCTTCTTGAGGTTTGGTTATTCCATGGCCAGTGCAAGTCACTAGGCTGATCCTATATTACTACATGGTGAAGTTGAGTCCTTCTTTCTTGTCTTTGCTATGGAGACAGAAGCTTGGACTGTCACCCAGGGTGACCTTGAACTTGTGGCAGTGTTCTTGCCTCAGCCTCCCCAGTGTTGGAATTATAAGTCTGAGCCACCATACCCTGCTTACACTTCTACTTCTTGATTAGAAGACAGGCAAAGTCATGTTGCGTACAGAGAAAAATGAACAAACTGGTAGTTGCCACCACACCAATGTACAAGGAGGAGTAAAAGACTTAACTGTGACCATCTAACAGAAAAACTCCCTAGGCAGTGGGACAGCTTGTTCAAGGACTCAAGTCAGAAGAATGCCTGGTATATTCATGAGACAGCAAGGAGAGGTCAGGGAACAGCAGGAAGTACTAAGATAAGATCATAGCGGCGTGTTGACCAGGATCTTTCAGTCCTTGTCAGCATCTCATAAGAACTTTAATTTTCTGTGAGAGGAGGAACTGTAATTTTGATGCCCAAGAGTGGGATGATCTGACTTATCTTTTATATGCATTACACTGACTGTTCTTTTGAGAATAGATTAGGAAGGAACCAGAGCCAAAGGCATTGGTGATTGGATCAAATGAGAGATGGCCACAACTTCATATAATCTGGAAAAGATGAGCATCTTTCTACTGCTGTTCTTAAGGACACCCCAAGCTATTCCAAAGCCAAAAATGGCAAATCCTCCCCCAAATCATGAGCAACTTAAGAGATCCTTCTAGGAACACTCTAGAGAAGAAGAACTCAATGCTGTATTCAAAGTTGTTGCTGAAACGTAGCTGAGTCCTTGATGTTCGGAAGCTAAAGAGACTCATTCAACAGTAGCGTTTTCATGTTCAGTCTTCTGTGGGGGCAATGAAGGCTCTGGTTTAGGAGATAGCATGGCTTCCTGCAGACGAGCTGCTGAAAGAAGATACATCTTACGGCTCTGTTTCATAACCTGTCCTTCCCCCTTCCTTTACTTTTGACGTTACCTCTTGTCTACCCTTTTATACTAAATCTTTTCCATGATATTTGTCTTAGTCAATGTTTTGCCACTGTGAGGAGACACCATGACCACAGCAACTCTTATAAAGGAAAGCATTTAATTGGGGCTGGCTTACTGTTTCAGAAGTTTAGTCTATTGTCATTGCAGGCGACATGCAGGCATGTGACATGTAGGTAAACTTATTGCTGGAGAGGTAGCTGAGAGTTCTACATCTGGATCCACAGACAGCAGGGGAGAAAGACACTAGGCCTGGTTTGAGCTTTTGAAAACCCAGAGCCCACCCATTGTGACACACTTCCCTCAGTAAGGCCACACCTCCAAATAGTGCCATTTTTTGGCATCAAACATTCAACTCTGTGAGCCTATGGGGGCCATTCCTAATCAAAGCACCACAGTATTCGAGCTTGCAGTCACTTCCCAGGAGAGTCCTGGCCCCCTCTTCCCTGTGCTTGCTTTATTCTGACCCAGGCCGTTCACTGTACCTCTCGTGTAGCTTTTATGGGCAACAATAAGAACCAGCATTCTTTCTGTTCTTTCAGTACCAAGCTCTCAAACTCTATAACTTTCCAGAGTTGTTGCTCTATTATGTGCAAAAAGGGGGAGAAGGTACTTGCATAGACAGCATTACAAAACATCATAAGTGAAGCCTAGGTTAAGTATCTTATTTGTATATTCCTCTATGATATTTGTGTGTGTGTGAGTGCTGCTGCCCATGTGTGCCCATGTGGAGACCAGGGGTCAATAATGACATCATTTCCCCTTTCCTTTCTCTCCCCCAGCCTCTTCCATGTACTGCTTCTCTCTCTAAAATTTATGGCTTCTTTTCTTTTAATTGCACGCACACACGCTCTCTCCTTCTCACTTTCTCTCTTTCCTAAACACATATGTACACTCTGCTCAGTCCGTATGGTGTTACTTGTATCTATGTGATTTCAGGGCTGACCACTTGATAACCAACCGGGAGGCTCTTCTCGAGGGAAAATTGTTTCTCCCACTCTTAGTATTCTCTGGTTGTTCTCTGTCTAGGTTTGGTGTTCTGTGAAAATTTTCCTGTCCATTGTCCCATGACTACTAGTGGTGTTCTTGTTCCAGTCTTGTTTAGGTGAGCAGTGTTGTTGAGACTTTCTTGACATTTCTAGGAGACACAGCTGCTGTGATAAAAAACCCAGATAGAAGCATCTTACTGAAGAAGTTTCATTTAGTTCTCAGGTTCCCGTCTGTATGAGGTACTTTTCTATTGTGCCACATGCCATGACCAAGGCAACATAAGGAAGAAAGAGTTGATTTTGGTTTACAGGTCTAGAGGGATGAGTCCATGGTAGCAGAGAGGGGCTTGGCAGCTAGCCCAGCCATGGCGGCTGGGGCAGAGTAATGAGCACTTGCATCCTCTGCTGTAAGCATGAAGTAGAGAAAGCAAACAGGAAATGGCAGGAGTCTCTAAACTCTTTTTTTTTTTTTTTGGGAGACAGGGTTTCTCTGTATAGTCCTGGCTGTCCTGGAACTCACTCTGTAGACCAGGCTGGCCTCGAACTCAGAAATCCGCCTGCCTCTGCCTCCCAAGTGCTGGGATTAAAGGCATGTGCCACCACTGCCTGGCAAGAAAATCTCTTAAAGACATTCCAGAGGTCTGCTTCTCTGGTGATTCTCCATAGTGTTGGCAGTTAAAGCTAAGCATCAAAGTTTTAACTGTCCAGTGAGCCTCTGGGAACTCTCCCTCCCACATCTCAGTGCTAGGTATCCGGATTTTTCTGTGGATGCTGGGAATTTGAGCTGAGTTCCCTATGCCAATGGCATTTTACTCACTGAACTATCTCCTCAGGCCAGATATTTCTTTGCCTGAAACTTTTACCAGCCTACTTCTCAGTTTGTGGGGGCTGTGTCCGTTTAGGCTTGAAAGGTCCATGAGGACAAAAATAATGGGAATGGCCACTTTTGGGTAATCTGTCATAGGTATTACTGTCATAGTTTCAACCTAAACAGAAATTACCTGAGAATAGTGTGTGTTATGTGGAAGGAAAAAAAAGCGTGTTGTTGAGCCAATATCTAGTTCAACTTATGAATCATTTAGCAAATATTTATTAAGCAACTGTGCTAATGTAGAAATACCATTAGACTAAAAGAAATAACCAACAAGGCATGAACACAATTGATATAAAATACAGTGCTCTTCAGGTGTTTCAGCAAAGTAGGCAGCAAGAGCTCTGGAGGAAAATTACTACATTTGGGGTCTAATTGCAACACTTGAGAGGCGGGAACAAGACAGCAAAGAGTTCAAGAACCTCACTAAATAGTGAGCCTGAGACTGTCCTGGGCAGCAATCGGAACTCATTTGAAAAGGAGAGAGGAGAAAGAAGAGAGAGAGAGAGAGAGAGAGAGAGGGAGGGAGGGAGGGCGCCCGCGCGGGCGGGCGGGGGAGAGAGAGAGAGAGCAAGCAAGCAAGCGAGCTCTAGTGCTTTGTGTGCTGTGGTGTGTGTGTGCATGCATCGTTCGTGCATTTGTTAGGTTCTCTACAAGGTGTTGTGGGAGCATGAGAAAAAAGGCAGCGAAAATGTATTGACACAGAGGAGAGAAATGTCACAGGAGATGTATTGAGTAAGAATGGCTAAAGAAAGGTAGGGTGACAAACCTGATGTGTTCTCAGCTGGTGTGTTGAGAAAATCTAGATTATAGGTGACTAAGATGAGGTTGCAGTAGAGTAGATCAAGGTCAAGATGGAAAGACATGGATTGGAATGCCTTCAGTAGGTACTGATAAATGAGTCTTTAGAAATCATTTTATTTCATTTTATGTGTAGGGGTATTTTGCCTGCTGGTATTTCTGGATCTCCTAGAGATGGAGTTAGAGACAATTGTGGCTACCATGTGGGAGTTGAGCCTGGGTCTTCTAGAAGTGCACCCAGTGCTCTTAACCATCTCTCCAGCCACAAATAGTTTCTGTTAGTTGGTTTGAAGTTCGAAGATCAAACTTGGAACCTCACATTTTGGGCAAGGGCTCTACCACTAAGCTATGTTGGTAGCCCTCTTTGGGTTGTTGGTTTTGTTTTGTTTCCTCTTTATTTGGTTTGTTTCCCTTTGAGACAGGGTCTCACTGTGTAGGTCTGGAACTTACTGTGTACACCAGGCTGGCCTGGGACTCACAAATAGGCCTGCCTATTTAATCTATTGGGATTAAAGTGTTCGTTATCATACCTGCCACCTCTTTTGTTTTCAGTGGAAATCAATTTAATATGTCATAGAATTTATGAGAAATTCCTTAATATATATTATTCTTGAATTTAGAAGTCAGATATTGATAGAAGCTGTAGGCATATATGTTAGAAATGAGCATGGGTTAATTTATATAAATTATAGTAGCATCTTCTTTATTCCTTTCAGATAATGTCTGATCAGCATAGGTTAAACCTATGTACTCAGACTGCACAATGGCTCCTCATGCTTTGTGTGGTTGCATTACTTAGTCCATACCACCAGCAAGGATTGATTTGTTGTTGTTTTTTTTTTTTTTCTTACGAAATGTCATATAAATGGAATCATACTGTATTTAGCCTTTTAATACTACTTTCTTTCAGTACAATGCTTCTGCGCATCATCTAAGTTGTATATAATGAAAATTCCTTTTTGTTGCTGAGGTTGGACTATGTGCTAGTGTTTTACCCTCCGTTTTTGTTATGTATTTGAGAACCTGTGTGCCTTGGCACCATCATAAGGAATTTAAGTGAATTATTTTGTGAAATAGGGATGGTCTCTGCATCTTTTAGAGAAGCTAATACAGAGACTTAGAGCTTTCATACGTAGGCCTAAATTGAACAACTAGTTAATAGCAGAGTTGGGACGCACACTGTAGTCATTCACTCTAAGTTAATGCCCTTAACCATTAGTCTACCAGGCAAATGGTTAATGTTAGATTCTTAATTCTTTCTGCATGTTCTGTAATAAGAGTTAATTTTCTGTGTGTGTGCCTGTGCCCTCAGGTGTAGAGGTCAGAGGAATTAGGTGATCTCCCTTGAGGCAAGGTTTCTCACCTTTTCTAGGCTAGATTGGCTGGCCAGTGAGCCCCAGGGATTCTCCTATCTCTTCCTCACAGTGCTAGGGCCATAGGTGTGTGAGGCCCAGTCTCTCTTCTATGTTTGGGTTGGGGATCTGAATGTGTCCTCAGGCTGGCTCCATAGGTGCTCCCCTCTCCTGAGCCACCTTCCGATAAGGTAGCCTGAGATGTGAGTAGATCTCCTTACTGCTCCCTGACGCTCTTTGTAAGACATTGTGTAAACTTCTTTCTTAAAAAGAAAAAAAAAAGGCCCCAAATTTCCCCTATTTTTTCTGTCTAATTTTATTAAGGAACAAAGAGAACAGTTGTCGGCAATTATTTTTGTGTTGCTGGGTTTTAGTCTTTAGGACCCAAGGCTTCTGGGATTGAGGCTTAAATAAAAATAAAGCCATAATTGTTAATTAGCATAAAATGCATCTGTGTGAGAATTAAGGTCATGATACCACTTTTCCGTAACCTCCTCTAAACAGAATCTTTGTTTTATTGACAATAAATACCAAACAAAAGTAGCAGTAGTCGAAATTACTGAAAATAAGGTCTGACTTCTACACTTGCCTTAGGTTTAATTACGCTAGGTGGTTATCTTATTAAAAACATAGAATTTTGCCAGGCATGTTACAGTGTGCTGTAAGAGTTCAAGGCCAGCCTGGGTTGCATGATAAGTTGAAAGCTTAGCAGTGAGACCCTAATGAAAAAAAGAAACAAAATTTTTAAGAAGAAATAAACAAGTTTTGGTGAGAACATGTCTCTTTTTAAAAGAGAGAGCTAGCCGGGTGGTGGTGGCGCACACCTTTAATCCCAGCACTTGGGAGGCAGAGGCAGGCGGATTTCTGAGTTCGAGGCCAGCCTGGTCTACAGAGTGAGACAGGACAGCCAGGGCTACATAGAGAAACCCTGTCTCGAAAAACCAAATAAATAAATAAATAAATAAATGAGAGAGAGCTAGCTACAAAGCCTGTTTACTTAAATATCTTGCCATAAAAGCATTTTTAGACGAATAATACAGTTTTTATCTTAATGCTGTTTTGTTTTGCAATGCTGAGGGTTGAACATAGGCCCTCTCACATGCTAGACAAGTTCTGCACCACTGAGCTAAGAATACAAATTTAAAAAATATTTTATACAGGCTGGAGAGATTGCTCTTGCAATCTGGGTTTGGTTCCCAGCACCCAAATGACAGATTACAACTGACTAACTCTGGTTCCAGGGATTACAACACCCTCTTCTGACCTCCATAGACACCAGGTACACAAGTGACACACATACAGGCAAACACTCCTAAAAATAAAACAAATCCAACAAATTAAAAAAAATTAGTATAGTCAGCATAATTGCAGTTTTGAAGATTTTTATAAAATTTATATTACTGTTTTATGAATAGCTTCCTGCCAATTATCAAAAATTTGCTGAAGAAAGGTCTAGGAAAATGGCTCAGTAGTTAGTAACAGTTGTAGTGCGGTCGTGAGGATCTGAGTTCAAATCTCCTGCACATACACATACATACACCATAAATGAATGAATGTAAATTAAAAAGAAGAGTGTATTGATGTGTATTTATGGCACTCACAAGCGTGTCTCAGCCACACTTTGTGTGGCTATCAGGACGACTCGTAGGAGTTGAGTCCCTTATAACTTATGAGCCGCAGGCCCTGAACCCAGGTCATTAGGCCTGGCAGCAAGCAGCCTTTACCCGCTAAGCCATCTTGTGGGCCCTGAACCTTTTTTATATGTGTCCTTAACAGGACTTTTTTCTGCAACTAGCAACCTAAACCTGAGGATTTAGAAAGGGCATAGGGTCAAAAGTCAGAACTGAAACAATCTCAAAAGCCCCCAGATCTCAACGCCATTCCAGTATTTAACAAGAACAGGAAACAGGGCTGGGATTTAGCTCACAGGTAGAATGCTTTCTTAGCATGTTTGAGATCCTGGGCTCAATTCCTAGGATTGCAAAAACCCTAGGAGAAAACAAGATGCCTGGGGAGATGGCTTGCTTGGTAAAGCACCTCCTGTGGAAGCTTGAGGACCTGTGTTTGGATCCCCAGAACCCACAGAGAAAGCTTGGCCTGGGGGCATGTTTGTAAATCCAGTCTTTAAAGGAACTTGGAGGGAAGGAAACAGATCTCTGCTGCTCGTTGGTCAGCAAGCCTAGCTTAGTTGATTATCTTCAGGTTTAGTGGGAGATGAAACCTGAAGATAGTGGGCCCAGAGAGAAGACAGGTAAAGGCTCGTGCTTCTAGCCCCATGGCTTCAGTTTGAGCTACAGCCCATCCACTGGAAGAAGAGAACTGACCTCTCCATTGAACATAGGGTACCTGAGTATCCACATACAGATAAGTACACGTGGAAAATAAAGTAAAAGGTGATAGCACTTGTGTGGTGAGGCAGGAGAATAAAGTTACTGCATGCACAGTGGCATGTTCTTGGCAGCAGAAAAGTGTTTTTGTTAAATAGCACCCCTTTCACACCCTTCTCCCCAACTCTTTAAGTAGAAAAACCTTTCCATGATTATAATCAACAAAATAAGCCATCTTTAAAAACATTACTTAACTTTATTTTGTGTACAGATGTTTTGCTAGCATATGTGTAAAAGTGCACCAAAGATGGGCCTGGTACCTACAGGGGTCAGAAGAGGTGCCTGCTCCCCTGGAACTAGCATTTAGATAGTTGTGAGCCAGCACATGGGTGCTGGGAATCAAATCTGGGTCCTCTGCAAGAGCTGCAAATGCTCTCACTTACTGAGCCATCTTTCCAGCCCCCCAAACTATTATCTTTAATCTTACCTCACTTCTGTCTGAAGCTTTTCTAATCAGACTGTCTCTTTTTAGAACTTTGTTGTGTGCTTTTCCTGGGCAGTTTGTTTCTGCTTTTCCTAGCTAGAAAGGACAGAGCTAGAACAAAGGAGCAGTATCACCCAAGTTTGGCGCAGTGAACCAGTGAGCTTATTGGGGTTACAGGAGCTTGGGTGAGTCTCCAGCAGCTGAATCACAGAGAAAGCACCCGCCCTGCAGGGATGAGTCGGGATTTAGGAGCCTATCATCACAGAGACCCCTAGGCAGCCCTATACCATGGAAGGATCTCCTCCTTCCCACAGCAGATTGCATGACTCCAAGTAGCTGGACTCGAATCTTCTAACGTTTATGAGCTTCCTGTGTTTTTCGAGATTCTTAGGAATTTTATGAGCTCTCTTTTATCTTAAGGAAGTAATTTTTCTTTTTCTTTCCTTTCTCTCTCTCTCTCTCTCTCCTCTTTCTTTCTTTCTTTCTTTCTTTCTTTCTTTTTTTTTTTTTTTTTTTTTTTTTTTGGTTTTTCTAGACAGGGTTTCTCTGTGTATCTCTGACTGTACTGGAACTCACTCTGTAGACCAGGCTGGCCTCGAACTCAGAAATCCACCAGCCTCTGCCTCCCAAGTGCTGGGATTAAAGGCGTGCGTCACCACCGCCCGGCTAGGAAGGAATTTTTCAATCAGGAAAAAACCATTTATAAAATAGACTATCACACATAAAACCTTTTTTAACATCTATTTTTATTTATTTGTGCATGAGGATCTTCTTCCCTCCCTCCCCTACCTCCCTCCCTTCCCCTCTTCTTCCCTCCTTCCCTCCCTCCCTCCCTCCCTCCCTCCTTCCCTCCCTCCCTCCTTCTCTTTCTTTCTTTCTTTCTTTCTTTCTTTCTTTCTTTCTTTCTTTCTTTCTTTCTGTCTTTCCTTCCTTCCTTTCTTTCTTTCTTTCTTTCTTTCTTTCTTTCTTTCTTTCTTTCTCTCTTTCTGCCCACACGTATCCGTGTATCCCATGTGCATGCATCTCTTGGAACTGGAGTTACAGATGGTTGTGACCTGCTATGTGCTGGGAAACAAATCCCAGTCCTTTTAAGAATAACAAGTGCTCTGAGCTATCATCTCTCCATGCCCCACCCTGATTTTTTTTTCCAAAAAACTAATAGTGACCTTCATATTGCTAAAGCCAGTTGTCATTTTTCTTCAGACCTCATCTGCTTTGGTCTGAGGTCAGCATTTGGCGCTTAGCCTGTGTTTATTCCTCAAATTCCATGCTGATAGGGTAGGCCTTGTTTTCCTCCTCCGATTCTCCATATTCCTTCTCAGCCACCCTGGTAAGCTCTTTATCATTTCCCCCACCTCTAAATGATGGAGTGTCCCAAGAGTCTTATCATATTATCTGTAGCTTTATGTCATGCACATGGACCTAGAATATATGCTAATGATCCTCAGAATGTATAACCTGTTTTTACCTTTCTGATATTCTATATAACTTAAATTATGATAGAAATTAACAATACTTCCGTACTGATATAAAGTCAGTACATCTTATGTTACATGATGAAAGACTAAAAGGAAAGATATTTGCCTAATGTGTGTGTGTGCACACATGCATTAAGTAGGAGTTTCTGTAACTGGTCATGTCCTAGTGTAGTAGCTGGCATTGATAACAGCCCTCTGCTGCTTGTTCCGTGTTCTCTTGGTCTTTAAGTCCCCCAGCTTGTTGTGCCATAGGGCCAGAAAGTTGATGGAGCCAGCTGAAAGTAAACTTTCTGGCTCATTTATGGAGAATAAGGTGTTTGCTAAATCAGTAGCTCCTTTTCAGGTGCCAGATATATGCATTTGCTCAAGGAGTGAAACTACATCTGGTTAAGTTTACAATATGGTTATTGTTTCCCAAGATCATTTCCAGAAGGGTGCTGAAGATCACCTAACAACTGTAGTCTGTTTTGGTTACTGTGTATATGGCAAGGGGGTAGAACAATGTCTGACACAAACTCAGTGCTCAGGGCCCATTTTTAACGAGTGGGAATGACTAAGAGTGCCTACAGTCACTGATTGACATTGAGTCTGTAGCATTGAGAAAGCAATTTCTATGTATAGACTCTCCTTTTCAAAATTAAGACAGGGTCTCTGATCCCTAGCTGGCCTGGAATTCACTGTGTACTAGGTTGGCCTCAAACTTGGCAGTCCTACCTTTGTCTTACTGAGTGTGAGGGTTACAAGTATGCACCACCATACCTGGCAGCTTTTTCTTATTTTAAGATAGGATAAGAATGGATCAGTGTTTGAGGCTTTACTGAAACAGCAGCCTTAAATGAATTTCCCCGAAGGCTCTCATAAAAATCTCAGTGGTAAACAGAATTGGAAAGCTACTGGCCTGGATAGAGGATCTCTAAGGTGTTCAGGTTTGTGATGATAAGTATTTTCAATAATTGTAAATAGGTCTGTTGAGGGAATTCTTCTTGCAGAGGAGACGTTTGACCTGAGAGTTGAGCAGATGTTCAGTAGTCGGCTTGGGTGGTTGGAATGAGGCGGTCAATCCCAGGAAACACAGTGGTAAGGAGGTTGACTAGAATCGGGGAAGAACAGTTCCAAACTCCAGAAGGTTTCAGTAAGTCTGGACAATATGTATGTGTGCTTGTGTGCTTGTATGCCTGTTTGGTATGTATGTATGGGGGAAAAAGAGAAGGAAATATGTGGATAGAGAAATGGAGTGGGGAGCTGGGGCTGGGAAAGAAGAAAAATTGAAGTCAGGTGTCAAAAAGCCTTGAATATCATGACGAACAGTGACTTTTTTAAAAAAAATAGGGTAATTGGGTCACCGTGTCTAAATACTTGCCATAAACAATTGAGAGAATGACAGGGTTATTTTGGCCTATGATTTCAGAAGATTCAGTTCATGGTGTCTTGGCTTCATGTGCCTGGGCAGAAGATGACAGCAGTGGTGTAGGGTGGAGACTGTTCTTAGCTCCTTGAAAAATAGGAAGCAGAGAGAGAAGGAGATTAGGAAGAAGCCAGGCTGAAATATAGGACAGGTAGTGAGTGACCTTCTTCCTCCAACTAGGGCCTATTCCCCTCCCTTTTTACCACTTCCCAATAACGCCACCACATTGTGAATACATAAAAGGATAGCTCCATCTCATGAGATTCATAGTGAGTTCCTAGCCATGGTGGGTCCTTGACTCAAAAAGAACTGAGGGTCTGGGGAGTAGGCTCAGTGGTTAAGAGCTCTTGTTGCTATTGCAGAGGACCAAGGTTTGATTCCCAGCACCCACATGGTAACTTGCAGTCTCCAGATACAGGGGATCTGATGTTCTCTTCCAACACAAGTGGCACATAGACATACATGTACACAAACTGCTCATATGCGTAAAATAGATTTATTTATTTATTTTATTATGAGTACACTGTAGCTGTCTTCGGACACACCAGAAGAGGGCATCCAATCTCACTATGGATGGTTGTGAGCCACCATGTGGTTGCTGGGATTTGAACTCAGGACCTCTGGAAGAGCAGTCAGTGCTCTTAACCGCTGAGCCATCTCACCAGCCCCTCATATGCGTAAAATAATAGAAATATATTTTTTTAAAAAGCTGAGACAGGATGAATGGCATGGGTTTGAAAGTAGCTTGGACTAAAAACCAAATTCCACAGTGAGTTTCCAGTCAGCTTACCTAGAGTGTAGTCTTGACTCAGAAACTGAGCAGCTCTGTCTGTATGAGTGAATTACTGGATCATATGTTTAACTGGATCATATGTTTAACATATATATTTAACTTCGTGTGAAACTGCCAGTGCCTTCTAAAGTAGCTATACCATTTTGCTTACCTACCAACAATGCATAAAAGTAATAGTTGAAGGCTTGGGAAATGCTTAGTTGGTAAATGTTTGCTGTGCAAACATGAAGACCTGAGTTTTAGCTCCAGTACAGGTTCTAATATAGCTTAAGCTGATCTTAAACATGCTAGCTGGCTGAGGCTCGGATTACAGGCACATATTACTGTGTCTGATTTTCACTTTTCTGAAAGACTAATCCTAATCTCAGGATAGCATATTAAAATGTTCCTATGGGGTATGTATGCACAATTTATTGACCTTCCATGATGGCAATGGCTTTAAGCCTAAGTGTGTGTGTGTGTGTGTGTGTGTGTGTGTGTGTACACGCACATGCGTGTTGAACCCCACATTTCATACATGCTTGCTATATGATTTACTGTACTAGAGGGGTAGCCTTAACCCTAAGGACTTTTCCAGTGTCGTGGATTGAAAACAGAGCATGGCGCATATTTGGTCCTACCATACTCAGTGTCCTACCACTGAACCATACCCTCAATTCTGTTTTTGTTTGTTTAAAGAAAGGAGTTTGCTGTGTAACTAAGCTGTACTTGAACTTCCTATGTAGCCTGGGCTTGACTTGGCCCTGCGTTTCCCTGCCTCAGCCTAAGTAGCTGGAATTATAGCCATGTGCCACTGAACTCTGTTCCAAGACCTTTGTGTGTTTCTATGTGTATGTTCACCTGCATGTGGAGGGCAAAGGTCAACACAGGGTGTTATTTCTCACGAGCCACCCACCTTGTTTTTGAGACATGGTAGCTTTGGCTAGGCCAGCTGGCTAGCGAGCTCAAGCGGTCCTCCAGTATGCCCTCTTCTGCTTTACCAGGAATTGAACTCCAGGGCATCACTCACGCTAGGCAAGCACTGAGCTGCAGCCCAACCCAAGGTCCAAGATATCACCTGGGCGATGGGTATCACTCTCAAGCTCTCATGCTTGGGAGGCAAGTGCTTTACTGACTGAGCTGTCTCCCAAGACCATGTTACAAGTTGGGTTTTTAGTTGTTGTTTTTTGTCATTTTAAAAATCAGTGTTAGCCGGGTGGTGGTGGCGCACACCTTTAATCCAGCACTTGGGAGGCAAAGGCAGGTGGATTTCTGAGTTTGAGGCCAGCCTGGTCTACAGAGTGAGTTCCAGGACAGCCAGGGCTACACAGAGAAACCCTGTCTCGAAAAACCAAAAAAAAAAAAAATCTGTGTTGCCATTTGCTTATTTTTTTAATCTTTATTTTTATTTCTTACATATGGGTTTTCCTGGATGTACATCTGTATACCATATATGTGCAGTTCCTGAGGAGTCCAGAAGAGGGTGTTGGATTCCCTGGGACTGTAGTTACAGTTGTGAGCTGTCATGTGAGTGCTTGGGATTGAACTCAGATCCTCTGGAAGAGCAGCCAGTGCTCTTAACCCTAAACCATGTCTCCAGCCCCTGTTTATTTATTTTTTGTATCATCCTTTTACTTTTAATTTTTTCTAATTAACTTATAAAAGTCAGATTAGGATTACATGGGTATTATCCACAATATTTCAGCTGTGGAAAATGAGTTGGTAGGCTTTCCAGTGAACAGTGGACTTCTTGCTGGTGACTGTCAGGGCAGCTTATTCCTAGGTGTATAGGATCTGAATACTCATTCAGATAGTTGGTAGTCAAAATTGATTTATTCTTTTCTTTTGCGTTGTTAAAAATTAATTTATTAAGTCCTAGAGATTATTTTAGTAAAAAGAAACTCTTCAGTGAGATAGAATAAATAGACCATCTTGATGAACTAGTTGTTTCAAATACAGTATGCTCACCGAGGGGCCAGGGTAAACAGTTGTGGTAATGTTTTGGTGGTGTGTCAGATGGTGACCTGGGGACATTGCTGTAGTGCTTTGCCCGTTGGATTAGCCTGCGTACAGGGCAGCACTTGGAGAAGGGGGCCTGGGACTT
This sequence comes from Grammomys surdaster, assembly GCF_004785775.1. Lineage (NCBI taxonomy): Eukaryota > Metazoa > Chordata > Mammalia > Rodentia > Muridae > Grammomys > Grammomys surdaster. The sequence goes on from NW_021620757.1 coordinate 1,843,629, forward strand.
AGAAGGCTGGTGAGGCATGCAGAAAATTTTATTCCACAAGTGAAGCTGTGGTTATGTCTTGGAAATCATAGAGTTATTAACTATGATTGCCTTGGTAACTTTTAAAAAATAAGTATTAACCTTTCAGTTCCACTTAAAAATTTGTTGCTATGTTGGACATCTAACATGAATTTTTAAGAGTTTTTTAACCACATTAATTGACACTTATTTTTCCACTGAACTTTGGATTTTCTAGTGAATATTATTGGTTCAGAGAACCTATAAGTCTGCATCTGGTATTACAGTTCGCTGGCTTTTCCAGATTACATAGCCATATATCCCTTCATATAAGGGTTAATGAGTAGCCAGGTTAGACGCACCTGTCAGGCGCTGTGGTAAGAGACACAGTTCGTTCTCGCCTTTCATCCCCTCTCACTTTTTCTTTTTATAGTCATATTTATTTGATGTGTTAATTTTACTTTCTTGTAGCTTGTCATTCTATTTTATAATGTTAATTTTAAAGGATGGCAATTAGCATGAGTTAGTGGCAGTTTAAACTAGGTAGCTTTTGCTCCTGGGCTCTGTCTCGCTCTTGCCAGGTGCCTCGCCCCCATTTTTACCTGTGCATTTGCATGTTTGACCTAGCAGAATAATTGGGTCCACAGCAACATGGGCGTGCCTCCCTTAGAAACACTTAGTTTCATGTGTGACTCATAAGCTGAAGCAGACACCACTTCCCCAATCTACAGGAGCCATTTTAACAGCACGGAACTTGCCGGGTTGCTTTTTAGTTTCAAGCCCAGAGGATGGAACCTGAAGACAAAGTTTAAAGGTAACTTGTGATTTTGTATGTTTGCTTCTGGCTGTTTTTGAGTCGATAAACAGACGTGGTTCTTACCTGTGGCAGAACATGGCTGAATGTATTCTTTAACTCTGCTAAAATATGTGTAGTGAGTCACATGTCCGACTGCACTTCAGAACTACAGGCAACAAAGTATTCAAAGGCTGAAAAGGCCTAGCCCTCCCCCTGAAGCATTTTGTTTATTTCTGTCCTTGGTCTTTTCCTCTCCTCTAACTTCAGATAAAGGAGAACCCCCATCCCTGCAAAGCAAACTAGATGAAGTTCTAATTAAAATAAACTTAATTGTCACTGAGGGGCTGGCTAAGAAGCGACTTTTCAATAAACTACTGCTCATGAGATCCGATGCTGGAGTCATCAGGAACAATAGCTTTGCTACAGTATTTTAATCAAGGCCGAGAGCTTGGGTCAGCTTAGTTTTAGGTGTTGCTCACAGGACTATCTATGCTTTTTTTTTTTTTAAGGTAATTTTTTAAGTTTTAAGTTTTTTAAGTTAATGGAGACAGTCTGGACTGATCCATTCAGTGTTTGAGGGAAACGAAGCCGTATGGGTTACAGGAACTTGCTTGGAATAGCCACTTTAGAAAAAAAAAAGAAACTGCTTCTGAAGGGGTTCTGTGGTAGTTCAGCTTTATGTAAGGAACAGAAGAATGTTGGCCTTCCTCATTACTAGTGTTAAGGTTTGATTTTTTTTTTCTTTTCATAGTTAAAAAAAGTAAAACCCTTTTGTTAGCAGGAGGTGGCTCAGTCTTTTCCTGAATTATTTGTCATCACTGAAACTATTCTATTTTCTGGCAAGTATACATTCACTATGCAGTGATATTTTACTTGTGAAACATCTATGAAGCTAACATTTGGGTAAAAGTAAACTTTGAGTATGTGATGATTCAAGTTTGTTGTCATTTACTGTTGACCAAAATGGTTTCTAGCTGGTTGGTTGGGAATTGGTTCCAGCTCTCTGAGTGCATGAAGTCCTTGTAGGTTTGAAAGGGACGGCAAGAAAGGTGTCACTTCTTGCTGTGGTGGAAGATTCTAGATACTAGCAGTGATGTGATCTTATAAGGAAGGCAGACATTTTGCCAGTTCAGCTGTGAGCCCTTCTCCGTCATCTTTGCATATTGCAGGTTTGGTTGGCTTTTGACTAAGCGAAGGCTGTATTTGGTTCAAGTCTGGGCTAAAACAAAATTAATTACACCTTCTTATTCCCCCTCCTTCTTTTTCTTTGTAAGGCTTGTGATCCATAGAAGAAAAATCAAGGAGGACACAAGTGAACAAGATGAGAGCATATATATGCAGCAGAATAATTTGGTTTCTTAAAATTGAGAAGTTTCTACATTTGAAATAAAGTAGATATTGGTCATGCATATTTAGTTCTTTCCATGCTTGTTTTGAGATAGAGTCTTGCTATGCTACTTGTCTCAGATTCTATCTAGTCTGCCTCAGCTTTCCAGTGTTGGGATTAGAGGCATGCGCTTCCATGCTCGGCTGTCACGTCCCTTTCTTATTAGGACTTATGAAAAATGGCATACAGAGAGCTTTCAGGGATGCCTAGGAGGTATGTAGTTAACCTGCTCCCTCTTTTCATAAGGTGGAAGGGAAGTTTAAATTGATTCATAAGAATTACAGTGTAGCCGGGCAGTGGTGGGGCACGCCTTTAATCCCAGCACTTGGGAGGCAGAGGCAGGCGGATTTCTGAGTTCGAGGCCAGCCTGGTCTATAGAGTGAGTTCCAGGACAGCCAGGGCTATACAGAGAAACCCTGTCTCGAAAAAGCCGAAAAAAAAAAAAAAAGAATTACAGTGTAAAATTATTGACTGAAGACTGTTCAAGGGCCTCATTTATGGCTCAAATAGGTGCTGACACTGGTGCCAGATTGGCCTTGAACTTTACTAGTGAATGGGATAACCTTGAATTCCTGACCTTCCTGCCTTTCAACCTCCTACATTACCAACATGGGCCACAGTGCTCGGTTAAATTTGGGGTGTGTGTGGGGGAAATGTATGTCAAGTTCTAGAACAGTCAGGGCTATATAGAATGTCCCAAACAAACAAACATTATTGTTTTTTTTACTTTGTGTTTTCTTGGGATAGATTACCTTATGTAAATTAGAAACTTTCAAGATAGCTTTATTGATGCATCATCTATGGTCTAGATGCTTAGTCAAAAACTAATCATTGTATTTGTACAAAGCTGGATGGTATGGTTTTTACAAATCTAAATGTAATTAAAGGTAGTTATTTTCTGGGTGTAGAAACTACATGGTCTGTATAGTCAAAACATAACATTTTATAATACAACTATAATAGTAAGTACTTTTAAAGTGTTTATTAGCATTTTTTGGTATCAAGCACTTAATGGAGGTATACTGTTATTAGGCCTTTCATCTTTAATACTAAATATACATATGGAAAAGTGCATAAAGCAAGTATAATTTCAATGTTTGCCCATTCACATTATCCTAGGTTAGCAAGTAGAGTATGTCTAATACCTGTATTTGCTTCCCCCTGAAATTTGACTATTTTGACTTTTGTGATAATCTTTTTCTTATACTTTTACTCCTTTGAACTTTATGTAAGCCAAATCCCATTTTCCTGCCGTGATTTGCTTATTTCACTCAACTCAATGAAGCTGTTTTTTTCCCAGCATATCTTTGCACTTCCTTTCTATACCACACCTTTACTGCTCTGCTGATGACAGTAGAGTATTTCTAGTTTGCAAGTATTCTTTCATGCCCTTCCAAGAACGTATATATGTGCAAGAGTTGTGTAGCATTAATTTTTGTTATTGAGATGTGTGAAGACTTTGCAAAGACTGAAGGAACAGATAATTTAAGAAAATAAATAGCTCCTGTTATTCATCACAGACATTAAGTGAAATTGCCTTTAAAATGTGTCAGTGCTGAGACTGGAGAGATGGCTTAGCATTTAAGAACATTGGCTACCCCTCCTGAGTACTTGGGTTTAATTCCCAGCACCTACTTGGCAGCTCTAGCTCTAATTCTAAGAGATCTGACTCCTTCTGTATTCTGCTGGCACCAGACAAGGATGTGGTGCACAGACATGCATGCAGGCAAAGCACTCATACACATAAAATAATGAAAGTTTTAAAAGCGGTCAGTGCTAGTTGGTAAAACTACAAGTAGTGTGGTTTAGCTGTGCAGCCTTGACTCATGCCGAGGCCGGCAAGCTCCAGTTGTCTGTGCTCTTGCACCAATACTGCACAAGTTAATGCACCGAGAAGGTGTAACTGACACTGGGTTGCATTGTGAGGGTCATTTTGAGCTGTGAAGTGCTGGCAAAGTTTCTAGGTCCTTTGTGGGCCTGAGATGGCTTTGAGCATCACTGCAGTACTGTACCATTGGAAATGAGCCGATTGTTCACAAACTAGGGGTTGGATGAGTACATGATGGCACATCCACAGAATTATGTGGCCGAAATTTAATTTTATTAAAAGTTTACACCAAACACAACTTTATAATGGAGTATTTTTCCGTATCTTGGCACCTGATGAAGAAAGCAACATTTCTTGAAGAAAGTGAAAGTATCAGGGCCAAGTTTCTTCAGCCCCAGCCTTTGCCTTGAGAAAAGGGACGCTCGAGAAGGAAGCTGCTGCTGCTTTCCTGGTCTTTACTGGTTTAATTTTACTTTACTGGTTTAATTTTCACAAACACGGAGTTAGCAGTGATATCAGTCATTTTTATGTGCTTTTAAGCAATAGGTGAAATGTGCCTTTAAATTGTCTTCTAGTAGATTCAGTTCTCATTACGTTTTTCAGTTTTTCTAGTTTATAAAATTCTTTCTCCTGTTTATTTACAAAAAGGTGTCTGATTCCTCTGGAGCTGGTTACCGGTAAGGCACCAGCTTGTCAGGGTGCTGAGAACTGAACTCAGTCTTCTGGAAGACCAGCAAGTGCTCTCGCCCTTTGAGTCATCCCCCCACTTTTGTTTTTTCTTTTTCTCATTTTGAGACAGGATTCCCCGAATTAGCCCAGGCTAGTCTTGAATTCTCCAGCCTCTTCCTTCAGTGTCCTAGTCCTGGGATTCCAGACAAGCACTATCACACGTAGTCTGCATTTCTTTATTGTGTTTTTAATTGGAGGAGCCATGAGTTGCTATATAGAGTTTCAGACTTGAGGCCAGGGGTGTAGCTCTGTGGTAGACTGTGTGCCTAGTGTGCAGGTGGCCTGCTTCAGTCCTTAGCACCACAAGAAAAAGAGTTTCAGTTCGAATTTAAGAAGTATTTTGAGAAGATTTGAAAGAGACTTGCATTTAGATACTTAGTGCTTCTGTTAAAAACCTCCATAGGAAGTTGCTGCATCTGTATTCTGCATGAAGTCAGAGCACGTTTTGTGAGAGGCTTCTTGGAAGGCAGGGTACTTTGTGCATCTGGAGCACTTCAGGTATAATGAAAGGCCAGTAATCATAAATTGGCTTCATGTTCTTCAATGTTTCTAATCAGAATGCTTGATGCTTGAAAATTCCTTATATATTGTGTCTAAAGATTTTCTTAAGCTTGTTAGAAAATGTTAGAAGACTATGTGTGTGTGTGTGTGTATATGTATATATGTTTATGCAGATTTTATTATTTGTATTGATTGGGAATCAAAGCTACGGCACTGAATATTCCCGGCATATCACTTCTCCGCTGAGCTGTATCCTTAGCCCTTACATTTTCATCCTCTCTTCTTTTCCTCTCCCCTCCCTGTCTGCTTCCCACACCTCTCAGCCTTACATAGGCTAAGTAAATGGTGTACTGCTAAACTGTACTTCCAGCCCAATATTTCAGGTTTAAATTAGAAATATTAAGTAGAACATTAATAGTTGTTGAAAAAAGAATGAGCTATAGCCTTTTATTTGAAAATATTAGGTAAAAATCAAACTGTATATTCACACCATCATATAAAACTTTGTACTCTAGGAACATAGAACCTTACTTAAACGTAAATAAATAGTAAGTATATGTAGGGGAAAAAGCCACAGAATACTCACAATGGGCTTATGTGATACAAACAATGATATTTTGGACATTGACATAGAATAATGGCACTTGCTAAAGCCTGATAAAATTGTAGTTGATGTAGATTATATTTATAATAGGTTATAATTGCCAACATTAACAGAAAAGATAGCTGTACTTTGCCTAACCATGTTTATTTAGAACGTAGGAGGCATGAGTTATAAGTTATGATCATTCATAAAAATTATTAGTTTGGAAGGCATGATCATGGTAGATACATAAATAAATTACAGGAACCAAGTTTTGGATATATGAGAAAGGGGGGGGTAGTTTGTTGCAGGTTTGGGGCACAAATAGTCTGAGCTTAGCTTAGTTGATAGAGTGCCTATGTGGTAGGCATCGTGTCTGGGGATGGAGACAACAGAGTCAGAAGCTGAAAGGCCATCTTTTTGTTATATAGAGAGGTGGAGAGCAATTAGGATTGTATGAGAGCTCTCAGAGAACAACCAACCAAACCTCAAGGGTCAAAGTGGCAAATTAATCAGTTATCTCTTTGATAAGCTAAGCCACTTGCTCTACCACTGAACTACAGGTTTGTTTTTGTTGTTGTTGTTTTGTTTTTATTTGTTTATTTAAAGACAGATTCTTAATATACAGCCCTGGCTGGCCTAGAGTGCTTTATGTAGATCAGCTGACCTCAAATTCAGAGAGCTCCTGCTGCCTCTGCCTCCCATTTGTTTTGAAATGTGAAGCTAGGGAGGCTAACGAATGTTACTCTTACAACTGGCAGACTCTAAAACAGGTGTAATAGTGTGAGGGCATATTCTGCTGTTTTATTCAGTCATGTGGGGTTTTGTTTGTTTTGTTTGGTTTTTGTTTTTTCTACTTCTTACACCCAGGTTTTTTTTTGTTTTTGTTTTTGTTTTTTTTTTTTTTTTTTTTTTTTTGCATGCTATAGCAATGGCTCCAGTACATTTTGTATTTTTTAAATTTGGAGCAGGGGTCTTACTAAGTTGTCTGAGTTTCCTTGCCTTGCTTTGTAGCAATCTTCCCCCTTCAGACTCTGGAGTATCTGGGATCACAGTCCTATGCCAACAAGCCTGGCCACAGCATTCTATCAGGTCTTTGGTGTTCATTCCTAGGAGTCCGTCAAAGACTTGAACATTGTTCTTTTTGTATCTTAGCTTCCAACACCGGACTACTTTCATTGTCTTTCTTCATTTTTATGTTTCTGATATCATACTTCACTGTATTTTTACACATGCAATTGAACTATTTATAAAGTTAGATGCAGCAGAGAAGGCAGGAAATACTTGACATTTGTATACCCTATCTTGCTCTCTGCTTCCTGTCAGTTAAACCACGAAGAGAGGAACAGAGACACAGATGTACAATTGCTGCTTTAATTTCCCATCAGGGAGCCCAGTTAAGCATAAAGCTTGGTTCATTAAACTTCGTACTTGTTGATTTTAGGGGTATGGTAGGCTTCTTGGTGTTCCACGGATTGCATGGATATCTGGCAACACTTTGACATTAGATATAGGACTTACAAGAAAACATAAGTTTTACACATTTAAAAGGCTTTTCCTTTTGTGATTTTGTTTTGTTTTTTGAAAGGCACTATACGTACTTAGGCTGGCACTAAACTCATGGTCCTCTTAACGTAGCCTCCGAAACGCTGGGATTATAGGCGTGTATCACACTATACTCAAGTGTATCTTAGTGTGAGTGAGTGTGCATCCTAGAGTGCGTGCATGCCTGCATTTGGAGGTCAGGGGTCAACGTCGCGTGGCATTTCTTAGGAGCCAGAGGTGGTGTTTCTGAGGAACTGTTCACTTTGGGTGCGCATGCACACGTGTTCATATGTGTGCACATGCATGTGAGCTGTACACGTAGGAGTTGAGTCAATTGTGGTGGTGTTTCCTAGGAGCCAGGCTTTTTACTTTTAGAACTGGGAACTAAACCCAGAGCTTGCACGTAACTTGGCGTGTTCGTTACCACTGAGCTGCAAGCACTGTACTACAGAGCCATCACTGGGCTTACTGAGTACACTCGTCTAGTTAATGCTGTTTTTGAGACGGAGTCTCTATTATATAGCTCCGGAACTCACTATGTAGACCAAGCTGGCTTCAGACTCATGGAAGTCCACCTGCTTCTGTAGAATAAAGTTATATACCACCGTGCCCAGCCTTATCAAATATATTTAATTTCAAATAATGGAGGGAAATGTAAAAAAACAAAATGTGTTTTTGTGGTCTTATTCTGGCAGTGTAGATGGCTGCATTTTTTTCTGTATGCCGTTTAACATTTTCTTGGATTCTATTGTGTCTTATATGTGGAAAATGTTTCTAAACTCACACAAAATGCTGCAGACAGCTGAGGAGATGAGACAATTTCATTTCCCTGTTGGAAAAGCTTGTTTTCTACTAGGCTGTCCCACCACGTTTTTAGATTTAAATGTTACTGCCAGCATTGCTCCTTCTAACTAGAGTGTCTCCCTCTCCTTGAGTCTGAACTTGGGAAGATCAGATGGGAGTTATCACTAATGAGCTAGCCCGCTTGTAAGGTTTTCTCCATCTCACAAGTATTTGCCCTCCCCCGCCCCATCATTTGATAGATACACTAATTATCTGTTCCCAGTCTTTCCTAGGAACCAACCCTGTAAGGTCAAAGGTTACACCTTAATTGCCTTTAGTTTTGTATACTCAGTGCCTAGGTTGTACCTAAGTGCTAGTATAGGTGCATACACACAACCCGTAGTTTCATTCTGGAGTCAAAGCCGCAGGCTGATTGAAGAACTACATGTCTCTTCTCTGCAAGTTGCCTTTGTGGTTTATTTGTAAGAAATAATTAAAAGCAAGCGCTTCTTGCTTCTTTCCTCTCCCTTTCTTCTACTTCCTTCAAGTGTGTTTTCCTGGGGAGCTGTGGATCCAAGCCAGGGTTTTGCACACGCTAGGTGAGTGTTTAGCGCTCCTCCACTGAGCCGTGTCCTTACAAGTGAAGCTGGTGAGAGCAGACTGTATTAAGTGGCAACGAAGTTTGAATCTGTGATGGATATCACCTTGCTTTATTTCATAGCCGAGTGTCATCTATTCAAAATACTTAATCCAAGTTGAGAACATAGATGCAACTAGTCCATATATTTTTTTTCTGGTATTCAAGTGAATGAAGGTTGTTTTGATGTTTAGTTGAGCACATACAAAGAGTGTAATAGAGTCATGTTTTTAAAAGTTTTTGGCTAGTCTCAAAACCAGCCTAAAAATTGAGACCCTATATGGATTGGGGGAGGGGGAGAGAAACTTGTCATTTTCCATTAAAAAAATATTTATTTAGTTTGTGAATTTTATGGTGATAATAGGGAAATAATGGGCCTCACATGTGGAGCAAGCACTCTGCTGGAGAAACCAAAACTTTTAAATTTTTTGTTTTTTGTTTTTTTTAACAAATTTGAGAGCAGGTCTCACTCTGCAAGTTGCCAGGCTGGCCTTGCCCTCACAGCAGCGTAACCCAAGTGTGGGCTCTCAGTCTTGCCGGGCTGCTGAGGAGCTGGGCTGACGAGCCAGTGCCACCCTCATAGCTTCTGTTTTGTTTTGAAGTTATTGAGGGTAAGGTCTAAGTGTACAACTTAGGCTGACCTGTGTAACCCAGGCTGGGATAATGGCATGTACCACCATCCCTGGCCTATTGGTGAGACAGGAACTGATTCTGTGGTCATAATCTCTGCCTTCCTGGTGCTGGAATTACAGATGTGTACTACCATTCCTCTATTTCCTCCCTTCTCGTCCGACCTCAGACCGAGAACAAAAACCCAGTCCTTCAGTTCAGTGATGTTTGTTTGTTTGTTTGTTCTTCCCACAACCTGGGCACTTTAGCATGTTTGTTGAGAGTATCTATGCCATCCGGGAAGAGGTAAAGGGGAGAGGCTTACACTGCAGCAGTGCCATCATCTGTGCAATTCCTGTCACAGCTGCTCCTGTCATTTTGAACAGTAGTGGGACTGTCATTGGGCTGAGCACAGGGACCCCCTCTGTTGTTAGAAGCCTGTTTGGAAGCTCCTGGACTGGCTGGAAGCAGCACTGTGGGCCTGCTGTGTGAACAATGAGAGTCTGCCTTCTGGGCTTTAGCTGTCAGGTCTTAGTTCCTGAACCACACTCTAGACTTCATGGATCAAGGAGGAGGCAGGAGCCGGGTGGTGGTGGCGCATGCCTTTAATCCCAGCACTTGGGAGGCAGAGGCAGGTGGATTTCTGAGTTCGAGGCCAGCCTGGTCTACAGAGTGAGTTCCAGGACTGCCAGGGCTACACAGAGAAACCCTGTCTCAAAACAAAACAAACAAACAAAAAAGGATGAGGCACGATATTCTGGCTCTTCCACAGAACTGCACTTAGGTAAATTCAGCAGAACTTTACTTAGGTCAAACAAACAAACTGAACTGAATATCACAATCTTGAATTGTTTGCCACTGAATCCATTAATAGTAGAGGTACCTTGAACATAGATTCTTGAGATCTTTTGATTAGCTCTAGACAGAGATAGACATCAAAGAAGGTTATTTCCCATTGGAGAAAACCAAATTCAGTGTCTCTGATGCACTTTAGGGTTTCTTGGAGCTTTTCTACACTGGCTGCCTTTCTCATGAGAGATTTTACATGACCCCTGATTATATACATATGTAAAATAGGCGTTCATCGCAAATGTTTACTGATGGAAAACCAGGAGAGATTATTTTGTAAGGTTCAGTGAGTAGAGGTTCTTGCTGCCAAACTTACCAACCAGAGCTGAGTCCACAATACCCACATGGTAGAAGGGAAGAACCAATTCCTGCAAAGTTGTTCACTGAACTTCAGAGGCAGATGCAAAGGAGAAGGAGGAGCCTGAGTTCCAGGGCAGCCTGGGCTATGGAGAAAAACATTGTCTCCAAGACACAAACAAAACCAAGCTGGTGGTCAGAGATGTGGTACAGTGTATGGCACATGCCAACTACACACACACACACACACACTCAGAGAGAGAGAGAGAGAGAGAGAGAGAGAGAGAGAGAGAGAGAGAGAAAGAGAGAAGAAAGGCTCTGATGTAAAAAAATGGAATAGAACAATTCTTTCATATGGGTATAATTTTATCATTGACTAAATACCATTCCTTCAGATTACTTACAGTGAAGTTTGATTTTGAGATTTATAAATATAATTTATGCTAAAGACAGTTACTTGTTTATTTTTCACATACAGCAATTAAGTCCTAGGTGAATATTTGGTACTGTGGTACTAAAACATCTTTGACATTTTCAGAGTTGACTGATATTTTGATTTTATAATTAACAAAACTGAGAATGTTCAAATAAATACATGGTACAAAAAATAGGAGAACTATGTTTAGGGATGTTTCCAAAATTGTTGGAAATTCTGTCTTAATCCAAAGCTAAAATTTACTGAACTTTTCAAAAAATTTTAGTGTGTGTGTGTGTGTGTGTCCCTGTGGCTTATGTGTGGAGGTCCGAGGACCATTTTTTTTAGGAGTTAACTCTATCCACCTTTAGGTTTCAGGTATTAAAGGTTAACACAGGCATGCACAGTGCAGAGTAGGCATGTTGTGTGTTCTGAACCAAAGCTACAGTGAAGTCCTGTGATGCAACATGGATGTGTGCTTCCAGAAACACCTCAAAGTCATTATACATTTAATTTTGAATTAGACCTTTGTCTCTGTGTATACAGGAATCCTTTTTTCCCCATAGTGGTAGTGAACACTTTTAATCTCAGTTTTCTGGAGGCAGAGGGAGGTGATCGTTAAGTTCAAGGCCAGTCTGATCTGCATATTGAGTTCAAGATCAGCAGGGGCTACACACTGAGACCTTGTCTCCAAAACAGAGACACAGAGACAGAGGGTAGAAATCTTGTCCTATGCAAGGTGTTCATAACCCACTGGACCCACTACAGTTTAAGGAGGTGAGCTTTAATTAATGTAGTCAAAATGGATTCAAATGATTTAAAAATTGTGCCCTTATGTTTTAAAAGATGAAGGCCCTAAACGTTTAGTCCATATATATATGTTCCATACCTTCAGATTACTTACAGTGAAGTTTGTTTTTGAGATTTATAAAAAGGAAAATAGAGTTACACACACTTTTAAAGCACTCAGTATTTTAAGTGTGTATCTTACACTCCTATCCCGTGCCTTCTGCTTTCCTGCCTCCCATCTTTGAGGTTTTCTTGCTGCTGATGTTTTGTTTTCATTACGTTAGAAGCTGAGATTCCTGCTAGTCATTAGATGGTTTTAAGGATCCTCAGCCATAAGGCAGTCTCTCATTGCCCTGGAGCTCAGTTAGGTTAGACTGTCCGGCCAGCAGGCACCAGGATCCTCCTCCTCTGTCGCCTGGACACCAGCATTACACTCGGGGACCACCACATGTGTGGGCACTGGAGACTGAACTTACTTGATTGACTGAGTCACACACACACACACACACACACACACACACACACACACCCATTGACTTAAAGACAGGGTCTCTGTAAGCGTCCGGCCTCTAGCTCAAGTCTCTAACTTGCAAATGCTGCGATTCTTGTGGAACAGCTTGGCCCTGGAGGCTAAGCACATCCCTGCCTTTCCTCATGCAGTCAGAGCCAAAGCCCAAGTGATGGGAATCAAACCATGGTGCTAGAGCTTGGGTTCCCTAAAATGAAAATATTAACCAGAGGAATAAACAGCCACAGATGTGAAACAGATTTCTTGCAGGTTAATTCTTGTTTGTTGCAGAGAAAAATGTTTAGTTGCCTGAACAGGTTTTTCTGATAAGGGTGTTTAGCATGTTTGTGTTTTCTGGGTAGATGGTATTTGTCAAATTTCAGGTTTTGGGTACTGGACAGAAGAAGAAAGTTTCTGTAGACAGTGTACATAATAAAGCATAAGCTAATATCTTGATGATAATTTAGCCTTTTTGAGAAAGAAATTAAAATTTTTTTCATGACTAAATTTATGATTATCATGGTTTAAAATTCTCATGTTTTCAGAACATGTTCAAAGAGGGCTAATCCTGAGACCACAGGTAGTAACAGGCCTAGGTATGAGATCTGTTGGCTTTTCAGGTGCAATAAACGCCGCCGACTGAATGTAACCTGACACCAGGTGAGCTGAGTGGCCAATAGTAGAAAGTGGAGAAGTATGCGAAAGAACTGGAATTTCAGGTGTGGGGAGTAATTGCAGCCTCCCTTGGAGGCCTGGGACTGTTCTCCGGGTGTCAGCAAAAGGCAAGAGTAGAGAAAGTCAGTCTGATTGGTTCGATTATCCCGATGGTTCTTAGAGTTAACACAGTTGAAGCAAAGGTGAGTTTGATTGGGAAAAGACCTCCTTCAGCTTCAGAACCACGTCTGAGGCTTCATAGTCAATGCCACCATGTGGGCTTTATTTATATGAAAGTCAAACTTGATAAAGTTGTGATTGCCACTCCTCTGTGCTGTCTTTCAGTTTAAGAATGTCTAGTGTTCTCCTTTCTTAATTAAATAATACCTAATGTGAAGACAGTTTATTTAAATTGACAAATGCCTAGTACTAAGTAGCTGTACTGAATAGCTAGCTACTTAAAAGATGTGGGAGGTGAATGCGATTGTGTACACCTGGAGTGCCAGCACTGCAGAGGCAGATGCAAAGGATGAGAAGGACCCTGCATTCTAGGGCAGCCTGGGCTATGTAGGAAACCATTGTCTCCAAAACACAAAACCAAGCTGGTGGTCATATATGTGGTATATATGTACAAATTACAGAAACTTGGTTCTATTCATTAGTTTTTTTCTAAGATAGAACACAAACCACAGATACAATTTTGTTTTCATTGAGTATTTGAAAAAATCAGAAGGCTAATTTTTAAAAAGGATTAAAATATCAAGTTTATTTATTATTATTATTTTTTTATTTCTGGGGCCTCATGTGGTCTAAGCTAGGCTAGAAAAGATTCTCATGCCTCTACTTTCCAAATGTGAGATTACAGATGAGTAACAGCCATGTCTTGCTTTTAAGCATTCTATTTTATTTTAAAGAAATCTTTGTGTGTTTGTGTATGAGTATGCCACTTTCTGCTTGGAAATGTATATTGGTGGAATATACTGACTATTCAGAGTATAGCAGTGAGCATTTTTAACTCATGAGCCATCTCTCCAATCTCTCCAGCCCCAAGCATTTTATTGTTTGTTTGTTTGTTTGTTTGGCTTTTTTGAGATAGGGTCTTACTATGTAGCCTTGGCTGACCAGAAGCTTGCTATGTAGACTCCAGTAGGCCTTGACCTCTTAAAGATCTGGTTGCTTCTTTTTCCCAAGTGCTGGGTTCAAGACTTCGGTGCCATTATATTTGTTTTTTTTTTTTAATTAAATTATGAAAGGCCGTAATGCAGTGAGAAATGATTTGTTTACTTTGAATATTAACTTGTTCCCCCCCCATTTTGTAAATATGGTAAATGGCTTATAGAGAGCTTTATAAACAGCTTCCATGTTTTTATTTTCGTTTTATTATTATTTTTTATTCCGCTATTTTAAGGCTGAGTGAAGCTGTAAAGAATACAATATGGTAGTCTTAGTAAGTACTCGTAATAGTAAGCACAGTAATAGTAAACTAAGGCTTAAAGCTACAAAGGAGACATCTTCAAACCTTCCCTTCACTACAACCGTATATGGTTAGAAGCGATTGGTTAGAAGTATTCCAAGTATCAAGAGGATGCCTAAAGTATCTTCCTAAGACATTTCAACTAATAAGTGTACTAGAGTGTGGGAACGTGCTTGGCAACACACGCTTGGCTTTGATGGTGCTGGTATCTAAACTCAGGGCCTTGTGCATACAAGTCGAGTTCTCTGTCACTGAACTGTTTCCCTGGTACTCTGCTGATTAGAACACTAGTAAAGATAGAGAGAGGGGCAGGAGGAGACTGGGCCTCTCATGTTCTCTTTGCTGCTTGTTGGCTGTGTCCTTAGGCAGGTCAGATTGCTTATAGCTCCAAACTCCTTACCTTTTCAATGACATGTATAGTCCTTAGTTATTCCTAGGTAATTTTTCCAACTCTAAACCCTGTAATTATACAAAACTTTTAGATTGATAATGGGCAGACCATTGTGCTGTCTATTTTGATAACCACAGATTTGATTTCATTTCTGTTGCCTAGCATTCTTAAACATTCTAAAACAATGAAAAACATTAGAAAAAAAGCCCAATTGTGGTCCACCACACAAAAATTACAGTCACTGCAAACAATGGGTCTACTGCTTCTGGGTTCTAGTTTTTGTGTGGAGCCCTTCTTTTTACATGTTGTGTTCTTTAATTTCTGATGCATTTCTCCTAATGGTTTCTTATTCCAAATAGCCTTGTTTTACTTAGAATTCTTGAAGATGATTTTGCAAAAGTCTCTTTATTAGTTACTATTTGGTATAAGAACCCTTTCTGTTCAGGCATTTGTTGTACCGTTATTACAGAATTCCTCTTAGTGAGGTTCCACTGCCCAGCCAGCAGTGTACATAAACCAAGTGTCATGTGAATAATCGGTGAGCCAGTCAGTTACCCCTTTCCTCCTTGCTGATGCCTTTTACCCCTTTGAGCTAGAATGATCTACTCTAAAATCTTGTTCGTTTAATTGACTCTCTGTATTCATTGTTTCCCACAGAGAGCACTAGAGCCTTACATTAAATGTATGGTTTACGTACATTAAATGTGTTTGTACTATAGTAATTTCCAAAAAAAATTAATATTAATCCCAAATGCTGGGATTAAAGGAGTGTGCTCCCACCATCAGGCTAAAAAAATCTTGATGTATTAAGTATTTTATTTAGGATAAGGTTCTGTAAGGGAGGGAATATTTGAGGGAAAGAATGAGATTCAACATTTTGGGTTTTTGTTTGTTTGTTTGTTTTTTCATGACAGGGTTTCTCTGTGTAGCCCTTGCTGTCCTGGAACTCACTCAGTAGACCAGGCTGGCCTTGAACTCGGAAATCTGCCTGCCTCTGCCTCCCAAGTGCTGGGATTAAAGGCGTGCACCACCACCGCCCAGCATGTTTTGTGTTTAGAATTGATAAAGTCATTGTGTTTGGAACAGGGTCCTAACTGGATTCTGTTGAGTCAAGTTTTTTAAAAAAATATTTATTTTCTATGAATGGGTGTTTTGCCTACATGAGGATGTCATATTTCCTGGGATTGGAGTTACAGATGGTTGTAAGCCACCATGTGGGTGCTGAGAATTGAACCTAGTTCCTTTACAAGAGGAGCAATGCTCATAATCGCCGAGCCATCTTTAGCCTCAGAAGTAAAGTTTTAAAGTCCTACTCTTTATACAACTGGATTTATCAAAAGGATATGAAAATGCTAAGCACCAGGGTCATCTTAGATTTTGTTGCTAGTGGGCTATGGTGTTGGAGCCTTACCAGTAGCTCTGGTGAAAGGCTCTTCAGTGGTTATAGAAATGAGGCTTAAGAAATAATTAGAATCTAACGAGCACCTGTTGCACATTTTGCCCATTATACTCAGAGCTGTAATTAAGCTAATGTGTATTGAGTTCTGTTTATGTACCAGGCATTCTGCCCATGTGTTTGACTTTCTCTTTAAGCAGAGCTGGAGACTGAAGCTGGCATCTCTCTAGGCAAGTGCTCTGCGGCTGACCTCAGTCCCGGTCACAGGCACAAGTGGCTCAGGCGGTTTTCACTGCTCTCTATGTCACTGCCATTGATATGCTCATTGAACAGAAGGAGAGCGCTGGAGACTTACATCAGTGTGTGGAAGCCTTGCTCAGGGCCACTCCTCAGAGGCGGAGCCCAAGTGCTCTGAGGTTAGAGTTCATCAGAATTGTTTAGTTTTATAACTTTACCTCAAGTGTGAAGATTGGTGATGAGAACTTAGGAATATTAATTCTAAACATTTCTGTGCTGTAGTTTACCAAAGGAAAAAGGCATTAGAGAGAGTCTAGTCTGGGAATTGTTTGGATGCCCTAAACTGGGTTACTTCTCTAAAATGTGTAAGTAAGGTGCCAGCATGGCCTGGTAGATGAAGAGCTTTCTCTTTTTTCCTCATTATTTTATAGTGTTGCAGAAACATGTGTTTGAGAACTGTTATAGCAGCTATCTTCCTGAATATATGGCTCATTAACGGGTAAATTTAAAGGTTTGGTATTATTGTTTGTTTGACTGTTTTAGGCAAGGGCTGGTTATATAGCCCAGGCTGGCCTCAAATTCTTGCCTGCAATTCAGGTTTGTGCCACCATGTCTATTATTAAACAAGCTTAAAATCTTAAGCTGTCTTAGGGTAGGTCAGATACCTTTGTTTTCAGTCTTGATGCCCATGTCCTTTCATGTATAGTAATAACTTTAGGGAAGCAGCAGCATCTGTTTGGACATTTTAGACAGAAGGATTCAGAACCTCTAGAGACGGACTTGACTGATGTGTGCTGGCTGGATTGGAAAAAAAAAACCCAGAAGATACAGTTCCCCCTTAAATTTGATATAAACGTTTATTTCAATCTGTTTTAAAATGTGTAATAGCACAAAGGTCTGGGTGGATTTAAAAGCAAGACTATGTGTTTTATAGTAATTGAGTTTTGATTTAGGAAATGAGACTGTAATGTTAGCTGTGTTGGGCTTATAGATCATGAGATCTGGGCACCTCCACTAATTAAAAGAATAACTGAATCACTGGTATAGGTATCATTCTTGTCTCTTACTTACTTACTTACTTACTTACTTACTTACTTAATACAGCTGAGCTATGTTATTCCAGTATCCTTGATGTGCAAAGAAGGTACCTCTGGCTTAAGAATCAGAAAGATTTTTGTTTTTTATTTTCCCCTCAAGAACCACATTAGAGCCACAGGATACCTAAACAGAAAAGAGGATGACTAGGAAGAAGACACAGAGTGTCAGAGGCCTAATTAAACCAAAGAAAATGCTTTTCTTATGTCTTGGGTTGGTGAACTCCCTATACATGTGAACTGAAACTGTCTGAGCTCTGTTATCTTTTCCTGCTCATGCAGCTGGGTGATGGTGATTTGGGGCAGCCATTTTGGGTTATTTTTACAGGTTGTCAGTCATGGGGTGTGAGGTCAGGCTATTTTCATGGCTTGCCAATTACTTTTGAAGTTGAAGGGCAGTCTGTAAAGCACAGTAGCACTGTTAAGAAACAGTAACTTTGTAACATTAGATAGGTCACTCCTTACAGAGGTACTCATTCTGTACTTACTAAGACAGCCAGGTTTTGGTGTACCCTTCCTTGAACCTAACCTTTTACAGAAAAACCCCTGTGTCACAAACATCCCTCAATTTCATTGTACTTCTTGCTTTGGGATTTGAAGATGATAGTAATTTCCTCTTTATCAAAAGTACTTCATTGATAAACAAAGAATATATGCAGCAATAGCTTTAATATTAGTGGTAGATGTTTAAAACATCTGCCATTAACATGAACCTTCTTCATTAGCATGGACAACACATTTGGTGGGTAGAGAAGAAATTAAAAACTCTGGTTCTTTCCCCAGGAAGAGTTTGCCCTACTTATTTCTGATTCCTACATACTGGTTTTCAGACAACAAGCACTGACACATTTATTCAGTTGAATTCAGTGAGCAACACTTTAAAGCACTGTGTTTAGTGCTAAGCTGGTAGGATAGGCTTGAAGTGCTGTGATTTTGAAGGAACAATCCTTATGGGTTTAGATGTGAAGTTGGAAGAAAGACTTTATGAAGGAACTTGGAAGGCAGAGGCAAGAGGTTGAGGCGTTCACAGTTACTCTTGGCTACATAGCTAGTTTGAGGCTTATCTGGCCTATGAGTCCATCTCTCAAAAAAAAAGTGACTTAAACATTGACGAATAGGAAGATAAGATTGAGAGGTGGGAGGAGACATTCCAGGAACAGGAAAAATGGAAAGAGAGAAGGGAGACAAGAACAAAGAAGTGGGACCAGGGTAAGGACAGAAGGCAGGGCTACATAGAGGAATGGGGCTATATTGTAACATTAAGGGCAAAAGTAAGGAATTTTTATTCAAGGTAAAGTATACATCTGTGTTGATACATCTATGCTCAGTTAAACATGAAACATTTTTTTTTTGTCATCTCTAGGCTCAAAACACAACCAGATGGCATATAAACTGCTTTCTTAGTGTTATGGTTAAATCTCTGCTAAAAGAATTGGCTGGGTCAGAATTGAACACCACTGGCTTGAAACTGAGTTTACTGAGTAAAAATCTGACTTGAATTCCTAGCCCTTATCTAATTTTTGATTTCCAATTATGGAAATTACAGTGATCTAGGTTGATCTCTAAAGCCTGGAATATACAGGGAATTGGCTTGACTGAAATTAGGAAGTAGTGGACCTGACCTGGCTAGCTCCTGCTAGTTAGGTGTAAAGTTTCCAGGAAACTGACTCACCATGGCTCCCTAGTCCCAGACTTGTGTCTTTACAATTATTAGGATTAGTCACCATCCTTTACTTCAAGTTGTCATCTTTTTGAAATATTTACATTAATATTATAAAAGATGTTTCAAATAACTAGATTTTTTAAAACATCACCATCTAAAATCTTAACTTTTCATATCACATTTATGGCCATAAACATTTAATGTTTAATATAATTGTAATAAACACCATTATTTGTTAGCGATAGCATTACTTTTTAAAAACACTAATACACAGACGTGTTTGGCAGTCATTCTCAGAGCTCTGTGAGGTTGTTTTTGCTCCTAAGTTGCATTTCTGTTTTTCTACCATTGTAAAGTGCAGCCCTTTGCATGTTCTAACTTGCCGTGACGTGGTCAAGTACAATTTCCTTCCTGTTGCTTGCGTTGGAGATAAGGCTACATTTCAGCGCATTCAAAAAGAAGCCCCTGAAGACAGGCTTGCTCTAGCGGGTTTTTCTCACCCTGGGCTCTTTCAGGGACAGAAAAGTAGGCTTTAATTTCTGTTCACTCTTAAAAGCTCGTCAAACGTCATTTACAACCTTTAACTGTCTTTATTTAGTATCTCTGATGGGGATGGTGCTTGCACGTTGCTGTTAAGGACGAATGAGTCTATTGTGAAATTTAGCGAGTAGTGGTCACTGTACATGTAGGTGATTTGCTGGGCCAGTGAGAAGAATGAAATTGTTTATATATCCTCTGCTGAGATTTAAAATTTCCTAGTTATTACTGGAACATCCTTCCCATCCCCACCCTGCCCCACTCAGTACTTTAGTTCAAGTACACCTCAGGGAAGAAAGAAAAAATAATGAGGGGGAGATTTTATCTTAGGAATGAGGTCTTCAAAGAAAGTGTGTCTTGAAAACCAAAACCCTGTGTGTACTCGCCATACTGATTTTCCTTAAGAGTAACAGTGACACTGGAGATGTGTGCAGCTTCAGTTGTTACATTTTAGCCAGAGGATTGCTTTTTCACCACTAACTTAAGCCTTTGTTTTTCAGGGACAAGAAGACCAAGTGAATGATTTCAGAAAACGAGCCTGTTGCTTAGAATGTCAGTGAAGCAAGCAAATCTGGAGAACTCCTTTTGCTGAAGAGTGTCTGGTCTACAGTAACCTCACAGACTTGCCTGAGAGGCTTGAAGCTGCTTGGGCCTTTTCTCATGTGGATCTAAGGGGAATGCTTTACTATGGCTGCTGTTGTCCAACAGAACGACCTAGTGTTTGAATTTGCAAGTAACGTCATGGAGGATGAGCAGCAGGTGAGCCCGAAAAGGCTGGGCTTTAGTACATGTCTCAGGAGTTTTCATCAGTGTCAGAGTATTGGCTTTAGATGATAGTTAAACTATTCTAAAATAAAAATTTAAAAATTAAATATTTGGTAGTAATGTCATTTCATAGTTTCAGTACCAATTAATTCACTGCTCATAAATGTTACTGTTTGTTTTGATGTGGTAACAAGGAAGTAGTTTAGGGTTCATCTTGGTTTTCTGTAAAATTAGACCAAATAGTAACTATCCTTAGTACTAGCTCTTTAGTTACTTTAAACAGTTCTAGAGAATATAACCGATGTCTATAATTAATCTTTTAGTTATGAGCTGTTTTTTCAAGGAGATTCAACAGTTTTGGCCACCTCACAACCACACTTTTCAGTCCAAAGACTATGACCTCCCAGTTTTCTGACTCTCCCAGAGCTTGATTTGTCATCAGTAGGGGAACTGAACCCAGGACTTCCTGAGTCACCTTTCACTGAATATATGTGGTGTGTTGTTTACTGCCTTCACATAAGTGAGGTCTCAAGGGATACCGAGGTAAAGGGTTTAACCTTAACTCTGAGCCTCTGATCCTTCTGCAGTGTGGTAGGCCTATACTTCATAACTAAGACAGGCTGTGCAGGGCCGTGAACGGTGGTGTGGAGTTGATGTGTTGAGAGGTTTGCTAAGAAAGCAGTGGGGTTAAGTAGATCAGTTCTGATATCTGCTTTATTCTAGAAGCAGTTACTTCAAATAATAAAATTGATTCTCAGTTTTGGCAGCACATTGTAGTTTTGTAGCTATTGTGTATTGAAATGATACAATACAGAGTTTATAACAATATCTACAAAAGGTGAGAATTTGGGACTAACTATCCTTAAAGTCAGATGAAATTCACCTGAGGGAAAAAAAAGAACACCTAAAAGCATATTAATATTGATTGGAATTTAATCTAGAGACAAAAAAGCAAATACTTTCGGAGGGGGGAAAGTGTATTTGAATTGTTTTGAGGCAGGATGTTTGTGCACACACTAAAGCTTGAAATAGAGTGAGCTGCTACCTGCTTTCTAGATTAAAGGTCCCAGGCCAGCTGTGGTGAGCTGTGCCGTGGCTCAGAGGTGGTGGTCTGTTCACCAGCATGCTCCAGTGTGCTGGCTCTAACACTGACCACGAGAAGTACGGTTTACATTACAGTTCCGAGTTCTTATGTGTGTATAAGACTGAAAGGTGTATTGCAAAACAGAGCATGTACACTTACTACTATGTTGGAATGTACAAAACTTATTTTAGGTTTTTTTTTTCCCTTTTATGTTTTTGGGAAGGGTGCTAGTAGTTAGACTCACCTCTTCTTGCTATGATATTTATTTGTTGTTTTGTTTACTTATTTTTTCTGAGGCAGGGTCTCACTGTGGAGTTCTGGCTGACCAAAAACTCCTTATGGAGACCAGGCTGTCCTCAGATTCACAGATATCAGCTTTCCAAGTGCTGAAATTAAAGGCATGTGTTACTGGATTCAGTTTTTTGAGAAAAGGTCTCACTGTGTTGCCATGACTTGCCCTATGGAGACCAGGTTGACCAGAGATCTGCCTGCTTCTGCCTCCTAGGTGCTGGGATTAAAGGCATTCCCAACATGTCTAGTTGACTTTCTAGGTTTTTGGGATCTGATCTCCTATAGCTGGAGATAGCTTTGAGTTCCTGGTTTCCCAGCTCCCCCTTCCTGAGTGCTGGGACCTCAGATGTGGGCCCCACACTTGGCAACTGCTTTCTTTTCCTTTTTCTTTTGTCCTCTGTTTCTTTCCTTTGCCCTTTTTTCCTTTTCCTTCCTTTATACACTTAAATACTTTATATGTTAATATATGAAATAAATGCCAACAGCTTTATTTTTTGATGAGGAAACTGAGACATAAGGTAGTTAAGTAGTTTGCTCCAAACTGTCTAGGAATTAATTTTAACCCATGCAGTCTAACTTTCAATAATGTGTACTTGTGGGCTGCTCTAGCTGGGTTTGGGTTCAGAAGCATCCATTGGTTGTATTATCAAATTATTTAAATGGTGGCTCTGCCTCCTTGTTTGATTTTGTTTTCATTTTTATGCATTACTTTTGAGATAAGATCTTATTATGTAGCCATGCTAGCCTTGGATTTAAGATCCTCCTGCATTCCTCTTCTGAGTGCTAAGATTAGGATTGTTGGCTTGTGACACCATAACTGGCTTAGTTTAATTTGTATTTTTACATGAAAGTAATGACCAGTCAGCTTAAAAATCACATACTACAAAAATGCATAAAGTATGTCAGATGTGGCAGCTTATATCTGTAATCCTATTGCTCAGATGGCTGAGGCAGGAGGATTAGGAGGAGTTTAGTACCAGCCACTGTTACAAAATGAGTTTAACATCAGCTTGCAACCCTGTCTTAAAAAAAAAATGTGTAAAATGGTGTGTGTAGGTTCTGTAGTATTTGTTTTTCTGTATTTGAGTAGAACATTGTTTACCCTACTAGTCCGTAGCTATGACCATTACCAGGGCTTAGCTTAGTGCGGCAGTGAGAATCCTGTTTGGGAATGGCCATACTCTCTGGAGTGGCAGTGGTGGTTACGAACTGAGACACTGAAATCAGCATGCATGCGTTGATAACCAGCTCTGCTGCTTAAGCTACTACTGAGATCTCTGTGGACGACTTAATCCTTTGTGCACTGGTTTCCTCATCTGCACGGTAAAACTGAAAACGAAAGGAGCTAAACTGTAGGGCTGGCCTGAGTGAGCTGCTGCTTCTGAGCTCTGAGAAGCACCCCAGGGTAGAGCTTCCCCGACCACCATTTTGTCAGGGCACCTGTTTCCATACAACATCTCTCTCTCTGTCTCTGTCTCTGTCTCTGTCTCTCTGTCTCTCTTGCTGTGGAGGTCATCTGACAAATCACTAAACTGGGATCACTGCTGGGTGTAGTAGCATATGCTTTTAATCCCAACACTCAAGAGGAGGAGGCAAGTGGATCCCTGTGAGTTTGAGGCCTGGTCTGCATAGATAAATAGTAAAATGGTATTTTACTATTTTAATTTACATTTCTGTAACTAATAGTAATGAATAGCATATTGTTTTTAAATTTTGTTTATTGATCACTTGAACTTTCTTTGAGTTACTGATGGCTAATGATGGAAGGGGATGTCTCAGTGGGCCCACGCCAAGGCATCTCTTCCCACGGAGGGACCAGCCACATACCGGCATAGCATAGAATAGTTTGTTCAGGGCATGGGGAGGGGAGCCAGGAGGGTAATAGAGGCAGAGAGAAAGAGAGAGAGAGAGAGAGCAGAGAAGTAGAGGAGTAGAGGTCGGCCATGACTATGTGGAGAGAGGGGGAAGGAAAGGGGGGAGGGTCAAGGGGACAGACAGAACCTACAGGCAAGAGAACAGAGAGCAAGAGGGTAAGAGAGAGAGGAGGGGGCAGGCAGCCCCTTTTATAGTGGGCAGGCCTACCTGGCTGTTGCCAGGTAACTGTGGGGAGGAGCATACCTGGCTGTTGCCAGATAACTGTAGAGGTGGAGTTTAGCCAGAATACTAACAGTTACTTAGTGTCCTATTGCCCAATACTTCTTTATAATGCAGATATTATAACCATTGACTTAGTAATCTATCTTACAACTAGACTGGGTAAATTGTCTCGTC
This sequence comes from Grammomys surdaster, assembly GCF_004785775.1. Taxonomy (NCBI): domain Eukaryota; kingdom Metazoa; phylum Chordata; class Mammalia; order Rodentia; family Muridae; genus Grammomys; species Grammomys surdaster. The sequence continues at coordinate 1,867,739 of NW_021620757.1, forward strand.
TTTTGACATTTCCTCCTAGTCTGTTACCATTTTTAATTGTATGTGTTATATGTGAAATTTCAAAAGTTCAGTTAAAATTTATCAGTACTATGAACTAATGTTATCAAGTTTGAGCTTTTTTTTCTTAGTTTCTGCTTAAGAAAGATTTTCTTAACACTAATATTATTAAATTTTTCATTTAGTATATTTCACATCTTTAGGTCTTCAGTTCACCAGATGCTCATTTTTTTCATGGGAGGTGATCTGATAACTTTTCCTCTTCCACCGTGGTAGTTTTACTCTCTACTTTTATTGATTTTTAAAAATGTTTTTCTATCCTAAAACTGTATCATTGTTTATATATTGAATTACCCTAGGTTAGACATAAAATTTGAACTTATTATTTATTGTATAACTGAACTATTTTTATATGATACCAATGTCACTTTGATTTCGTTGTCACTTTGTAGATTTGGTGTAGGATAAACTAATTTCCACTTCAAAGGGTGGTTTAGTATTTCTACCCACTTCAGCAATGGAAACCACTGATTTGCTTTCTGTCCTTGTATATTTGCATAGTATAGGCATTTTATTTAAATGGAATCATAACATATTCTTTTTATGATTGGATCCCTTCCCTCCTTTTTCTCTCGTACTGGGAATTAAACCTAGGGCTATAGCCTTTAATAAGGCTCATTCATGTTCATTCATGTTGTACCATGTATCACAGGACAAATCACAACAACACTTACCCCCTCAAAAGGAAAAAAACAAAACAAGACAAAAAGATGACCCTTAGAGAGCCTTACTTTTGGGAGATGCATGGCCAAATTAACAATTTATTCTGACCAAAAAAAAAACCCAAAACAAAACAAAAAAAACCAAAACAAACCTTTTCAAATCCATGCCCTCTGTTCAATACAATATGTGTGTTGTCTTAGACAATGTTCTGCTGCTGTGAGGAGACACCACGACTGTGGCAACTCTTATGGAAGAAAGCATTTAATTGGGGCTGGCTTACAGTTTAGAGGTTTATTAGTCCATTATAATGGTAAAAACCTCAAAGCCCACTTCCAGTGACAGACTTCCTCTAACAAGGCCACACCCCCAATCCTTTCAAATAGTACCACTTCCTGGTGGCTGACCATTCAAAGCTGTGAGCCTATGCAGGCCATTCTCATTCAAAGCACCACATATTTGCATATATTCCTAAACACATAAATATGTGGTGGGAAGTATCTGAAAAGGCAGCAGGGCCTCCGGCTAGCTCCCTACTTGGCTGCCATGTTCCCATGCTAAGCTCCCACACTAAAGGTGCACCAGCTGGCCTGGCACCAGCCTGGGACCCACGAGTAATTGGCATGTCTCTGCTGCCTCCACCGATCAACATCATGGCATCCAGCCCCCCAAACCCAGGGAATATCCACCACCCCCATGCAATAGATATAACAATTCCAGTAACTGGTAGAAATAAGACTCTTTTTTCTTTTTCTTTCTTTCTTTCTTTCTTTCTTTCTTTCTTTCTTTCTTTCTTTCTTTCTTTCTTTTTTTTTTTTTTTTGGTTTTTCGAGACAGGGTTTCTCTGTGTAGCCCTGGCTGTCCTGAAACTCACTCTGTAGACCATACTGGCCTTGAACTCAGAAATCCACCTGCCTCTGCCTCCCAAGTACTGGGATTAAAGGCGTGCGCCACCACTGCCCGGCTGAAATAAGACTCTTAATGCTTAAAGATTATCCAGTGGATTTATATATCAGCAAATACTCACTATAAAAGATGCACACACAATTAGAATTGTTAACCCAATTACCTAACCTTGACATGAATAACTACCTTAGACTGCTAGAGACACTCGGACGTCTGCGACCATCTTCTCTCCTCTGTCCTAAACTTTTCTGCTCCACCTCTCCTACTGCCCAGTTGCCCGGCCCTAGCCTTTATTTTACAAATTAAGGTGGGCAGAAGGTTCACAAGAAGTCACTTGTGTACTGTCTCACTCCTTGTCTGCAGCCCCTCCCAGGAAAGCAGAATTAGCATCAAAATACAAGACCTGGGCTATCCACAACATAAGTACACCCTGCTTACTTAGTATAATGTTACTAGCTATGTATGTTCTCAGAGAGCAAGGAAGAGTATATTGGAGGATTTGAAGGGGGGGAAGGGAAGAAGGAAATGATGTAATTATAAATGGAAAAAAAAGACAGCCAATAAGATTAGACTATATTTAAATAACTTCATAGAGATTTGCAATGGAAATTCCAGTGTTATCTGGGTAAGTTTAGAGGAAAGAAAGTTTGCTTAGACCTTCCAGTTGTGATGATGCTGTGCAAAGCCAAGTGTCTTTAGAAGGGCCCACTACTAGAGCCAGCAGATAGGAAATGAACTCAGTTTGCTGTGGTTCTAAATACAGGGTTCATGATGAATATAGCCATCTATACATGTTAAAACCCAAGCTTTAACTGTGACGAACCTGATTACAGTGGTAGTTCAGCTGAGGAGCCTAGACTTGCACTCTGTGGTGGCCAAGCTTGCTGACTGAGCAAGGTGTAGTCGTACTGTCTGGGTTTAGACATTAGGTCTGCCACTTCTGGGCAGCTTGACTAGGGAATGCGGCTGTATGACGTAGTTATAAAGGATAACGTTTAATTGTGGATGGCTTACAGTCTCATAAGTTTATCCATCATTATGTCAGGAAACATGGAAGCATGAGGCAGACATGGTGCTGGAGAAGGAGCTGGGTTCTGTATCTTGTTCTACAGTAGTAGAAGATGACTTGTGTGCCACACTAGGCGTAGCTTCAGCATATATGACCTGTTCTCACAGTAACATACTTCCTCCAACAAGGCCACACCTACTCCAACAAGGCCACACCTCCTAATAGTGCCACTCCCTATGACCAGGCATTCAAACATAGGGCCATTCCTATTCAAACCACCACACCATCCAGAGTCCTTGGCAGCTCCGTTCACCATGACTTTTGTTAAACGCATCATTTTAAACTGCTTTCAAAGATGGAGACTGGAGGGGGATGCAGAGACGGCTCAGCCTCTTGATTTTCTGTAGTATAACATTGTAACATTACATGTCACTTGATAACTACAAGACTTAGAACTTTTCACCTATATAGACTTTATAGCCAAGGATGAAAAGGGACACAGGATTTGCTTGGATTCCAATTCTGATTTATGCACATTCTTTGAGACTACCTATTAGGGGAAAATTTGTTTTAATAGCTGCTCACCCGTTTCGTTAGTAAGCTTGACAATTCTGTACTTGATTTGTTTGATTATATGTCTGTTAAATGATGACGGGATGGTACAAGGGCTATGTGGATTTGATACGGGATCTACTGCTTTGAGCTATGCTTTGTGTCTTTAGAATTGTAGGAATCTAGACTAAGTATTTTGCTTAAAATGAAAATTCCTAAGCAGCAACACAAGAAATAGAGTAAACTGCTATTGAATAGTCTCCACATATGTAACATGAATAGGCCCAATAATTTAATGGTGATTTTAAACTTTCATGAATTATTTAAACAGTTTCCATTCAGAGTTTCTTAAGTCATTTTTTGCAAAGTGAACATAACAGTGATATTCAAGTCTGGCAAACTGTTCATGCCCACATGTGCAGAATCAACCGGCCCCAAGTAGACAGCTTGTTTACAATACTAAGAGCAGACATTGCTGTCTCTGACCCTTAGCACCTTGGAGGTGACAACCATTTGTCTCTTGAGTGTCAACAGAACCACTAGTGTCTTGATATCTTTCCCATATAATGAAAGAAAGCTTTGAGCAGAGAGTCTCAGCAGAGGTTGAAGGAGGAAGAGTGTCCAGAGACACACGGCACTTGAACAGGGATGACTAACGCCGTTTACACCTTTGCATGCATCTGTTACCTGCTGTGCTTGAGTTTATTTTCACTAAAAACCAAAACACAGCAGCAACAATAACAAGGTGGACAGCATCTAAGGAGAAACATCCAAAGTTAACTTTTGGCCTTAATATGCACACACATACACGAATGCCCATGCACACATGGAGGGAGGGAGAGGAAGAGGGGAGGGAAGAGGAAGGGAGAAGAAAGGGAATCAAAGTGAAAGACCATTCAATCAGTTAAGAAATAAGCCAATTTTTCTTTATATCCATCTATCCATCGTGTATCTATTATGCATTGTCTGTGTTGTCTATTATCTACCTAGCTATCTAATTGATCTGTGTTATCTAGCCTATCGTTCTACTTAATTTACCTACCTGCCTGCCTCTGCCTACCTATCCACTTAGTGTAGATATGGAGGTTGGTCAAAGGACGTTTTGTAGGAACTGGTTCTCTGTTTTTACTCTATAGGTCCTGAGGATCAAACTCAGGTTGTCAGACTTGGTGGCAGAGACCTTTTCCCACTGAGCCATCTCCCTGGCCCTAAGCCAGTTTTTGAGATTGCTTATTTCATCAGCGTATGCCTGCAGTCCCAGAATTTGAGAGGTACAGACATGAAGATCACTGATGAGTTCAAGACCAGGCTGGGGGGTAGTGTGTGCATGCATGGCATGTCACCCTTCCCCAATTTATTTAGGTTCAGTGTGCTTGCCAAACATACAAGAGGCCCAGCTCCTAATTCCTAAAAAGCAACAAAAGAAAAACAGAAACCAAAGGATCCTGTTTTTATTTAGGTAAAGTAATGAACAGCTTAATGGGTGTATTTTCTTGAGTACTTTCTACATGTTGTATAATTTTAAAAGTTATTTAGCTCCATGTTATTTAATTCCTATAGTGATTTTCAAAGATAGTCTCACTTGTATTTTTCTTAACAGACACAGAAGATGAAACTTAGAGAGCCTGGCTAATCTGAACACACAGACAAATTGTTCTCTTTCAAGTGTGTTTAATACCCAGAGTCTGAGTGTTTGCTACTGCACCATCTTTTACATGTATATTTGTAATACAGTTGGTGCATGGCACAATACTGTCAGAGCATGTAACGATAGGATGACGTTCTAAGCATTTGTTCCTTTCAAAATCAAAGGTGAAGGAAGTCATTTCAGGAATAAATCTGAGGTCTGCAGATCCCTGGAGGTTGAAAGCCTGGGCTAGGACCAACCTGACTGAAACACAGGACACAAGAACTTGTGTTAGCTCATGTGTTTACTAGAGAATTTTTAGAGTCAGGAGAGTTTGGAGATGATGGGAGGAATGAGGCACCTTGTTGGGATGCGGTGCACACGTGTGTATGTGTCTCTGTCTGCCTTGGGACAAACATATATTATCTACTTGAAAGCCTGCTTGCCTTACACTTGTTTTTGAAAATTTTCTGCATTGAGGGAATTTATTTTTGACAATGATAAATTTTCTTTTTTTCCTTTTTCCTTTTTTCCTTTTTTTATTAAATATATTTATTCACTTTACAACCCAATATCAGCCTTTCCTCTCCTCCCAGTACCCCCTCACATAAGTACTCCCTCATTCCCTTTAGAACGGGAAGCCCCACTCTGGGTGTCAACCCCACACTTCACCACTCCGCACGTCAAGTTGCTGCGGGACTAGGCTCATCCTTGCCCACTGAGGCCAGACAAGGCTGTCTATTTAGGTGTGTGAGATCCACAGGCAGACATATAGGCAACAGGCTCAAGGACAGCCCCTGCTCCAATTGTTTGGAGGACCCACATGAAGACCAAGCTGCTCATCTGCTCCATATGTGCAGAGGGCCTAGGCCCAGGCAGCGCTTGCTCTTTGGTTGGTGGCTCAGTCTCTGGGAGCTCCCAGTGGTTCAGGTTAGTTGAATCTGTTGGTCCTGTGGCGTCTCTCAGTCTTTCTTCCAATTATCTCGAAAGACTCCCCAAGCTCCATCTAATATTTGGATGTGAGTCTCTGCATCTCTTTCCATTGGCTGCTAGGTGGAGCCTCTCAGAGAATAGTTATGCTAGGTTTCTGTCTGCAAGCATTGTGGAGTGTCATTAATAGTGTGGGGGATTGGCTCTTTCCCATGGGGTGGGTCTCAGTTTGGGGTTGTCATTGGTTGGCCATTCCCTCAGACTCTGCTCTATCATTATCCCTGCACACCTTGTAGGCAGGACACATTTTGGGTCAAAGGCTTTGTGGGTTGGTTGCTGTTATTATCTTTCCAACTGGGAGTCCTGCCTGGTGATAGGAAGTGGCCACTTCAGGATCCATATCCCTCACTGTTAGGAATTTCAGCTAGAGTCACCCCCTTAGACCATCTGGGGCCTCTCTCCATCCCAGGTCTTTGGTACACCCTAGAGATTGCTCCTGTCCACCAGCTGATCTCCCTTTCTCTGCCCTGCTCTCCCTTCATATGATCCTCCCCCACCCCATTTCCCTCCCCATCCCCTCTCCATCCAGTTCCCTCCTTCATAGACCTCAAATAATCTATTTTGTTTCCCCTTCTGAGAAAGATTCAACTGTCCTCCCTTGTGCTCTCTCTGTTATTTGGCTTCTTTGGGTCTGTTGATTATAGCATGATTATGTTGTACTTTATGGCTAATATTCACTTACAAGTGAGTACATACTGTGCATGTCCTTTTGGGTTTGGGTTATCTCACTCAAGATGATATTTTCTAGTTCCATCCATTTGCCTGTGAAATTCATGGTGTCATTGTTTTTAAAGGCTGAATAGTATTCCATTGTGTAGATATACCACATTTTCTGTATCCTTTCTTCAGTTAAGAAGCATCTAGGTTGTTTCTAATTTCTGGCTATTAAGAATAAAGCTCCTACAAACATAGTTGAGCAAGTGTCCTTGTGGGATGGTAGAGTATCTTTTAGGTGTATGCCCAGGAGTGGTATAGCGGGGTCTTGAAGTAGAACTATTCCCAGTTTTCTGAGAAACTGCCAAATCAATTTCCAGAGTGGTTGTACAAGTTTGCACTCCCACTAGCAGTGAGAAGTGTTCCCTTGCTCCACATCCTCATCAGCATGGGCTGTCCTTTGAATTTTTAATCTTAGCCATTCTGAAGGGTGTAAAGTGGAATCTCAGAGTTGTTTTGACTTGCATTTCCCTGATGATTTAGGATGTTGAACATTTCTTTAAGTCCTTCTTGGCCATTCGAGGTTCTTCTGTTGAGAATTCTCTGTTGAGCTCTGTACCCCATTTTCAAATTGGGTCATTTGGGTTATTGATGTCTAACTTCTTGAGTTCTTTATATATTTTGGATATTCACCCTCTGTTGGATGTAGGGTTAGGGAAGATCTTTTCCTAATCTGTAGGCTGTCATTTGTCCTGATGATGGTGTCCTTTGACTTAATAATCTTTTTAGTTTCATGAGGTCCCATTTATTAATTCTTGAACTTAGTGCCTGAGCCATTGGTGTTCTGTTCAGAAAGTTGTCTCCTAGCCAGGTGCTGGTGGTGCATGCCTTTAATCCCAGCACTTGGGAGGCAGAGACAGGCGGATTTCTGAGTTCAAGGCCAGCCTGGTCTACAGAGTGAGTTCCAGGACAGCCAGGGCTACACAGAGAAACCCTGTCTCGAAAAACCAAAGGGGGGAAAAAAAAAGAAAAGAAAGTTGTCTCCTAACCAACAAGTTCAAGGCTATTCCTCACTTTCTGTTCTATTAGATTAAGTGTATCTGGTCTTATATTGAGGTCTTTCATCCACCTGGACTTGAGTTTTGTGCAGGGTGATAAATATGGATCTATTTGCATCTTTTTAAATGCAGACACCGAGTTAGGCCAGCACCATTTGTTGAAGATGTTCTTTTTTCCATTGTATGGTTTTGGCTTCTTTGTCAAAACTCAAGTGTCCGTAGGTGTGTGGGTTTATTTTCGGGTCTCTGATTCAGTTTCATTGATTGACTTGTCTGTTTCTATATTAATACCATGCAGTTCTTATAGGTTTATTTGTTTGTTTGGTTGGTTAGGATCATTTTAGCTATTCTGAATTTTTTGTTTTTCCTTATGAAATTGAGAATTGTTCTTTCAAGATCTTTAAAGTGTGTGTGTGTGTGTGTGTGTGTGTGTGTGTATAGTGTGCATGTGTATGTGTCCCTGTGTTGGTACAAATATATATTAACTACTTGAAAGTATGCTTGTCTTATACTTGTTTTTGAAAAGAAGTTTCTGCATTAAGGGAATTTTAAAAGACTTTTTACCCTGCTTTTTGTTTGAGGAAAATGTTTTGCTCTTTGGCTATGAGCTGTTTCTAGAGAGCTGTGCAGGATGTTTCACAATCACCACACAACAGATGGAGAGCTGCTGTTAGGGAAACTTGGCAAACAAGTTCTGTGAGTGCTCTTGTATTTTTTAATATCTAAAAGCTTGTTGGAAATTTAAACTTGCCTGACAGCACTGAGGTAGCACTTTGTAGTTTTTGAGTCTTCATCTAGGACTGCAGGGCCTGCTCTAGTGAGAGAATTAGACAGGCTTATTAGCAGAAACACGTACTGTACTGCCTCCATTGGTTCCTTCACTTCTCCTTTAAGTTGATGGTATTGGCTCATAACTTACACGATGAACCATGACCAAGGGAAACTACAGGAGACAGTGTTGAAATGTGAGGAACTGCCCTTGGTTTGATTTGTATTATTGCTGCTAAAATGTTGGCTGAATTTTTGCTTTCAACATATCTTCTAGGATTTACCTATATATAATACTTTTTTCCTCTTGAGCTATTAAGAATTCCAGTAAAGTTAGAAAAACCTATGAAAGTCAGTTTTACTCTCTATAGTGAGATGGACTTTTAGAAGCAGATTCTAAAAAAACTGATTTGATAGACTTTTGATTCGAGGAAATCTTTTTTCTCTAGTCCCCAGGATTTGTGGCTTGCTTTGTTTCTGTTCCACAAACAAAATGAAAGTTATGTACAAATGCCAAGTAGCAAAAGACCTGTAACATATGTTTAGATTTCTGTCATTTAGAGACTTGCATGAGTAATAAAGAGTTGACAAATGCAGTTTTGAATAATCCTTTATATCAGTGGTCCAAGGCTCTATGTTCAAATTGGACTCACTCGGGAAAGTTTATTTATAGGCCCTGGCCATATCCCCAGATACTCTGAATTATCTGGTACTTATTTGGTGTTTTAAAATGTTTCTCAGTGTACAGTCAAGGTTAAGTGATGCTGGGATTTAGTGAAGTTCTCCTTCTCAAATGGCAGGTAGAACTGGGATGTGGCTCAGTAATCCAGTATCTGCTTAGCATGTGGGTGGGATGCCCTGAGTTTTATTTTCTGATTCCAAGGATAGGGCTGGGATTAAGGAAGTAGAAAAGATGATTAATTTAATTACTTAAATGAGATAAGCTTTTAGACATGTTTGGAGAGAATCTACTTTATTTATTTAGAAAAGGGCTTATGTAGAATAGGCTAGCCCAAAACTTGTCATAGAAATAAGGATGCCCTTGATTTAAATGAATAGCCAGACAAACAGAATTTAATATTTTTAAGGCAGACTAGAAAACTATGATGAAAAAAAAAAAAAGAAAACTATGATGTACAGTGGTTTGAATAAGAATGACCCCCATAAGCCGGGCAGTGGTGGTGCAAACCTTTAATCCCAGCACTTGGGAAGCAGAGGCAGGCGGATTTCTGAGTTTGAGGCCAGCCTGGTCTACAGAGTGAGTTCCAGGGCAGCCAGGGCTACACAGAGAAACCCTGTCTCCAAAAACAAAAACAAAAAGAAAAAAGAATGACCCCTATAGGGGTATATATTTGAGTGCTTAGTCATCAGGGAGTGGCTTGAGAAGGATTAGAAGGATTGGAGGTGTGGCCTTGTAGGAATGAGTGTGGTCTTGTTTTGTTAGAGGAAGTGTGTCACTGGGAAGCCCCTGCCAGCCCCGTCCCATATGTGTGTGTGTGTGTGTGTGTGTGTGTGTGTGTGTGTGTGTGTGTATGTGTGTGTATCAGGACACAGTTCTTAGCCATTGCTTCAGTGCCTTAAATGCTGCCATGCTTTTCCCATGATGACAATGGACTAAACCTCTACAGTTGAAAGCAAGCCCCCAATCAAATGCTTTCCTTTATAAGAGGTGCCTTGGTCATAGTGTCTCTTCACAGCAATAGAAAAATGCCCAAGAGAGGTTTTTATTTCTTTAAGGAAACATCAGGACTAGGGGTGTACTTGAGGTATAACACTTGCCTGGATGCTCAAAGACCTGGGTTTGATACCAGCACAACAAAAAAGTAATGAATAATAAAAGTAGAAGTTTTATAAAAGAAACTACAGATTTTCTTTAGGTGTTGTCATCATTTTATAAATAACTTAAATTTTTAATTATCTTTTGAGTTGGTATTGTCATTTGTTGGCTTCAAACTGCTGTGGTCAAGTAATCCTCTATCTTAGTCTTTGTGGTATTGGGGACTACAGGGACATGCTACTGTGCTCAGTGTTCTGACCTCTTGAAGCTGTTTTCTAAAGTCATTCTGAAAAAGGAGTTAGATTTAAACAATGTAGAAAAAACATGAGCTGAAATCTGAAGAAGAAAGTCTATTCTTAATTTAGAAGAAGCAGCAAATTGATTTATGTCTGTATTTTATTTTCATAAAGTTTTGGTATTGGGCTAGAGGGACTCAGTGTTCAGACAGTAGACATAAAGCTAATTTAAACTGAGTTCTGTTAGGAGTAGGATCTGTCTAAGTTAACCCCTCTTCATCTACTGAAGTCCTAATCCGTGTTACCAGAGTAACAGACCTCATGTGAAAACAGGATGCCATCATCAGTGTAGTCAGAATGAATGGAGTGAGCCCCTGCGGGGTGGAAGCTCAGACCCAGACAGCCGTGGGAAGGGTGTCATGTGAGCGTGAAGACAGCCAGTACAAGTCAAGGAGAGTTGAGTAGCTCTGCAAAAGGAGCCAGCCATATACCACTGCCTTCACACTGAATACAGACGCTAGAAGTGTGAGAAGACATTACTGTTGTTGAAGGCACTTCATTGTTGGTCTTGTTATGGCAGTTCAAACAGATGGATTCAGATTTTTCTTTACTTACTTTAAAAATCTAACTCTTAGATAATTCAACATGTGAAATTTATGTTTGCTCAAACCATCTTCTCTTCATGGCCCTGGCTAGCCTGAAACTTGGTGTGTAGATCCTGGCCTTAACTTTCAGCAATTCTCCTGTCTCTGCCTCTGTAGAGTGCAGGGATCACTCTGTGAGGAATTTTACAAAGTGTAGCCTTGAAGGTTTGGTTTTTTGATGACTCATACTTTAGTCAGCTGCTAGTCAATCCAGAGAAAAGGCAGTTTATCTTGAGTTCAGATCAGCAGCTTAAGTTACTGGAGTATGCATTTTCTGTCCATTTATGGTAACAGGACCCAACATCTTGTATTCACCTGAGAGGTGTTACATACTTTCAGGCTTCTTACTTTACTACTTCTATTTTTTAATTTATTTATATTTTATTTTGTATGTGTTTGCCTGCATGTCTGTCTGTGTAGCACATGTATCTGCCATGGAGACCAGAAAAGGACATTGGCTTGCTGGGACTGGAATTATAGATAGTTGTGAGCTCCCATGGGAATGCTGGGACTCAAACTCAGGTCCTCTGGAAGAGCAGCTAGTTTTCTTAAGCAGTGAGCCATCTCTCCAGCTCCTTGTGTTCTTATGAACATGTAAGTTGTTTATTTCATGTGGCTTGATAGCACCTTGAAGAAGTAGCACCTTGAAATAAGCTCATAATTTTTTTAAAGAAAAATTTGAAATTATGATATAATTTCAACATTTCTCCCTTCCCTCTCCTCTTTCCAAACCCTCTCATATACCCATCCTGACTCAACTTCAAATTCATAGTCTTTATTTTCACTTGTTATTGTATGCATCTATGCACATATATGTGTATATATGTATGTGTGTGTGTATATATATACACATGTGTATATGCGTATATACATGTATATATACATATATGTATATATACATGGAGACACACACACACACACACACACACACACACACACACATATATATATATATATATATATATATATATATATACCTAAGTGTCCTCCGACCCTGGCAGATCAAGCCTCTGCAAAATTAAGCACATCCTCTCCAACTGAGGGAGGCCGGACAAGGCAGCCCTGTTGGGGAATGGATTCCACAGTCAGGCTACAGCTTTAGGGGCAACCCTGCCCCAATCCAGTTGTTGGAGGACTCACATGGAGACTGAGCTGCACATCTGCTACCTATATGCTGGGGGCCACAGTCCAGCCTGTGAATGATCTTTGGTTGGTGGCTCAGTCTCTGAGAGCTCCCAGGGGTCCAGGTTAGTTGACTCTGTTGGTCTTCCTGTGGGGTTCCTATCTCCTTCAGGGCCTTCAATTTGTCCGCCAACAATTCCATAAGAGTTCCTGACCTGGTGTAACAGAAATGAAGATAATGTTAAAGCCATACTGTAAATGTAATCGTTGATTTTATTTCCTCCGAGGAAGTGATGAGATGAGAGAGGTATACCCAAGCTTTATGAATGCATGTCTTGGGCTGAGCTCAGAGTGTTTCTATCTAACTGTCCCTAGACCTAGGTAGGCCCAGAAACTTCTAGCCTCTGCACAATCTAATCTTCTTCAAGCCTGGACCTTGAAGGCTTCAGTTTCCAGCCTCTGTCTGCTATTCTAGGCCTAGAATGTTTTAGCCTCTGAGATTTACTGCTGAATAAATTCACTCCTTCTAGCTTCTAGCTTCTGAACTCTGGCTGCCCGGCTGGTTCAACTCAGCTATTCTGGCTCAAACACCTCTCCAAGCTGACTGATTCAAACTGGCTTTACTAGGCTTCTGATTGAATTGCTCTGCTGGGAAAGACTGCCTCTGAACTCTGTGAACTGAGCTGCTCTGTTCTGAACTGACCTCAACTGCACTCAACTGCACTGCTCTGAAGTGAACTAAACTGAACTCCTCTCCCTCTGTGCTCTTTAAGCTCGCTTTTCTTTCCTGTCTGTTCTCGTGAAAGTAGGGCATCTTATCTCTGACTCATTCTATCAAATCTTTCTCCAACTGTCACTTTGTCTGACCCTCAATTAGATGTCATTGTTTGGGTGTATTATTCTACTGAAGGAGGGTCTGACACTTGAACCCAGACCTTGCTTATTTAGGTAGTCCAGCTTGTCCAGCTAAGGCAACTCCTATAGAGGCAAACAGTACGGGGTTTAGGGCATCAGAACTCCAGTCTTCATCCACCAAGCCCCATATACATTTTAACAAGTATTTTAATGTGCAGTTGGTTGAATCAGTGTTATTCTTCCTTGTTTGTGCTTTCCCGTGTGTAACATCACCACGCCTGTCAGTGTTGTTTCGTGGCTCCTACATGCTTTCTCTGCTTGTTCCATGGTGCTGCCCCTATGTCTCAGAACCAGTACCTCTCTTCTTTTCCTCTCCACTTGGTTTTCTTTTTGATACAGTCCTGACTGGCCTGGAAGTCACTTATGTAAACCAGACTGGCCTTGAATTCTCAGAGACCCACCTACTTCTGTCTTCCAAGTGTCTTCCAACTTCTAGAGGCTGACCCTGAGTTGTTTAGTTTTTGACATATTTAAGCACAGTGCAATAAGAACGGGCTCTGTTAGCTGGGTGGCGGTGGCACATGCCAGCCCTTGGGAAACAGAGGCAGGTGGTTCCCACGTACAGCTTTGTACAGCTTGCTTAGTCTGTGTACCGTTACTCTGATGCATGGTCTCAGGGCTGACCATTTGTTACTGGATAGCCAGTTGAAGGATCTTCTGTAAGGAAGTCTGTCTCTCTCAGTCTCAACATTTCCTTAGTTGCTTGTTGTTCTTTGTGGAGAGTTGAGGCCTCTTGCTCCTCTGACCATTGGGGTGGGGGTGGGGCACAAAAAAGAGAAGAGCAGGATCCAAATGATCTGATGGGGAAAGGGAAAGGGGTTCTAACTAGGGAGCTGGGAGGGAGATAAATACAGAAGGAGAGAGGAGGTTAAAAAAAAAACCAGTAAGGATTTCTGAAAAAGTCATAAAGTGTCTTAGTTTGTGTTTTATTGCTGTGAAGAGACACCATGACAAAGGCAACTCTTATAGAGGAAAAAAACATTTAATTGAAACTGCCTGACAGTTTCAGACGTTCAGTTCGTTATCCTCATGGTGGGAAGGATGGCTGAGTGCAGGCAGACACGGTGCTAGGGAGCTGAGAATTCTACATCTTCATCAGAAGGCAGCCAGGACACTGTCTTCGATGGGTGGAGCTTGCGCAACAGCAAACCTCAAAGCCCACCCCCACAGTGACACATGTCCTCTAACAAGGACAAACTTCCTAATAGAGACACTTCAGTGGGCCAAGCATATTCAAACCACTCCAGGAGGGTAAAATAAGGGTGAGGATGTCTGTAAAAGTCCTTAGGAACTATACTATTACTACTTTAAAAACTTATAATGCATGTAATTCTTTGTATAAATATTCACGTATCATTTAAATGAATTTTTAAAATCTAGTCTGACAATGCTTTTTCTAAGAGCCACAGATTATCTAACAAAACCCCTAGCACCAGGTATGAGAAGCTCTCTTTGAGTTGTTGGTCAAGGCTGTCCAAGAGACTTCCACAACATTATAGACTGTTGCTACTGACCTTGGCTGCCCTCTAGAGACGGACATTATCCCTGAAGACATGTACTTTAGATTACAGGCCTCTGAACTGAAACTGACCTAAATGCCTACTCTCCGAGGACGAGCTTTCATGGTACTAGAAGGTACCAAAGCAGGGACAGAGCCAACAGTCCCAGCCAGCAATGACACCTATAAACTACAACAACAACCAGCAAGGCATGATAACCCTAAGGATGCAGTAGCGGCACACATACCTTGGTGGTAACCAATGGCTCTCTTACTGAACTTAAGACCTTCTCAACAAGAGGGAAATTATGCCTGGTACTGAAATTTCTTCATAAATTAAAAAAACATTGTATAAAACAAACTATATGATGTATACATGGATCATTTCTGCCAGGGGACAAAGAAACTGATAACAGTAGTTTCCTCTAGGGAGGGTGCTATGGTTTATATTGAGAGGAATATCCGAGTTTTATTTGCGTGAGTCACATACATGGGAGTTGCATTTAACATGCCTCTTTCTTGGACTTAGCAGGTGACCTTGGGTATGTTCTTAGCCCAGTTCTTTATCTGCCAATAGATGAAATGATGAACTCTGTTCATAGTTTGCATGGAATAAGGTGAAATCGTGTGAGAATTCTCTGAACACTGGGCTCAGCTCCTTTAGAAATGGATGAGAACCTCTTAAGAGAGAAGAGAGGGTGAAGTGTTTCAGCATGTCGAATGTTCACACTAGGTCGCATTCAAGAAAAAGAAAGAGATGGTCCATGAGGTGGCTCAGAAAATAAGAGCACTTGTTGCTATGCCTGCTGACCCAAGTTCAAACTCTGGCACTTACTTTAAAGGAGAGAACCAACTCCTGCCTTTGTCCTCTGACTTACACACATGGCCTTTTCTGAAAGGAAAGTCAAATGTTTATATTTTGCTTTCAAAAGTAAATGTTTTCTTTACTGCTTGTGTATGTGTTTATGTGTTTCACAATGTAAATTCTCGAGCCCAAAGTTTAGTTTCAAGACTAGTTTTATAGTTTAAAAGCCAGTTAGTTCTGGCTAACTTTTCTGAAACAGTAAGAAACATTTTGAAGTAAGACCAAATGTGCTTTAAGATCATGACTTAGAAGTTTCATTGCATAGCATTCTTGAAGGTAAGGAAACTGTTTAACACTCAAGATATATATTAACTTTCAGTAATAAGTTTTTATGATACAAGGAATATTTGACCTTACTCTGCAGTTATGTAAACACTTACTTTAACAGATCAACACTGTTTAGTATAGAGCAAAGACATAGGTGATTCCAGTGTAGCACACTCTCCAGAAGAAAATGTCACTTTCTATAAACAGGAACCTTTCCCCACTTACTAAGATGTATTTGTGAGGAAACAAAACAATGAAATCTGTAGGATAGTTACTAAATGAAGCCACTGATCCTAAAATGAACCCAGAACTAATTTCTGTTGTTGGAGTTTAAGTTCTAATAAGCCCATATAAAAGACACATAGCCCAGATATTTTATTTATAAGCCAAATGCCTACATTTGTCAGATCTAGGGCTATCCTAACTTACTTTCTAGCTATAAGGCCCCTTGTTACTTGCTGTTTTTCCTGGCCATGCAGTTCTGGTCCATTCGGCTTCCTCTTCTCTGTCCATCCTCTTCTCTCCCACTCCCTGCTCGTGGGGGCAGCCACACCTTGAGGACCAGTTTTAGCAGTAGGATACAAGCAGCATCAGACCAGCCCATGACAAATTCCTCCCCTGATTTTTTTTTCTCTTCTCTTTACTCTCCCCTGTGATGACCATTTAGTGAGATGATTAAGGGAATTTGAATCAGATTTGTAGATTAGTTAATAGTATTCATTTCCTGCTTCTGATATTTTGTCCATATTCATTTATGATATTTTGAAATATTTGTGATACTTTGTAGAGATACTATATTTAGGAAATAAGCCAATATTTTGGGTTAAAAAGGGAGTCAGAGGGTTGGAAAGATGGCTCAGCAGCTAAGAGCTCTGGTTGCTCTTCCAGAGGACCAGATTCAATTCCCAGCAGCACATGGTAGCTTACAACTGTCTGTAACTCCCATATTTCAGTTTAAGGAGCTCCAGTGCTCTGGCCTCTTGAGAGGCACTGCACACATGTGGTGCACAGACATACATGAGGACGAAACACCCATAAACATTAAAAAAGAAAGATATGTCTACTACTGATTTCAAATGAGTCGGAACAATGTCAGAAGCTAACAATAGGGATGCTTCCATGTTAGAACTAGAGGAGTATGAATTAAGGTTGTATGAAAATCCTTTGAATTAGTTTTACAATTTTTCTAAGTTAGAGATTATTTCAAAATAAGAAATTTAAAGGAAGCCAGGTATGATGGCTTATACCTGTTATCCCTGCAATTGGGAACCTGAGGCAGAGGAGTGTTGTGAATTCAAGACTACTCTGGCCTACATAGTAAGTTCCAGGCTAGCCTGAGCTACATAACATCATGAAACAACACAAAAGAGAAAGGAAATGCTAAATTGATTTTTGGTGTGCCATTAAAACCCTCTTGGGGAGTTCTCTCAATGGTAAAGTGAAGCAGCCAGATGAGGTTAAAGTTTTCAGTTCTGATATTCCATAAACTTTGGTTTTGGTGTTATTTTGAGACAGGATCTTACCACATAGCTTTGGCTGGGCTGGAATTCAGAGTGTAGATCAGGCTGTTCCCAGACCCATGGAGCTCAAACAGCCTCTGCCTCCTAAGTGCTGGGATTAAAGGCATATGCCACCACACCTACCTAAAATTTTATAATTTTATAAACAGGCATTAGTAGGAAAAATTTATAATCTTAATACAGTCACCTTAAAGAGGAAAGCAATAGAAATTGAAAGTTAATTGTTTACATGTGAGTCAAAGGACATTAAAATCAAGGCTTCCATGCCAGGTATAATAATTAAACTGAGATTTTCCACTGTGCAGAAACTTTAGTCAGAGCTTATTTAACTATACATGCATTGTATGTATTTCACTTCCTGGACCATGCTTTGGCATCATTTTAAAACATTTTTTTAATGCCATGCCATATTAAAATGTTCTTCTAGAAGTAACTAATGAAAACTCGGTTATTAAGATGAAGACTCAGACATGGTGGGCATACCTGTAATCGAAGCACTTAAGAGATGTCAGCAGGAGTGTCAGGAGTTCCTGATCATTTTCTGGTGAACAACCACCAGGGCAGCCTGGGATACACAAGACCCCATCTCTTAAAAAATGAGACAAGATTAATTGTTAATGTTTCAGTGATAGAAGTTCATAGTCCTTACAGCATAAAGAGATGGTTAAAATGTAAGTGGTGAAGCGGTTATGGTGGGATATGCTTGTAGCCCAGAATTTAGGGGAGTGAGTTTGAGATCAGCCTGGCCTACATAGAGAGGGTCTGTCTCAAAAAGCTAACAGACAGACAGACAGACAGACACACATACACACACACACGATTGTATGGGGAATAAATAGGGTTGAGTATAGATCAGTGGTTGAGTTTTTGCCTAGCTTGTGTTAGGTCCTGGATGTAGTCCCTATTTAATAAAATATTAACAAATAAATGTTTTTTGATTGTATCCAACCAAAGTTCTCTTTACTGCCTCCCCCTCCCCCCATCCCTTGCAGCTTGGCGATCCTGCTATATTTCCTGCTGTCATTGTGGAACATGTTCCTGGTGCTGATATTCTCAATAGTTATGCCGGTCTAGCCTGCGTGGAAGAGCCTAATGACATGATTACTGAGAGCTCATTGGATGTTGCTGAAGAGGAAATAATAGACGACGATGATGACGACATCACCCTTACAGGTCAGATGCTCGGGGTCTGGGCCAGGGGTTTCTAGGTGCTTGGCCTTTTATCCAAAGATTTGAAAATATGGGCTCACACAGATTTGCAAAGGTAAGTTTATTCATAGCAGAGCAATAATAGAGATTATAAAGGGATATTCTATCAAGACTTGCTGTGAGCCACAGCATAAGATTATTCAAGGGCTCCAAGATAAAACTTAGGGTCTTTTACCAGTAGGATTTAAAAGAAGGAGGGGCTAAGTACTAAAGGGTATAGCTCGTGTGCTTCTACTTTATATGAGAGATTAGGTATATAATTATTTTTTCTGTTATGCATTCCCCATAGCATGATGTATCTGGTTTTAATTATATGCATGTCAAGCTATGTATAGTCAGAAGATGATACAGTGAGTTCTCTAACAGGTTACTGGCAGACACAGTTTTGCCTTGCTGTGCATGTACCTGAACCCAATTCAGGGTGGATATGCCTTCTATTTCTTTTTTAATTTTCTTTTTCTTTTTCTTTTCTTTTTTCGAGACAGGGTTTCTCTGTGTAGCCCTGGCTGTCCTGGAACTCACTCTGTAGACCAGGCTGGCCTTGAACTCAGAAATCCGCCTGCCTCTGCCTCCCAAGTGCTGGGATTAAAGGCGTGCGCCACCACCGCCCGGTGCCTTCTATTTCTTATACTCACATATACTGGAAACACGCTTGACTACAGTCGTCTCTCGATTGTTAGGACATGGGGAATTTATGTTATGGTGAAGAGATGTGCAGCCTGGTGTAGGTCATGGTGAAGGGGTTCTAAAGTTCCTAACTGTATTGTTTGGAGGTAGGTAGGGTGTGCATAGTATGTGCATTTCTATTCTTAAAAGAAATGATTCCGGAAATAGATGTAATAGGGAGAGTGGTAGGTTTTGGTGGCATTGTAGCCACCTTGTTCTCAACTATGCCTTAGCATGGGACACAATACCTGACACAAAGTACCTATTCTATAAAAACTTCTTGCATCAGTAGTTTATGCTAGCAGATACTAAAACTGAAGTTAGAATATTGAAAACAAAGTTATATTAATGAATGAATAAATGAATTATTAGAACTGCACATGTCCAGATACAGGTGCTTATCTATTTAAGAAGTTAACACATGATTGAATTCCATTTTAAATTAGAACAGGAAGGAAGAATGACTGTCTGGCTTTGTGGTGGGAGAGAGAAAAGAAAGATTCTTACCTAAAAATTATGCCAAAAGGGCATATGACTTAGGTTAAAGCTCCAAAGGGCATATGACTTAGAGGTTAAAGCTCCAGGTGCTATTCCAGAGGACCTGGTCTCAGTTCCCAGCACTGAAATGGTAGCTTAACAACAGTCTGTAATTCTAGTTCTAGGGGATTTGGTGCCCTCTTTTGACAACCCCCAAGGGCACCACACATGCATATGGTAGACAGACAGACAGACAGACAAGACAGACAGGCAAAGCACTTGTACACATAAAAATAAATATTTTTAAAAGTACTAAAGTAGCAAAGTAGATACCAAGTCAATAAAATGTTTAATATAGGACAAAACTTTAAAAAGTTATTGCTTGATTTATTTATTTATTTATTTATTTATTTATTTATTTTGGTTTTTTGAGACAGGGTTTCTCTGTGTAGCCCTGGCTGTCCTGAACTCATTCTGTAGACCAGGCTAGCCTCGAACTCTCAAACTCAGAAATCCACCTGCCTCTGCTTCCCAAGTGCTGGGATTAAAGGCGTGC
Organism: Grammomys surdaster; assembly: GCF_004785775.1. NCBI lineage: Eukaryota > Metazoa > Chordata > Mammalia > Rodentia > Muridae > Grammomys > Grammomys surdaster. The sequence continues at coordinate 1,887,772 of NW_021620757.1, forward strand.
GCCACCAACGCCCGGCCTATTTGATATATATTTAAGTAGCAAAAGGATTCTATGTGTGGGAAGGAGCAGAAAGAGCATTGGCGTTTTCAGCAAACATTGGAAACATTTTCCATTCCTTCCCCAAATTATAACCAAAATAAAAAGGGAAGTGACTATGTGTAGAGACAGCTTAAAAATAAGTTAGCAACTGTAAATGGACACAGAATTTGATTAGTTATGTTGATGAGTAAAAATATAAGTGTTTATTATGTATGAGCAAGAGTTATTGCTTAGTAAACAAATATACATGGTGTGCCTGATGCATGGGGCACAAGTGTATAATCCCAGCGCTTGGGAAGTAGAGGCAGGAGAACCAAGATGAGCCTCATGATAATGTATCTCAGAAAGAAGAAAAGAAAGAACAAAAGGAGTGTGAAATGAAATGACAAGATAGACAGACAGTTCCTACCTAGAGTATATAGCAAAGTCCGGTAGGTATCAGAAAGCTTGCCACATCTTAACAGCCAGATCCTCCTCCTCTCTTCTCTCACCACTCCAGCCCTTCCCTCCTCTCTGCTTATCTAAGCAATGTGATGAAAAGTGGAAGAAGTTCTAATTCCTGCCATTCCAAAATTTGGATGGTAGTGTCAAGCCTCTGAGAAGCTGGGGGAAGGAAGGCCGAGGACAAGGCTTAGAACAGCACTGCCTTGTGGCCAGAGTTAGTATAACACGATGCCTCCCACTGTAGCTGGCAGAAACATTTCCTTGTAGGTTAAGATGCTGGTGTGCTTGGTTTCTTTCTCCCATGCTTACTGACAACTGTCTTCTCCCTTGTCTTCAGAGAATCTTCCTGATTACTCTCTCCAAGCCCAGATTTCCTAGTGCGTTGACAGAATAATGATTTAGTCTACTGTGATGACCTCATTTTAAATGGCCTCTCTAAAGACACTCTTTGCACGGCCTCTGTGGTGTCTTCTGTTGCTTGCTTTGGTTGTGGTAATGGTTGCTCCTGGTGCTGGGGATGGAATCCAGCACCGTGGGTGTGTGGCAAGTGCTCTCCTGCTGTGTCCCATCACCACCTGACAGGGATTTGGGGGGATGAAAATGGCAATATGTAATTATTTGATGTTAATTTTTAATACATGATGATATCATTGTGTTAGGCTCCTTTTAGAAAATGTGCTAAAATACTTAGAGATAACTATGGAGAAGCAGGCCCAGATTTGTAGTCCCAAGACTTGGTAGGCAGAGATAGAAGGATCACCTATTGAAGGCCAGCTTCAGCTACATAGTGAGTTTGAGCCAGTGTGGGCTATAATAAGGACCTATATTAAAATTGAAAAAAAAAAAACAAATTAGGTCTGGTGAAAAAGGCTCAGAGAGTAAAGGCACTTGCTACCAAATGCCTGGTGACCTGAGTTTGATCTGGGAACACACATGGCAGCCAGAAAACAGCAACTCCTTCAGCTTGCCCTCTGACCTCCATACACTTGCTGTAGTATGGGTGTGCACCATGCAAATAAATGAAAGATTACAAAAATAACAAACAGCCAAACAAATGAATAAAAGTGGAGCTTTTATTCCTTCACAGTGAACCTTTGTAGGAAGTAAGGACTTGTGGGAGGGCGTGGGTGGAAGATTAACCACTTGTTGATTATGTTTGAAGCTGTGAATGAACACAGAGGCCTTTATTATATTTATATCTTATAATAACTTTGATTTTGTCTGAAATCTCTAATAATATGAAGATTAGTTACTTTATGGTGGTGAATGCCTGTGATCTCACAACTCAAGTGGGAGAAGCAGAAGGACCACCCTAAGTCTGAATCCAGCCTGGTCTATGACTATACAACAGACACAGCCACTAAAAGCCAAAGAAGGGCTGGTGAGATGACTCTTATTGTAAAAGCCTAATGACCTGTATTCAGTCCCCAGAACCCATGGGAAAGGGGAAGGAAAAAACAACCCTACAAACGTGTTTTCTGACTTCCCTGCACACGTCCAGACACACACACACACACACACACGATAATAATTTTACCCCTACCCTCCCCACCCTCTATTAAAAAACAAAACCAAAAGGCAATTGGCTGGTGACTGACATTTGGGGTTCCCAGAACTTGGGAGGGTGAGGCAGGAGTATCTCTGCAAGTGTGAGGCTAGCCCAAACTACAGTGTGTGTCTTAGTTTGCTTTATTATGCGATAAACACCCTCAAAACAGCTTGAGGAAGAAAGGGTTTATTTGGCTTACACTTCCCCATCCCTCAGGGAAGTCAGGGCAGGAGCAGAGGCCGTGGAGCAGTGCTGCTTACTAACTTGCTCTCCATGGTTTGCTCAGCCTACTCCCCCATGCCACCCTCCCCCACCACAGCCTTTTACATTTATTTTTTATTTTATCTGCCCAAGTGTTTTGTCTCTATCTAATGTAAGAGTGCATCATATGCCTTCAAGTGCTTGAGGAGACCAGAAGACGATGTTGGCCTCCTGGAGTTTAAGTTAAAGGTGGCTGTGACCCACCATGCACGCTGAGAAACAAATTCCAGGATTCCTCAAGAACAGCTAATGCCCTTAACTGATAAGCTATCTCTCTAGACTCCCACCTGCACCTGCTTCTTTACATACTCCAGGGTGGTACCACCCACACTGGGCTGGCCACTCCTGAATCAATGCAGGCCAGTCTGATGGGAACAGTTTTTCAAATGAGATTCCTACTTCTCAGATGACTCAAGCTTTTGTCAGGTTGACAAAAAACAAAAAAGAAAAAAAGAAAACAAACATACCACAACAATTCCCCCCCCACACACACACACTAGAATAATGTGAAACCTTCTACACATCTGCCTCAGATTTATTATTATGGCATATGTTCTGTATCTTATGGTTTATATGCATACAAGCTACAAGCTCTATATTAAATGATATATCCTGGCTCAGGAGATAAACCTTGTGGCTGAGTTTCAGAGTAGTACATATTATTTCAGAGTAGCACATACTATTTCAGAGAAGCACACACTGTTTCAGAGAAACACACACTGTTTCAGAGAAACACACACTGTTTCAGAGATGCACACACTGTTTCAGAGAAACACACACTGTTTCAGAGTAGCTAATACTATTCCTTCTTTATTGCAGTTGAGGCTTCTTGTCATAATGCAGATGAAACAATTGAGACCATTGAGGCTGCCGAGGCCCTCCTCAATATGGATTCTCCTGGCTCTCTACTGGATGAAAAGCGAATCAGTGAGTGCTGCTGACCATGACCGCTCATGTCTGTACCTTGCAGCTATCCTTGCCATCTCCATTAGAGAGTGAATGTCAGGAGAACAGAAGAGGCTGTTTTTCTTTTGTGGGTCCAAAACACATTGGAAAGGATACACTCTAGTTGTGTACCTTTTTTAAAAGTTCTGCTTAACTGATTTAAAATTTGCTGAACTTTTTAGAATAAAAAGTAATTTGTCCTTTATGAAATAGTAGGTTATGCAAAATCTTGTCTCTTTTCCACTAACATTTTTTTTATTATTTTTAGAATTTCATACCATCCATCTCCATCACACTTGCAAAACTCTTGACTCTTCACCTGTTTTTTATTGTTTAAAACTTTATGTGCATCAGTGTTTTGCCTGCAAGTACACATGCCCACTGCATGTGTGTAGTATCAATAGAGGCAGGGAGGCTGTTTAATATCCCAGGACTGGAGCTAGGGAGTTGTGGGACATGAGGTGGGTGCTAGTGACTGAACCTCAGTCTCTGGAAGAGCACCAGGTGTTCATAACTGCTGAGGCAACTTTCCAGCCTCTCACTGGGTTTTAACTGGACCAGTATAATATAGTCATCTCTACAGATAATTGTATTGAATAGGCAAAAAACTAGTGACAAGTGTCCTAACCATTTGTTGTATTAAATTCATGGCCAGCTTATTAGCCTCTCTTTAAATGCATTTCTTCTTTGGGCCTTTGACAAGGGAGAACTGAAGCTTGAAGGCATAGTTACTCAGATCGGATGGCATGTTTGATGTGCACAGCGGTGTGTGAGGCAAGGGTATGACAGAAGACGAGTAGCTATTACTTCTTTCTTCAGTCTTACAGTTTAACTCCACAGTCATGCATGTGTGTAAGCAAATCTAAAAGCCAGAAGCAAAGGCCCTAGAAGTGGTAGCATGATGTTCTGGGGCAGTGGGTACTCTCGCTTTATGGAGAGAATGTTTTAACTAATGGCAAGTAGACTTCATTAGATGGAGAAGACAGGAGTGAATATTCAACTTACAAGGAGTAGATCAAGCACTAACTCGTAAAATTGTTTTTTGAGAGAAAGATGATTTTGTATGTCTGACTAAAGTGGTCAGCTTCATGGTGAGTGCAGGGTGAGATGGAGAGGTAGGTCTGCCTTGTGGAGACTGTGAGAGGCATTGCTGTGGAGTTTGAGATGTTTGTTTTATTTTTCCTCAGTAGATTACAGGGAGATGTTTTTGGCTATGATTTTTCTTTCTCGTTTTTAGAGAATAAAGCATTTGTATAGAGGTCTAATGCCATGGGGTGGTAGGCTGGAGTTAGACTGGTGGTAGGAAGCGAAGCCTGGGCTGCTTTAAGATCCTTGATTTAGGGCAGAGGAAATAAAAAGCAGAGAGTTTATACAAAAAGATGTGATTTTGTTTATAATATACAACTGATTATAATTTATTTCATTTCTATTAGATAATAATATATTTAGCTCCTCTGAAGATGACATCATTGCCCCAATCACCCATGTGTCCGTCACATTAGATGGGATTCCTGAAGTGATGGAAACTCAGCAAGTGCAAGAGACAAATGCAGACTCCCCAGGAGCCTCATTCCCAGAGCAGCCTAAAAGGAAAAAAGGTGCGTGTCTACCTTGCTTGAGTCATACGGTCAGTGTTGATGTGGACTTCACACTGTTTATTACAGGTGCTTCTACACCAGGTAAGATGCGGAAGAGCAATGAGGACACAAAACAGGTTCGAGCATTTCTTCATATTAGCCACTAAAAAATCCTAGGCACTTATAAGAGTTGATCTGTCTGACTGACAGATTTTCCAACTCTCTGTCTTGTATTGTGTGTGTGTGTTTGTGATCAAATGTTTGTGTGTGTGTGCGCGCATGTGTGCATGAGCACATACACCATGGTGCATGAGTACGCCCTAGGGCGTAGTTTGAAAACCTTCAGTCTACAAAAGATTCCATTACATGGATCCAGTAGGAGAAAAGTGCAGAAAGTTGGAATTCTGCAGGCAATTGAAGAAAAGAGTGTTAAACTGTGTTAAAAGGAGAATCTATTACTTTTCAGAAATTGAGAGTGTCTTGGTTAGTTTTAATTGTCAGCTTGAGCCAACCTAAAGCCATCTGAGGGGAAAGACTGGATTCAGAAATGTTCTAGATCAGATTTGTCTTAGGGAGATCAGTGGGTCTTGAGTGGCAATTGTTGTTGGAGACAAAGCGGCCGACAATGGCAACACCATCCCTATGCAAGGTGGTCTTGGGAGGTGTAAGACAGCTAAGGAAACATGAACCTGAGCGAGCAAGCAGTGCTCCTCCACAGTTCCTGTCGTTTCCCTGAGGTTTTTCAAAAGTAAGATACTGGTTTATGCCGGGTGGTGGTGGCGCACGCCTTTAATCCCAGCACTTGGGAGGCAGAGGCAGGCGGATTTCTGAGTTTGAGGCCAGCCTGGTCTACAGAGTTAGTTCCAGGATAGCTGGGGCTATACAGAGAAACCCTGTCTCGAAAACAAAAACAAAACAAAACAAAAAACAAAAAACAAAAAAACAAAACCAAAAAAAAAAAAAGATACTGTTTTATAACAAAGAAACCCACCTCACTTCCAACCACTCCCTCACAAAAAGGCACACCTGATCATTTTGGCCTTGGGCCTCGAATTCACAGAGCCATCTGCCTTTGCCTCCTCTACCTTCCAAGTGCAGGGATTATAGGTGTATGCCACCAAATAGCTCTGTGGCTAATTTTTTAAATTTATTTTTATTTATTTATTTATTATTTTTTTTTTTGGTTTTTCGAGACAGGGTTTCTCTGTATAGCTCCGGTTGTCCTGGAACTCACTCTGTAGACCAGGCTGGCCTCGAACTCAAGAAATCTGCCTGCCTCTGCCTCCCAAGTGCTGGGATTAAAGGTGTGCGCCACCACCACCCGGCAGTGGCTAATTTTTTAAGCCCAAGTTTTATCTATGTTAAGAATATTTAAAAATTTAAGATAAAGCACTGGTGTGGTGATCTCAGAGAAAATCCAGTATTTGAAATTTAACCTCATTTTCTTTTTATAGGTGAGCCAAAGGGTAATTTCTGGTTTCTTTACCATCCTCACTCCCATCCCTGATGTGCTCGAGATCAAACTCCGGGCTTGGGAATGTCAGGCAGGGACTCTGTTGAACAGGACTCTGTGTCTTCAGTCCTGAAGAATAATTTCATATATAAGTAATAATCAGTTGTGATCTAACCTACTGAAGTTATTTTTCCTTTAGATAGCATTTTGAGAGACCAGTTTGTATGACCCAAGTATAAAAGTTTGGAACTTGAAACTCAATAAACAACAAGATAGTGAAACTGTCCATTTTCTTTCAGTTTTGAGGGCAAATATTTATACAGAGCTGTTCTGATTTCAGGAAGAAAAACAAAACCACCACGGCCAGATTCCCCGGCCACTACACCAAATATATCTGTGAAAAAGAAAAATAAAGACGGGAAGGGTAAGTACTGAAGTTTCCTTATTGTTCAGGCCTAGTGCCCTCTCCTCCTCTTAGCCCGCCGCCGCCCCTTGTTACTTTTGAGAGAGAGAGAGAGAGAGAGAGAGAGAGAGAGTATGTGTTAAACCTATAGTTCAGATTGGTCTTGAACTCTCTTGTGATCTTGAACTGCTGATCTTTTTCTACCTCCTAAGTGCTAGGATTAGAGACATCACACTACCAAACCCAGCTCATCACGTTTCTCGTTATAGTCAAATAGAGCTTGCTGTTGCCCAGTGCTTATAAGATACTGTCAACAATTTCTGTGAAGTGGCCGGTAACAAAGTAGCCTACAAAATCCATTTCAGTTATTTTTATTTTTCTATCAAAATAATTCATTAATGCATTCAGCAAAGTTTTGCAGCAATTTAGCTAGTCTAGAACTTCACTTTGTAGGCCCTTGCTGTGATACGTTGGAGTTTACTGTTTTCACAACTCTTGCTATCATGGTTGGTCTACTGACTCTGATATTAAGAAAACAAATGTTGAATTGGGAGGGGGTCAATGGCTGGACTGTAACAACATGAAAGTATGGGGCTGGAGAGATGGCTCAGCAGTGAAGAGCACTGACTGCTCTTCCAGAGGTCCTGAGTTCAATTCCCAGTAAGCACATGGTGGCTCACAACCATCTGTAATGGGATCCAATGCCTTCTTCTGGTGTGTCTGAAGACAGCTACAGTATACTCATATAAATAAGCAAATTCTTTAAAAAAAGGAATGCATTCTTAAGAAAAACATAAAAGTAATAAAAAATAATAAAATAGAAAAGAAGTTTAAAATCCCTCAAAAAAAAGAGAGAACAACTGTTGAAAGGGACACACACACACACACACACACACACTTTTTGATGTTTATGTTATGTGATGTTTTTTAAAACCCAGACAGAAATGAGGCCAGTGTTTTTGCTTAGGTCATCGTTAATTGACAAGATTGCTATTCATACATCATTTATGGCATTAGCAAGGTCTCTACTAGATCCCAAGAATTATGACCGTATTCACCAATACTGAGGGATTGCATCAGTTAATTGAATGATGTGATGTTTCTGTGTGGATCAAGATGGGCCTTTTAAGATGTTTTGTTCCTGTGGTTTGTCTGTTTGTATTCTTTTAAAGGCAAATGTGTTCCTTTAAAATCAATTGATTTTGTTTCAGGAAACACAATTTACCTTTGGGAGTTTTTACTGGCTCTGCTTCAGGACAAAGCTACCTGTCCTAAGTACATCAAATGGACACAGCGAGAAAAAGGCATTTTTAAACTGGTCGATTCTAAAGCCGTGTCTAGATTATGGGGGAAGCACAAAAACAAACCTGACATGAACTATGAGACCATGGGGAGAGCTCTCAGGTATGTGGACGGTGCCTTCTGCTAAGCATCTGTTGCAACTCAGGCAACTTTTAAAAATATAAAAAATATGATTGTATTTATGCTGTTTGTTTTTGTACTGTGGGAGAATGAACCCAGGGCTTTGTGTATGATAGACAAGCACTCTACCACAGAGCTACGTCCCCAGCCTGTGAATTGTATTTATTGAAGACCACAGAAAATACAGAAACCAGCATGTATGTGAAGTTAAATCTTACTCCAATTGGGGAAAATACTTAATCATGCAAACAGCAGAATTTAGTCTGAAAGTCACGAATCCAGATTCTGAAACTCTGAGCAACAGTAAGAAGGTTAAGTAGTTTGGATTTGAGGGCATTTCCAACTTTGGATGTTCAACTAGTAAGGTCTATGCACATATTTAAAAATAATTCAAAAGTACCTCCAAAACCTTGGGACACTGTTGGTTCCAAGCATTTCAGAAATTAGATACTCAGTCTGTGTTTTACTTATGAAGAGATAAGAAAATGTATGAAATGTTAAAATGTGACTCTCAGTAGTTTCTATAGTAGAATAATGAATACTTCATATTGATATTAGAGAAAAGAAATTTAAGCCCATTTTTGTTTTGTTTTTCTGTGACTCTATCATTAATTATTCCAGATATGGTTTGTGTGAGAAAGACTTGAAATAGAAATGATTTGTCAGCCTTAAGTTAGAAATCCTTCTCCTCATTTTCCTTTTTCTCTTCCTTCTATCCTCTCCTCTCCCCTCCCCTTCCTTCTCCCCTTTCTTCTTCCCTCCCCTCCCCTTCCTTCTTCCCTCCCCTCCCCACTTCGACTACCGAT
>NW_021620757.1:1897070-1956131 GCF_004785775.1 Grammomys surdaster
CCCTCCTCTTCTCTTTCAATACTGGATTGCACTATGAATACCATGCTGGCCTTGAACTCACAGTTTCTTCTCTTTTTCTTCTACAGTTTTTCTCCTCCTCTTCCTCTTCCTTCTGCAGAATTGGAACTTACTAAGGTTTTTTTAAAGATTTACTTTATGCATATGAATGTTTTGTTGGCACATATGTCTGTGCATTATGTGAGTACCCGATGCCTACCTAGGTCAGAGGTAGGCATTGGATCCCTTGAAACTGGAGTTCTAGACATTATGTGGGTGCTGAGTCACCTCTTCAGCCCTTAGGAAAGGTTTTCATGTGGATTTAGGGGCCAGTGTCTGAGGAGAAAGACTCAGGGAAAGGGCATTATACACAATAAGTCATAGGTATGTGTTTTCAAGAATCACTTAGTTTCCTGATTTTATTAAAACCACTGACATTCGAATCACTAAATTTTATAACTTTTATGAATTCATGCTAGTAAGGGAGGGATGTCTTGAGGTTTGTAATAGATTTTATTTTTTTTAAAGATTTTATTTATTTAATGTACATAGCTGTCTTTAGATACACCAGAATCTGTTACAGATGGTTGTGAGTCACCATGTGGTTGCTGGGAATTGAACTCAGGACCTCTAGGAAGAGCAGTCAGTGCTCGCAACCACTGAGCCATCTCTCCAGCCCTGTAATAGATTTTATCATCTCAGCAAATTAGCAGCAGGGAACAGAGAATGAGAAAAGCAAAGTTCCTGCCATTCTCCACAGTTCCCTAGTCAGAATTCATCTTTTTCTTTCTTTCTTTCTTTTTTTTTCCCAGAATTCATCTTAGACTACATCTAAGGACTTGTATGTGGTGTACGTGGTGTTTGGGTGGGCGTGTTGTAGATGCATGTGGTGGAGGTTAGAGGTCAGTGTTTAGGTACCTTCCTTGATCACTCTCCATGTTGTATTTTGGTACCAGGTCTCTCACTGAACCTGGAGCTCATTGATTCAACTAGGCTGCTTGGTCAGTGAACTGGAGAGATCTGCCTGCCTCTCTCCTCAGCATGGGACTACAGATGTGTGCCACTGGGCCCAGCCCTTGCAGGGGTGCTGGGATCAGAGCTCAGGATCTTAGGCAAGCAGGCTAAGTCATCTTTTCAGTCCCTCATAAGGATTTAATCTGTATATAAAAATTAAAAATATATATAAATAAATAAAAGCCTACAAACAACAAATTTCCTCATTTAAAAACTTCATCCTGCCGGGCGGTGGTGGCACACGCCTTTAATCCCAGCACTTGGGAGGCAGAGGCAGGTGGATTTCTGAGTTTGAGGCCAGCCTGGTCTACAGAGTGAGTTCCAGGACAGCCAGGGCTATACAGAGAAACTTGTCTCGAAAAAACCAAAACAAACAAACAACTTCATCCCTAAAATTTTGATTAGGAAAAAATTATTTTGTTGAATGTCATTTTAATTTTTATTTGATTTAATAAGATATTGATGAAATTGTCTGCTTTGACTAGGTACTATTACCAAAGAGGTATTCTTGCAAAGGTGGAAGGTCAGCGCTTGGTGTATCAGTTTAAAGAAATGCCAAAAGACCTTATATACATAGATGATGAGGATCCAGGTTCCAGCATCGAGTCTTCGGATCAGTCCTTATCGTCAACCACCATGTCAAGTCGGAGTCAAGCAAACCGATCGAGAGGATCTTCAAGTCCTGGAGTAAAAGGAGGGGCCACTACAATTCTAAAAGGGAATTCTAAGGCTGCGAAGCCCAAAGATCTTGTGGAAGTTGGACAGCCTTCAGAAGTTTTGAGGACAGTGCAGCCCTCACAGGCTCCCTATCCTACCCAGCTCTTTCGGACTGTTCATGTCGTACAGCCAGTCCAAGCTGTCCCGGAAGGAGAAGCAACCATAACCAGCACCATGCAGGAGGAAGCAGCAAATTCTTCAGTTCAAAGTATTAGGTGAGGAAACAGTGACCAGAGCATGTGGCCCTGTGATGCCATTGCTTGTTAGTGGGTCAGGATTCAGAAGGCAGAGTTTTTGGTCAACAGATTGTTTCAGGAGTAAAATTATATGAGTTTTCTAATTCTATGAGTTTTCAGTGGTTCCTTGTTTGTTTGTTTTTAATTATGTGTATTTGTATGTGTGTTTGTGTCGGGTTTTGTGTACTTGACTTCACATGCCTGTGAAGGTCTGAGATACTAGATCCCTTGGAACTGGGGCTGTAGACAGTTGTGAGTTGCTTGAGGTGAGTGTTGGGAATTGAATTCCTGTTATCTACAAGAGTAGTGCATGCTCCTAACCACTGAATCATCTTTCATAACTGAGACATTCAGGATGCACTGAACACAAAGGATACCTGTTATCACCTGGGATAATCCTGTTTCAGAACACTTCTGAAACGTAAGTGGGAAGGTCAGAAGTCAGGTCTCTTCTTTAGGTGTTAGTGTGCCAGTGTTGGGAAGTCTCCTAGTCTGTTTCATCTAATCAGACTTTAAAGAGTCTAACTGACCAGGAAAAATCCTGTCTTTAGATTGGTCTTCTGAAAAATGTAATACTATTCTCATTTGATTTTAGAATAAATCCAGAGAGCATTTGGAATGGTCTAAAATTAAGTGGGTATTTATATTCTTAGGATTTGTCTTAGTTTGGGTTACTATTGTTATGAAGAAACACCATGACCAAAAGGAAGTTGGGGAGGAAAGGGTCTTATTTGGTTTACACTTCCACATCATAATCCATCACTAAATGAAGTTGAGTCAGGAACCAGGGTTAGAACCTGGAGACAGAAGCTGACACAGAGACCAAGGAGGAGTGCTCCTCATGACTTGTTCCTCATGACTTATCCAGCCTGCTTCCTTACAGAACCAGGAACCACCCACAATGGGCTGACCCGCCCGCTCAGCCCCCATCGCTAATTAAGAATATGATCTACAGACTTGTCTAAAGCTTGATCACACAGAGGCATTTTCTCAACTGGGGTTTTCTCTTCTCAGATGACTCTAGCTTGTGTCAGGTTGACATATAAAACTAGCCAGCACGGGGTTCCTTCCTTTATTCTGCCATGGATCTCCAGAACATGAATTATACGTAGAATTTTATTGGGTCTGGAAGAACCACTGCCTCTTCATTGGTTCTCCAAAGTGGTTCCTTCCCCAAAGCAAGATCGGGAGGAAAGGGTTTATGTAAACTTATGTAAATCATCAATGGTTCAGTTTTTCCTTTGACTCAATTTATGTGTGTCCTTAGTCTTTAAAAGTTTTCATTTGACTTTGACTTCATGCTAGTTCAAGGAATAACAAAGAAACCCCTGGCAAAGTGTTTTCTGAAAATGGTCCCTGGTAAATGTAGAAGTCCCATTTTCTTTCTTTTCTCTTTTCTCTTTTCTTTTCTTTTCTTTTCTTTTCTTTTTTTTTTGAGACAGGGTTTCTCGGTATAGCCCTGGCTGTCCTGGAACTCACTCTGTAGACCAGGCTGGCCTCGAACTCAGAAATCCACCTGCCTCTGCCTCCCAAGTGCTGGGATTAAAGGCGTGCACTACCACTGCCCGATGGAAGTCCATATTCTTTACTACTTATTTATGCACTAATAGTTTGTCTAAAGGTCTTTAAAATTATCCTCTAAAATGCTAATGCTGTAGGTTTACTGTAAAAGCAAGGTAGCATGTTATTTTTATTTTTCAAAATATACTTTTTAAAGTTACATAAGTGTCCCTTATGCATAGACATAAGATGGTAAGTAGAAATTTTTCCCTTTAAAGTTGACTGGGAGGATATAGTTTGCCTTAACTCCACATATACTAAAATGAGTTCAGATGAGATTCGAGACCCAGACTCATGTCTGGATGTATCCTGAGACACATTTGAATGGAAACTAATCACAAAACAGTAGTCAACGATGGTTGTGAAGGGAGGAACAATGTATTCCATCCTTTAACATGAAGGATAGATGCAGCTTGATGCAGGGAGGGGTCCCCAGGCTGCTAGGCTATCCCTGGGCTTGCTTGCTTTAGTGGTATACAGCTACAGTTTCATCACTCAGAATACTGAGGCAGGAGGATTATAATGTTGTGAACTTGAGCTATATAAGTAAGACCCTATTGGCAAACAAACAAACAAAATCTAGGGGCCAATAGAGTGGCTCAGCAGATAAAGGCATTTGCTTCAATGATCTAAGTTTTTTTCCTATGGGACCCATACGTTAGAAAGAGAGAACTGATGGATACAAGTTGTCTTCTGACATCTTCAAGTGTGCCTTGTAGCATGTACACACACACACACACACACACACACACACACACACACACACACACACCAAGTATCTATCTATTTAAGAAAAAATTGTCCAGGTCAGTTATCTGTTCAAACTCTCATTTCTGCAAAGACAGACCGACTCAGATGGGAAGCACAGGAATGCAGTGTATTGGAAAAACCTGGCTCCTAAGGTCGTTTTCCGTTCACTTGGCTTGCTGGATGCTCCCCCAGCTTGGTTAGGAGTCTGCTCCTACCACCACTGAGTCTTTAGCACTTACTGCCTGCTCTCCTCTAGCTCCACCCCAGAAAGCTGTTAAAGCTGGAGTGCTGCTCTGTGCCTGTAGCCTCAACATTCAGGAGGATCACTGTACGTGTGAAGCCAGTGTGGTCAGCATAGCAGGTTCCAGGCCAGCCAGAGCTACACAGCAAGACCCCATCTCCAAAATTAAGAAAAAAAGAAAGAGAAGAAAAAGCAGCAGCCGGGCAGTGGTGGCGCACGTCTTTAATCCCACACTTGGGAGGCAGAGGCAGGCGGATTTCTGAGTTCGAGGCCAGCCTGGTCTACAGAGTGAGTTCCAAGACAGCCAGGGCTACACAGAGAAACCCTGACTCTCAAAAAAAAAAAAAAAAAGAAAAAAAAAAGAAAAAAGAGAGAGAAGAAAAAGCAGCAGCCTGTAGCATTCTTTCATGGACTGATGTTCTAGTGCTGACTTGGTTGGCAGACTGAACTGGAGATTTAGCATCCCACACGGATGAGCCATCCTGTGCTTTCCCATGTATTTCCAATTTGCACTTGGTCTTCGTTCTTCTGTCTTTTCATACAGCCTACATATCTTCTCACGAGTGACAGGTTATCTATAATGACTAGCACATTTATGTTTAGTGATTTGCTAGTTGAGGTTAGTTTAGCACTGAGCCATTTAAAGTGTAACATTCATAAAGTAGCTTCACAGAATTCAGAGAGAACAGTTGAACTCAAGATACAGAGTTTTCAACTGATTTATAATCACAGCAACCACAACTATAAACTTTAAGCTGTGTGTAGTAGTGTATTCCTATAATCCTAGCACTTGGGAGGTAGAGGCAGGGCCTGGTGATAAAGACTATCCTAAGCTATGAGATGTATGTCTCAAACAAACAAACAAACAAACAACCCTATAAACTTCACAAGTGTGAACTTTTAAAATTATATTGAAATATAATCACATCATTTAGAAACTTTTATTTAATAATGAGGTTAGCTCATTATTCCACTTAGTTCCATAAACTGGATTTTACATTAATTTTTGTATGTTACAGTTTTATGCCGGGTAGGGCAGTACATGGCTGTAATTCTGTTTGTTGGTGGATGGGGTCAGGGCTAGTTTGGACAACACAGAAAGAACCTGTATAGGAAAAATTACTGTGAAAATTACTTTGGTGTTTAAAATTGCTAAAATATATGTGTATCTTATTTTGCCAAAGTATGGCCTTAATTTTGTTCTCTGTTGGCTTAGACCTTGTAGGAGTTACAGTCATGACTTCCTTGGTGTTGATTTGACACCAATTATGAGCTACTGAAATCCCAGTAACTCCTTTAAAAACACATAACCCTGTTAAGATAGGATTTTTAAAAGTTAATCATTTTTTTTTCTCTCATGTTAAAGTTGAAAACAATTATGTGACATTGGCTATTTACTGGGAGTGAGCACAGTGAGTCAGCAGATCTGCTTTTAAATCCATGCTTTGCTTCAGCGAGGCTCATCCATAGATGCTTTGCTTAGTGTCTTCATACCTTACTTGTAGTAATGTGGTGTTTACAGATTGTTCATCTGAGATAGGAGCTTTCTATGTAGCCTTGGCTGGTCTTGAACTGTCTCTGCCTCCTGAGTGTGCTGAGTACAGGTGTGTGCTGGTACCACCAAGCCTGTATAATGTTTAGAATGAGGTCTGGCATGGTGTTAATTATGCTGTGATAGAAATAGGGGAAGTAGCAATGGGATGTACTTTTAAGAGTAACTTGTAAAGTATTAAAGCTTTAAAAGATGTTCCATTTGCTAATTGTCTCACTTCCATTTGTTGATCTCAATAGGACAATACAGGCTTCAACCCAGGTTCCAGTAGTCGTGTCTCCTGGCAACCAACAGTTACATACAGTAACACTCCAGACAGTGCCACTCACAACGGTTATAGCCAGCACAGACCCATCGTCAGGTGCAGGGTCTCAGAAATTTATCTTACAAGCCATTCCGTCATCCCAGCCCATGACAGTACTGAAGGAAAATGTCCTGCTGCAGTCGCAGAAGCCGGGCTCTCCTCCTTCAATTGTCTTCAGCCCCACCCAAGTACAGCAGGTCCTCACAAGCAACGTTCAGTCCATTTGCAACGGGGCTGTCAGTGTGGCTTCCTCTCCATCGTTCAGTGCTACCACACCTGTGGTAACTTTCTCTCGGGGTTCACAGCTGGTTGCACACCCATCTGGCACTGTGATCACTTCTGTTATCAAAGCTCAGGAAACAAAAACTCTTAAACAAGAGGTGGAGAAAAAGGCTGAAGATCATTTGGGTGAAGATGCTGAGAAAACTGAAGAGCAGCAGCCCCAGCCTTATGTGATGGTGGTATCCAGTTCAAACGGGTTTTCCTCTCAGGTAGCCATCAAACAGAATGAACTGCTAGAGCCCAACTCTTTTTAATTAATACACCAAAGGAATTATGGGTGGTTATTTTTTTAATTGAACTCATTTTTCAGTTGTCTGACCATAACATGATTTTTCTAAGATAAAATCCACAGAAGTTCTTAATTTTATAATTGTTAAAAAACAGTTACTTTTGACTTTGCTAGATAAGGAGGAAAACCCGAGTGTGTCTTTTCTCTAAATGTTTCAGAACTTAGTTGTGAAGGAGCAGGAATTTTATACGATGAAGAAATTCTTGAGATTTTTTTCAGTTGCTATATCATAAGAATTTTTAAAGTTTCTTTTCTAGCTTGACACTGTATTAGCTTCCTGAATAGTTTGAAAATACTACTTAAATATAAGTCAACAGGAAATTTATATAGGAAACATTTTCATTCCACTTGTATAATTTAAGTCTTGACTCTTTCAGATGCAAGAGACTTATTTTATACTATTAAAATTGTTGTGATGTCACTTAGCTTGACTTTAGTTGGCTGGACTGTTTCATATACTACGAATTTGTAAAATAACATTACAAATTGAAATGTGTACGCCCAATGTGTTGCCATATACCTGTAATACTAGCATGTGGGAGGTGGACAGAGGGCAATCAGGAGTTCAAGGCCAGCCTTAGCTACATAGTGAGTTTGAAGCCAGCCTGGGCTACATGAAACCTTTAAAAAAAAAAACCCAAAACAATAACAAAAAATTTAAGTGTGCCTATGATAATGTCTGAACCTGAGTTTAAGAAATGTGATATTATAAAGGCAGCACTTGTGACACTTCTACTAGCTAGATGTGTGACCCTGGGCAGGCCATTTCCCCCTGCTAGTCTATGCCGTTCTGGAAAAATGAAGGGATGCATTGGACTAGACAAAATGATCTACAAGTTCCCTTCTTATTATAAATTTTATGATTTTAATTATCTGAACTTTAAAATTATTTGGACTATTACCAGATTATTTCCTTATGTAAACATAGGTAAAATACTGCTTAAAAATGTTTTTCTCATAAAATTACTATCAGCAAGATCTGCCATAAATTCTTCCTAAGTTCTTTGCTCATTAATCAGTCCTTAGACCACTGTGTATCGTGGCTTATTAGAAAGCTGAGTGTTAAATGACAGACTGTTATTCTAAGAGAGTCAGGGCTCTGAGAGCCAAAGACGCCACTAGTGTCCTGAGCTAGCATAGCTGAGTCAGTTATTATTATAAAGGCATAATTGTTTTTTATTTGGATCATTTTTTTTTTTTACTGTGGGTGAAGGGGGAGGGAAGTTGCATACAAAGATATCATATATCCAAGTTTCTGAAGTAGAGTTTTTAGATTACTTTTCAATGTAAATAATGTACATTTAATGTCACAAGAAATTGTTTTCTGCAAATTCTCTAGTATAGAAAGTTTTGTAGAAGAAAAATTATTGTGTTTAGAGGTCTAATATTATATGTTTTCATATTATAAAATGAATTTGTATTTAAACAAAAATTTAAATTTTGGAATCCTCTAAACATTTTTGTATCTTTAATTGTTATTATTAAATCATGTAAAAGTTCTCAATATTTCTGATTTCAAGCAATTGTTTCTTGTCTGTAATTCTTTTGCTTTTTGACACAAGGCCTCCTCAGACACACTGCTGTCCTGGAACTAGTGATTGTCCTGCCTCAGACTCTTGAGTGCAGGCACATGTAACCAAGTATACCTGGCAAGGTTCTTCTTCTCCTTTTTTTTTTTTTAATACTTTTATTTATTTTATATATATGATGTTGCTGTTAAGACACACCAGAAGAGGGCATTGGATCCCATTACAGATGGTTGTGAGCTACCATGTAGTTGCTGGGAATTGAATTCAGGACCTTTGAAAGAGCAGTCAGTGCTCTTAACCACTGAGCCATCTCTCCAGCCCACCTGGCAAGGTTCTTATACTGAGTACACATCCGAGTGCATGCCTGAGGGGAGTTGGTTCTTTTCTCCCACTATGGGTACACATGCAGGAACGCAAGTAGAGAGGAGAGCACAGCTCAGTCCTCACCATCACTGGGCCTGAGGAGGATCCTACAGGCCTGTGCTGCTGCTTCCAGCACTTCCTAAGTCCTAGGGATCCGGATGGAGGCCATGGGGCTGACATAGTAAGTGATTATTTTCACTGAGCCATCTCCCCAGCCCTAAAACAGGCGTTCTTGTCAATTGCTCAATTTGGAAAAAGAAAAATTCAAGAAAAAAAAATCTCTGTAACATGGTATGCCCCTACTCTCTTAGTGGTAACTTAGTAATTTTTCACATTTTCGTACCCATTTGTGTGTGCATGTGCATGTGTGTTGAGACCGGGTCTCACTCACTGTGTACCTCTTGGTAGCTTTGAATTCAGAGGATCCACTTGCTTTTGCCTTCCAGGTGTTGAGATTTAAGGCATGTGTCAGGACTGATACATAACCTTTTAAAGCATTATTGGATGTGTGTGTGTGTCTTGAGTTTCTAGTGCTGTGAAGAGACACCATGATCATGGTAACTCTTAAAAAAGAAAACATTTAATTGGGGGTCACTTACACTGTCAGAGGGTTAGCCTATTATCCTCATGGTAGTGAGAAGGGCAATATAAAGGCAGACATGGTAGCTGAGAGTTCTACATCTACATTAGAAGGCAGCAGTGAAGGGACACTGGCCCTGGCTTCGGCCCTTAAAATCTTCAGAACCCATCCCTATACACATCCTTTCTCCAACAAGGCCTCACTTCCCAATCCTAATTTTTGTTTTTCAAATAGTGTCACTCCCTGGTGACCAAGCATTCAAATCTGAGACTATGGGACCATTCTCATTCAAACCACCACCTGTTTGTCTGTGTGTGTGTGTATGTGTGTATGTATGAATGTATGTACTGGCTGGTTTTATGTCAATTTGACACAAGCTAAAGTCATCACAGAGAAAGGAACCTCAGTTGAGGAAGGGATTTCATGAGATCCAGCTGTAGGGCATTTTCTCAATTCTTGATCAATGTGGGAGGGCCCAGCCTACTGTGGGTAGTGCCACACCTGGGCAGGTGGTCCTAGGTTTTAGAAGAAGTCAGGATGAGCAAGGCACGGGAGCAAACTAGTAAGCAGCACCTATCTACGGCCTCTGCATCAGCTCCTACCTCCAGGTTCCTGCCCTGTTTGAGTTCCTGTCCTGACTTCCTTCAGTGAGGAACAGCAATGTGGGGTTTAGTAACACTTTCCTCCTCTACTTGCTTTCTGGTCATGGTGTTTTGTCACAGCTGTAGAAACCTTAATGAGCTACATTTGTGAAGTGCCTATTGAAGCCCGGAGGTGTTGAATAGCCTAAGACTAGACTTACAGATGTGTGAGAGCTGCCATGTGGGTGTGGAGGAATCGAACCTCGGATTCCCGGGGAGAACAGCCAGTTCTCTTAACCTCTGAGCCATCTCTCCAGCCTACTAATGAAATTTTATAGGTATACAATATTAATATACTATAAACAACTTGCAGAAAACTTTTTTTTCCAAGAGGGGGTCTCAATGTATAGCTCTGTCCGACTTTGAATCATTAGATAGCCCAAGCTGACGTTGCACTCTTGGCAATCCCTGCCTCAGACTCACGATTTAGAGATTAAAAGTGTGTGTCACAAAGTCCATCTAAACTAAACCCTGCTATTGTGTGTGAGAGACACACAAACACATACGCAGATGGAGAGAGAGAGGGAGACAGGGCCACAGAACATCTTTGTGGAGTTGGTCCTCTCCTTCCACCTTTAAGTCCTGGGGAGCAAATTCAGTTCTCCAGGCTTGTGTATGTAACAAGTACAATTATCTGCTGAGTTGCCTCACCAGACCCTAAACCAAACCTTTTAACTTAGGTCAGTAGAGATTTTCACTGAACAGGAAGATGGCAACTCATTTGTGCCACTTTAACAAAAAATACTTAAGACTGACTGGGTCATTGATTAGGCACAGAAACTTTAGAGTTTAGTTTAGAGTCTAGAAAATTGGAAATGAATGTGCTGGCAATCCTGGCAATTCTGTTTCCAAGAATATGCCTTGAACTTTGAATAGAGCAGTGAAATTGCCATCAAGTTTAAGGGGAAATGAAGATTTTTTTTTTTTTCAGTAAGCGGGGTTGGGTTAATTGGTATTTGTATGGAGGATAAAATAATAAATTTTTATTCCTTGTACTTTCAAAAAAAGTTCTCAATGTAGATAGATAACAGACTTAAATGTGGAAAGTGAGAGATCTAGAGGAAATGTATCAAGAGCCTTTGAATAGGCAGTCTTACACATGGCACAAAAGAAATGATTATAAACTAATCTACGTGAAAACTTGTTTCAGATGATATTAAGAGATGCCAACTGGCACAAGGTGTCTGCAATAAATGCATCCAAGAAGGAATTCACATCCAGCCATACAAAGAACTGCAAACTGAACAAAACTTACATTTGCTTTAAAGACATTTATGCAGAAGACAATCCTCATCTTTATGGAGCTGTTCTTTTACAGTTTAGTATCTGCCGGGCACACAGTAACGTAAAACAACCTCGAATGGAAAGATCCAAATCGAAACTCTCTACCTTCCCTTACAAATCTGCTTAGCTTCAGTTTAGTTCGGCTAATTTGATCTTCTCAGCAATTACTCAAACCAGAAACCTGCATCTCTTTAGTGGCCAGCTGGCCCTGTTCTGCCTCAAGTGTCTCTGCCAGCTACTTCTCCATTCCTACAGGTGGATTCAGATTCCTTTCTTTCCTGTTATCTTTTATCAGCCCTTCTTTTCCTCCTTCATACCACCCATTTTCAATACAGATAGGCTATACCTACAGGTCGCAAATTTGCTACACTTTAAACTTTGTAGTATTCCACACTTCCATTTCTTGATGACCCCACATACTTAAATCTTTGTAACTTCCGTTTCTCCATCTTGAATACGGGCTCAAGTTTCTCTGTATTTTCGAACGCCCTCCCATCCTTTTTTTTTTTTTTTTTTTGCATCTGCAAGGGGTGAGTGGTAGGTGTGGGTGTAAAAAATTAGAATACCTACGATAGTTAGCAAGCACAATCAGGAGTTTGGCCAGTATGGAAGACGTGCTAGAAAAGTGGGGAAGACAAAAGTTAGGTCTTTTTAGAGTTAGAACTCAGAAAACGTGGGCGAGTTCAACAGTGGGAATATGTACGCAAATGCCTGAACTGCAATCTCTTTTTCTTCGTGGACTGTTATGTTTCCAGACTGAGGTCTTAGATATATCATGTTTGAGGAAACCATCGACCACCTCATTCATTTCATCTGCTAAAATAGATTTGATAAAACGACTTTCTGAGCGTATCAACAGCTTTTAAATCAAGTTTGGGGTGCAGTTTTAATGCAGTGGATTTTTAAGTTCTGTTACTCTGCTGACTCTCAACTGCCACTCCTTCCTGTTGGCCCTTACCACTCAGTCTCAAAGAATTCGCAGGAAACTTCCCAGTGTGATGTTTGGCTCTATGGACAGCGGGGGATGGGGAGCTTACTGGTTACTTAGAACACAAGGCAGCACAAAGACTAATAGTTGTTGGTCACTTTCATCCACGAGGTGCCTGCGAAACAGGCTTTTCTTGGTTTGGAAAGCTGACTAGGAAGGAAGCTTGGGGTGTGGAGCGCTGGCAGGGACTCCAGAAAACTCCATTCCCAACGCCGGTAACGTGACTTCCGGCGAGCCAGCCCGTCCGTGTTCTCCGCGGAGAGTCATGCGAACTGATGCCCCGCTCTGCTGCCGGAAAAGACCTGGCAGCTACGAATGACGTCACGCACAACTTGGCCGCCTGCGGTAGCCATGATGAAAACCGGAGAGAACGGAGCTTAACGTGTCGTACCTTAACGATGCGAGAACCCCCTCGACGGATCCCAGTACCTTACAGCTGGCTCTGATAGTACTAGAAAGCCTGCAAGCCGTGCGGGAGCCCCCACGGCTATGCGGCGGGGAGCCGGCCTTATGGCCACGCCCTCGGGGCGGGACATTGCGCGCGTCACGGGTAGGGGCGGGGCCTGAGAGCGTTTCCTCCTCTTTCCCAGCCGGCCCCGCGCCTACCTGCCCACCCTTCGCCTCCTTTTCCGCGGCCTCTTGCTGCGTGACCGCTGATTGGTTACGGAGGACGGAAGCTCTGTTGGGGTTTCTTTAGAAGTTTTCCCCTCCTGGGCGGCGGCGGAGCTGGTAACCAAGGTAGAAAACGCTCTGGCAGAAGCTTTCGTGACTCCTAGGGATGGCGGCAGCTGCAGCAGGACCTGCATCGTCCCAGCGGTGCGTGATTTTCTTCACCTTTGCTATTTGTCTTTCTGTTCTTTCCTTGATTAGAGAGCCCTGCTGAAGACGTTGTTTTCCTGGCAGGTTTTTCCAGAGCTTCTCAGATGCTCTGATCGACGGAGACCCCCAGGCGGCGTTAGAGGTGAGTGAGCTCTTTTCCGCTTCTTTCGACTGGGACTGTTGGGTTCCTACAGACCCCGCCTCTTCCCAGCATTACCTTCGTGGGGCCAGAGCTACAATTTTCAATATATCCAAGTCCCAAAATTAAGATCCTGAGATCCATTTCTTTGTCCCCAAGTAAGACTCTTTGCCCTTCCTCTTTACAAGTTCCTGGTGGGGACACCTCCCTCTCATTTCTTGGACGCATAGTTAACTATCGGTGATTGCTCTTATAATGGCATTTATGATCAAGGAAAAGGCAAAGATAGGGCTCGATGTATCATTTTTTTACTTTAAAAGTTATGTTTGCCCTTATATGTCAGGTCCTTAATTAAGTTTACTAAAGAACATTTTCCTTTCTGTGCCTGCAACTTTACAGAAGACTGTGCTTGTTCTCTATACAGTTGTTTATAAAAACGTGTTTTTTACCTAGGCTGGCCTCAAACTTTGGATCCTGCGAGTGCTTGGCATGTACCAGTAAATAAACCCTGCCTACATTTTTAATATTATACGAATTGCCTTTGGGCCATTTCAGGTGAAGTCTAGAACAAACTAACTTTATATGGATGTTTCTTAGGAGCGCTGCCTGGACTCCAGAGAGGTAGTAGCACACATCAAGTATGGTGGTACAGGCCTGTAATCCTGGTCCTCAGGAGGTGAATGCACTAGGATCAGAAATTCAAGGTTATCCTCAGCAACTTAGTGAGCTGAGGCTAGCCTTGGATGTGTGAAACTGTGGGACACTTCGGAGCTCAAAGAAGCTCTCTGGAAAAAGGAAACATTTTTATGTTTTCAGCCTTAGAGAAACCACCTTTCTAGAGGCTAGCCGACTAGCATAGCTACATTGTTGCTTGAATGTTACAAGCTAGGTTTTGTATTCTTAGGTCCGTAGAATGAGCATCAGGTTTGATAGCAAGGAATTAGTGAGCCTGCTGGTGGTGAAGCACACCTTTAACTCAGTATTTGGGTGACAGAGGCAGGTGGATCTCTTGAGTTTGAGGCCCACCTGGTCTACCATGAGAGTTCCAAGGCAGCCAGGATTACACAGGGACGCCCTGTCTTTTTTTTTTTTTTCTGTCAGAGACAGGGTTTCTCTGTGTAGCCATGGCTGTCCTGGAACTCACTCTGTAGACCAGGCTGGCCTCGAACTCAGAAATCCGCCTGCCTGTGCCTCCCAAGTGCTGGGATTAAAGGCGTGCGCCACCACTGCCCGGCTGAGACGCCCTGTCTTGAAAGAAACAAAACAAAAACCAAGGCCTTAGTGACTTTGAGATTGGAGCTACAGAGGCAAATTTTTTTTAATATTTTCTGCCAAAGGAAATAAAAGCAAAATGGAGAGTAGGGGGAGGATTGAGAAAGGAGGGAATGAATACTTATTGAAAGCTTACTGAATGCTGGGTACAGATCTAGGCCGCCCCCAACCCCCTAGGATCATTGTCAGATGCTGCCCCTTCTGTATTCCATGTTTTCCACTCTACAACCTCTGGCTACCACACTTTCTGGACTTTATTAGTTTCTTCTATTTGAATGAAAATGGGCACGGTAAAGAAACCAGTGGAGCGTGGGTACAAGAGTAAAAAGTTTATTTCAAACTGCCAAGGCTGTCTCTGTGGAGGGCAGAGAGACTCAAGGGAAGTGTATGTGTGAGATCTCCTGGGTTATATGGGACAAGGTCCCTGGGAGGAAGGGAGCCTGTGAGCTGGGGTAGGGGGCTTGTGAGTAGGGAATGAGGAAATGTGGAGGCTAGCATGGACCTTGAGGAGCCGATAGGCACCACTGAGATATGTTCATGGAAGAGTCAGAGAGAAGGAGAAAACTCTCTGAACTATCTCCAGGCCCTTGGAAGAATGTTGGCTTTTGTCTAAATGCCACTTGGGGAAAAGGAATTTCTTCGGGAGACTGACACTGTTTCTGGTCCTTCTTTGTTGTACTATATTTATGATATAGTAGCCAGAATGGCAGTTGGATCATGTCATTTCCTATTAGAACTTTCCATGACCTTCCCTCATACTGAAGGTCCAAACAACTTACCATGGCCAGCAGGGTGCCTGGTGCTTGGACATCTTGGAACTTCTTTTCATTCTGTGGAGCTACAGTGTTTTGGGTGTGTCTGCTTCTTTTGCCCCAAATATACTTGACCTATATCTCATTTTACTTGGGGATGCCTAATTCTTTAGATTTCACCTGAAATGAACCCTGCTCAGGGGAACTAGTTTTTCTGTCTTAAATTAGGCCTGAAAATAGCCTAAAGACAGCAGGGGTTTTGTGAATCTTGATTTTTTACTACTGTGTTCTCAGTGTAGCACTTGGGACTCAGGATGAGTAAGCTCTCCCGTATGATTCTTGCAACACTTGTCATTAGCTACATTTTTACTCAGTAGGGAGTTGAAGTACAGAGTAAAAAGGTTAACTAGCTCAAAACAAAGAAGCTTGGAAGGGACAGGTTTCTGGTTTCAAGAGATTAAGGTCATTTGGCAGGGAGAGGACTGGGGCTATATGATACACCAGCTAGGAGCTGACTTGGAAGCCTCTTCGGTGAGAGCACAGCTTGAGATTGATAAACACGTGGCGGTAATCAGTGCTGATATTTTTCTTTCTAGCCGTGCTTAATCAAATGGATTGATGTTTTTCTACTTAGACCCTAGCTAGGTGATTGTAGGGCAAAGAAGAGGAACCAGATTGAGGTATATACACACACACACCCCAGAGGTTCTTTGAATCTTAATTAGCATTTTTAAATGGGTTAGAATTTTAATTATTTGAAAATTTACTAAGAGTTAGTATTAATTAAAAAAAATGTTTTGAAGCTTTTCTGGGGTTTGAATCCAGGTCCTCATGCGTGCTAAGTGCATGGCCTCCCGCTATGCCTCCAACAGCTCTAGCCAAAGTCTGTTTGTTTCTTGAGGCAGAGATTCACATATCCCAAGCTACCCTCAACTCTCATGTAACTGAGGATGACTTTGAACTTCTGACCCTCATGCATTTTGGTATTACAGGCCTGTGTCAGGGATCAAACCCAGGGCTTCATGTGTGCTAAGCACGGTTCTGCCAAGTGAGCTATAGCCCCAACCCACGTAAAGTCTTAGTTTTAATGTCTTAGATTTCCCCCTCATTGTTCTGGTTAGTGGTATGCTTCTCAGTGTGGGTTTTGCTTGCCTGTTTCTCTTTCTGTGTGGCAGTGGAATTGATGCTGTTCAAGCGCTCTACCACGGAAGCCACAGAGCTCATCTTCTGCAAGTGTATTTTTGGACTTGTTTACAATGTTTGGCTTAGGTCTGCACTAATTCGTAGCCTTTCGCTCCCGTAATTCAAGTGTTGGCACCAAAGATGTTGCCCCTCTTGAACTGCTTCCATTGACGACCATGCTTTTCCGTAGGTAGCAACTTTTCAGAAACAGTGGCGCACTGAAAGCATGCTAGTTAAGATTATGAATCATCTTAATGATTTGTTTGGGGCTTTTATAACTTGTTTATTTATAAATCACGTTTTATCCATTTGTAAATTTGTCATTCTTTTACATTTGGCTCTCATTGTTTATTGTTTGTATTATTGTTTTGGAAACTTCTTTTTTGTTACAGCCTTACCAAGTCTGTGCATATTTTATGAGACTGAGCTATTACTAAACTTGGTTTTCTTAACTAATAGCTGATTAGTGGTTTTAAAGAACATTTACAAGGGACTTGAAACACTGAAGCCTTTACTTGACCCTCCCCCCCCCCCCACGGTTTCTCTGTGTAGCCCTGGCTGTCCTGGAACTCACTCTGTAGACCAGGCTGGCCTCAAACTCAGAAATCCACCTGCCTCTGCCTCCCAAGTGCTGGGATTAAAGGCGTGCGCCTGGCCTTTACTTGACTTTTTAGGAAGAGGAATAGATAAGCTGTCTGTAGCTTATGCCTGTAGTCTCAGCACTCGGGGTGAAGCAGGAGGCTGCAAGTTTGAGGCCAGCCCAGGGTACAGACTGCAGACATGGGAGAAGCTTTTTTTTTTTTTTTTTTTTGGTTTTTAGTTTTTTCAGCCTTTTTTAAATTTAGTTTAAGACACAGAAGCCCAGGTTGACCTGAACTCATTATGTACACAAGGATGATTTTGAACTAAAGATCCTCCCACCTTCTTTTCTAGTGTTGGGATTATAATCTTTTACAGTCATTTAGCACCATGCCTGGTTCTATGTGGTATTGGGGATTGAAAAGGGGGGTTGTCAGAGAGCACAACTGGACAATGTTCGGAGAGGGAGAGACACTGGAGCATGCACATGGGGTGTCTTTATCCAACCCCTTTCCGGAAGGCTCAGGATGGGGGACATAGAGGAAAAAGGAGGCTGAAAGGCCAGAAGTGATGGATGACTCTAGGGAGACCGTGCCTCCCAGACACAGCAGGGCAAGTCACATATATTGTAGCATCGTGCTCAAGACTTATGGGTTCAAGTCAGGTGGGCTCCTAGCACCGAGAAGAGGAAATGGATGTGAGGTTCTACTCCTAAGCAAGAAACTGTTGGCAATTTATAGCTGATGACAAAGGGAAAATCAGTTTTCTCCAATGTAGTCACTGTGTATATTAACTGCACTCCAGGGCAAACCCAGGAGTAATCAATCAGTTAACACAAAGTGAACTCCATGGTTTGGTTTATTTGTTTAGAGACCATAAAGTTAGATGGATAGGGAGGTGGAACAGTCTGGGAGGAGTTGTGGGGAGGTTAAAAACATCGAAGTATATGAAAAAAAAAATTCTTAAGAGGAAGAAAGAGAAAGGGTTTTGCACCCATTTTGGAAGCACCCTGCCTACTGAGCCACGTTCATAGCAAAAAAAAAAAAAAGGTAATTACAAATTCCCTCAACCTGGTATCTGGTTTATGTGTTACAATGTTTCTAAAAATACTCTTTTGAATTTGATGATCTTGACATCAGTATAATCTGTAATAACTTTTTGGTCATAATATTCCATTTTTCTTTTTTTTTTTTTCTTTTGAGATAAGATCTCTCAATGTTACCCTGGCTGTCTTGGAATTCTATATAGACCAGGCTGGTCTGAAGCTCAGAGATCCTCTGCCCCTGCCCTGCCCCTGCCCTGCCCCTGCCCTGCCCCTGCCCTGCCCCTACCCTTCCCCTGCTCCTAAACTGGAATTAAAGGCATATGTCATTATTTTCAATTTATTTGCTATTTTCAAAATTGTTTTAAAAATTAAGTAGAAGATTTACTTAACCTAGAGATTTCGGAATACTAGAAAATGTGAATACAGGCAGTGGAGAGACGCTTGGAGTGAAATGAGCTGGGGTTGCTGCTGTTTTGTGTAAGTTCTACTCTGAGGGTTTACAGACCTGGATTTGAATCTTGTCTCTTGCACAGTTTTGTCCCTAAGGAAGTTAGAAAATGGATTTACTATGCCTTCTGAGCATTCTGGTCCAGTGGTGCTCAACCTTCCTCATACTGAGACCCTTTTCCTCATGTTGTGGTGACCTAACAGCCCCCCCCCCCCAACCACCATGAAATTATTTTTGTTGCTACTTTATAACTGTAATTTTGCAACTGTTATGAGTCATAGTGTAAATATCTGTTTTCAGACTGTCTTAGGCAACCTCTGTAAAAGGATTGTTTGACCCCCAAAGGGGTTACAACCCACAGGTTGAGAATCACTGTTCTAGCCAGGTGAAGCAACATATTTTGAGGGACTATTAGGTGTTTATTGTGGTTGGGCATGAGCTGGGGGAAGAGTAACACAATGTTAGATAGAGATGTAAGGGAGTCCTGTCAGGAGCCTTTGGAAGGATCTAGATTTTTGCTTGGCAAAGCTGAAAAGCTTTGTGCAGAGACACAGTAAAGGGTTTTGATGTTTCTGGTTGGACTAGATACATTTAGTGCTTTTGAAGTGGTGGATTATAGGTGTGTTTGGTGAGAGTCTTTGTTTACAAACAGGGGTCTCATGTAACCCAGGCTGGTCTGGAACTTGCTATGTAGCAGAGGATGACCTTGAACCCTCAGTGCTGAGATTACAGGCATGTGCCACCACATCCACTTTTGTAGGTGGCAAGGGTTGAAGCTTTGTGCCTGCTAAGCAAGCGCCCTGCAAATTAAGCTATCTCCTATCCTGGGTTTAGATCTAGCTTTGATTTTTCTGGTATACATTGGTTTTGGGAATCATTTGAATTGAAGTCAGTGGTTAAGTGGTTATTTAAATAAATCTTTTATAAATACTCATATATGGGTTCACTGAATAGAGAATCAGTCTTTCTATCTGCACTTGGCATTGGCCTTATTAACATGTGATGTTTTCTTTTTTTTTGGTTTTTTTGAGACAGGGTTTCTCTGTGTAGTCCTGGCTGTCCTGGAACTCACTCTGTAGACCAGGCTGGCCTCGAACTCAGGAATCCACCTGCCTCTGCCTCCCAAGTGCTGGGATTAAAGGCGTGCACCACCATCCAGCTAGCTTTATATTTTCTAGGTACCTCAAATTCTACATGGTATTTTGGCCTTCTCCGTATGAGGAGGAATTCTGAGCTGGTCTATGTATCTCAGCTGGGCTTTCAGGAATAAATGAGATGATAATAATTACTATTTATTGAGCTCTTACAACAGACCAAGAACTGCTGGGTGCTTTTCATAAGTAGTCCATTTTGAGCTTATGGGTTGGGGCAAGGAGGAGATAGGGTTCTCTTACAGTGACAAGCTCCATGCTTGTTTCCTTATTCTTTTCTCCAATAGATTATTTGATTTGAAGTTAAATTTCTAATTAGAGTTTGATGGCTTTGAACCTAATTTACTGACACTCCACGTTTGTATTTGTAGGAGCTGACTAAGGCTTTGGAACAGAATCCAGATGACGCACAGTGTTACTGTCAGAGAGCTTATTGTCACATTCTTCTTGGGAAATACTGTGGTAATGTTTCTTACAAACTGTTCTGTCATTTTGTAGTTTACTTATAAAATTTTCCCAAGTCAGAATGTCCAAATGGAGTCTGTGTGTGTGCCTTTGCACACGCTTGCATAAATATACAATTTCATACATATGTATGTATGAAAGCCAGAGGATAAGCCTGGGTACACTCAGGAATGCTGTCCATCACTTGGAAAGACAGAATGTCTCTGGCCCAGTGCTCACCAGGCTAGATTGTTGGCCAGTGAGCCCCGGGGATTCTAAATGACCACATCTGGAGTTCTTATATGGGTGCTGGGGACTACATTTAGGTCTTTGTGCTTGCAAATGAAGGCCTTCTTCCATGGCTGGGTCATCTCTCCATCACCATCGTTGACAATCTTTAACATGGTTTTTCATGAGAGAAACATTCTGAGTAACATTGACTTAACAGTTGTCTTTTCTACGGATGCTTTTTCTACAGCGGGCAGAGAATTTATAGAGATGGCATTCATAGCGGCTGTATTTACTATTTTCCTTTTGTTAGCAGTTTTTAATAAAAAATGAATGTATTTCTAAGATTTTGACTTTAAAGTATGGGATAGGCAAGAATGTGCCTTTGAGTCCAACTACATAAGTATTGTTAACGAGAAGAATAGATAAGCTGGAGGGCACAGCTTCATTACTGATGACAGATGAACTTTAAGAATAAAGGAGATGGGAAAGAGGCCTCTCAGCAATAAGAGCATGGCTATTGCTCTTTACAAAGGACCGAGTTCTGGTCTCAGCACTCACATTAGGCTGCTTGTAACTGCCGGTCAGTCTAGTTCCTCTAGATCTGATGCCCTTTTCTGGCTTCCCTGGGACCTGCACTTTGTGGACAGACTGGCAGACACACAATTTTAAAAATACAATTTTTAAAAGGAAGGAAGCCAAATATTAGATCAAATGGAAGATACGAAAGTAATACTTAAATTTTATCTTGGATTAGTTTCCCCTAATTTAAAACCATTTGGCCTTTTACCAATTTAAAAGGTTAAAAATAAAGTGCTAATTCATTTGTTTTACATTATTTATTTTATGGGTGTCTTTGTGCCACAGTGCATATATGGAAGGCTGAGGACAAGTTGAGGGAGTCTGTTCTCAGTCTGCCAGGCGAGACTGGCATGGAATTGAGGTTGTCAGGTTTGACAGCTGAACCTCTGTGCTGCCCCTGATTCAGATTCTGTGTGTATGTGCTGGCTCTGCAACTATCTGATCAAACCATCTTACCTTTTTATATATAGATGGTATTGCTGATGTAAAGAAGTCTCTTGAACTCAATCCAAATAATTCTACTGCTATTCTGAGGAAAGGGTATGTATGTGTTGAGTTTGGACTATAGCTAGTAGGTGTTGATTTATTGAGTAAGTTTGTTATAAGCTCTTTATGCATGCTGTAATCTTACAATACTAACTTATCTTAGTATGTTAGCTGAAGTATAGATGACAGATGCATGATTTCTAAAGTAGGGATGATTGAATTATCTGCAAAGTATGGATGGAACTGACAGATGATCTCTGTCAGCAAAGCCGGTTAGCTGCATTTAATAATAAGCAAAAACTTAGTCTATTTTGTATGTATTTGTTAAGCACTGTTTATTATCACTGATAAGCATGACTTATTTAACTGAAAACCTAATTGTTTTGCATAATTGTTTTGGCTTAGAACAAATGGATATATGGATATATTTGTACAGTTAAAATCAGACTCCTCTGAAATGAGTATTAAACTTGAGTTTTAATTAGTGACCATTACACTAAATGTTACAGTATCTAAAAAAAGTTCTGGTTTATTAGCATAGACTTGAAATAAATTCTCTTTCAGCATATGAAAGTCAAATATTTTATTAGCAAGAAAGCTGTTTTCTATGATTTAATGTATGTATATTTATCTATAATGTTCTCACACAGGATATGTGAATACCATGAAAAAGACTACGCTTCTGCTTTAGAAACATTTGCAGAAGGACAGAAATTAGATAGTAAGTATTAGAGTTACATTTTCTGGATCTTAACTACCATAGTTAGATTTTGTTAGACTCTCATTGTCCCAGAAACCCCAAACCCCCTTTCTTTCTTTTAACATTATTTTGTGGTGATTTTAGGATTTAAATTCACTTAAGGTTTGATGAAGTTGACCTTTTTTTAGCATCTAAACTACAGATAAACGTTCCCATTAGAAACCAAAATTAGAGTCTGGGGAATGGGTTAGCCACTTAAGCTTTTACTGTCCATTGTGAGGATAAGAGTTTGGACCCCTAGAACCTTTGAGTACAAGGTTAGGGTGGTAGCTAGCTTCTAATTCCAGCCTGGGCTGGCTGGGGCAGAGGGTTTCTGGAGCAAGTTGCCTTCTAGAGTAGCCACATCAGCAAGCTCTGTGCTTTATTGAGAGAGATCTTGCCTTAACAAACAGGAAGAAGGATCAACCGAGAAAGATTGCTGACACCAACTCAGACCTGCAAATAAGCACATCTGTGTTCTGCCATCACACAGGTACACACACACACACACACACACACACACACACACACACACACAGACACACAGACACACCCGAGAGAAGAAAGTGGAAGGAAGGAAAAAGCCAAAAACTATATGTAGTCATTCAGTGTGTTTTCCCAACTAATTAGTCTCCATATATATCCCCCATCCCCATGTGCTCTTGTGTAGGAATATTTGTTGAGTGCCTGGGGCAGCCAGGGTTTAACCTCAGGAGGCATTACTTAGGAACTGTCTTTGGTTTTTGAGATGGAACCTGGGCTTGCTCTACTAGGCTAGGCTGCCTGGCCAGCAAGCTTCAAGTATCTACATATCTGCCTCCCCAGTGCTAGGATTCCTAGCTCACACCAGTACATCTGGCTTTTTACGTAAGTGCTGTGGGTCACACGGAGGTCCTTCTGCTTGTAGAGCAAACAAACACTTTATCAACTGAGTTGTCTCTTCAGAATGTGGTTGTGTTTTCTTCTACTGGAAATGTGAAAATTTAATTCAATTTCATGTTCAAAACTATGTTAGAGGGGCTAGAGAGATGTCACAGAGGTTAAGAGCTCTGGCTGCTCTTCTAGAAGACCCAGATTTGATTCCCAGCATCCACATGGTAGCTCACAATTGTATGTAGCCCCAGTTCCAGGGGATCCCACAACCTCTTCTGGTCTGGGAGGACACCAGGCACAAACAAGGTGTACAGACATACATGCAGGCAGATACCTGCACACATAAAAATAATGAAATAAAAAGAATTTAAATGTCTATTTTAAGTTATTCAGATTGCTAAAAAAGGAGATTTTGCCCTAGTTTTTTTTTTTTTTTTTTTATGGAGAAGTAAATTATTAACTTTGAGAATGTTGTGAGATACAGAAGAAAATGAGAACTTTTCTGTTTTTTAAGACAGTCTTATATTTAGCTCATTATGAAGCTGAGGGTGGCCTTGACCTTGTGATCTTGTGCTAGGTTACTGGCAGACACTGGAATACTGAGTTTGTATGGTACTGGATAGCAAACCCAACATCGACATTTAATTGGGGCTGGCTTATAGGTTCAGAGGTTCAGAACATGGCAGCTTCTAGGCAAGCATGGCAGGAAAAGACTGGCTCCTATGTGACTGGGAGTAGGGAATCAAACCCACCCCCCCAGTGACACACTTTCTTCAACAAGACCACACCCACTTCAACAAGGCCACACCTCCTAATAGTACTCCCTGGGCCAAGCATATTCAAACCACCGTAAACCCCAGTATGCACATAGAAGCAATGACTTAGTAAGGATAAGTCTCCTGGCAACAGTACTGCTTAAATTTGTTTACTCACACTTGGGCACATAAATTCTTTAGCTGTTCATTTAAGAAGTCAGAAGCCTGGCAGTGGTGGCGCAGGCCTTTAATCCCAGCACTTGGGAGGCAGAGGCAGGCGGATTTCTGAGTTCTAGGCCAGCCTGGTCTACAGAGTGAGTTCCAGGACAGCCAGGGCTACACAGAGAAACCCTGTCTTGAAAAACCAAAAAAAAAAAAAAAAAGTTAGACGTATTGCTCTTTGGCAATTTAAAGCATCTAGTTTTCTAATTCTGTGATGTGAGACATTCCATACTTCCCTCTTGTATGGTAAGAGGCTTTTATTGGTTTGGGGAATAGTAGGGCATTTAATACAATAATTCTCCAGAAGAAAATAGTGCCTCTATGTCTAACATTTTGATAATTAATTTTATAAATCAGGCAATTTAAAAAGCTGTATTTTCAGATTAATCAACTTTCAATTACTTAATAGTTAATGCCTTTTACTAGGCATAGTAACTCTTTAGATATTCTCAATCTTCAGAGAAAAATAATTGGTTGATTTGTTCAACTTGCTGCCTGTAAATATGCATTTCACCATGCATATTCATCTTCTCGGATACCATATAGCTTAGAGATGTGACAGTTTCACAGAGTATAAAGATAGACAAGATCACAGGAAAAGGTGGATAGTTGATACCTGTGTTGTAGAGCAAGATGAAGGGATGAGAACCGATTTGGGAATCTGCTTCAAGTCTGCTTTGCCATGTGAGGGAGAGTTTCCTTAAGATCATGGTAGATGCAAGGTAGGTGTATTATAAGCATCTGAGAAACTAGTAAGGTTGGCTGTAGTTAAAACTGGCGTGATGTAATAGTTTTCTAGGATGAGCAGGACAATGGTAGATGCGTTGTTACATTAAAAGTGTGGTTGCTGGAATCTGTTTGGGCAGGTAATACTATTTTATTGGCTGCTCAGGTCCCAGTGCTATGAGACTACTTGGGGAATAGTAGCTGGCTAGTAATACTTGTTCAATTAATATGCTACTTTGTGCATATTAGGGGTTTTATACTGTTTTTCTTTGTTCTAGGTACAGATACAAATTTTGACATCTGGATTAAAAGATGCCAAGAGATTCAGAATGGTAAGTATTTTAGGTAGGCTTTCACAGTCCTGTTTTAAAAGAAACATTTCAAGATTGTTGGTTAAAATATTTTTCTTTAATCTTCCTTTCTTGGTTCTGGGGATGAAACCCATGACCTTGTACATGCTGGGCAAGTGCTTGCTCCTTTAGTAAGTTACACCCAGCCACAGCAGGAGGCTGCTTTCTCCTGACCCTCGTTTTCAGTCCTATGTCAGAAGGAAAATTTGATGGTTTTGCTTTGCCAATAGTATTATGTTATTACCAGTTAAAGATAACCAAGGATTCAAAAAAGTAACTCTTGGATGAAAAATGGAAACAATTTGCTTCATTTGAAATATATTAAAAAATTAGCTTTTTGGTTGATATGTTTTCTGTAGAAATCATGTCTGTAGCTTTGCCTATAAACATACTAGTACCTGAAAATGCTTTGTTTTTTTTTTTTATAGGATCAGAACCTGAAGTGGTAAGTCCTCTCATCCCTCATGTTTTGTTTCATGATGTTACATTTAATTAATCAAATATATATCTAAGCTAGAGCTTGGCATGAGCTCTCATAAGTATTAAACAGTTCCATTTAAATATTAGTTCTCTGAAATAGCTCATTTTGTTGAAATAAAAGCTACAAGTTTATAATCGTGGAAAGCACTGGGCTGTCTTCATGAATTTAGTGTACAATCTAAGCTGACTGGGCTTTTACGTCACCAGGATGACTATTTCCTGTCTTTTCTTTACCAGTTATCAACAGCCATTAGGTTAAAGGTCATCGTGTGGAGCTTTTTACAGAAGGCTTAAAGTAAACTGGAAATGCTTCTGTTTGGTTCATTCTTTTTTTTAAAAAGATTTATTTATCTATGTGACTTTTGTGGTTTGTGTGTACACCTGCATGCCAGAAGGAGGGATCAGACCCCATTAAAGATGGTTTTCAGCCATCATGTGGTTGCTGAGATTTGAACTTGGGACTTCTGGAAGAATAGCTAATATATCTCACCACTGAGCCATCTCTCTAGCTCCATTTGATTTATTCTTAATGTTGTTAACAGTTACGGATTTTCATGTTCAAAACATTGTTACAAATTACAGTGCCAAGGCTGCAGAGCTGGCTCAGTACTTAAAAGCATTTGCTGCTCTTCCGGAGGACTCAGATTCAGTTCCCAGTATTTGCATCAAGTGACTCACAACCACATGTGACTCTACTAGTTCCAGAGTATCTGATAACCTCTGGTCTCCCAGGATGCTTGTTCTCATGTGGTGAGCAGACACTTGTGCAGGCGCACAGACATAGAAATAGAAAGTGAATAAATCTTTTAAAAAATACGATGAAATTATAAGGCAAAGTAGCTTAAAATATTTGAATATGAGTTTCTGAAATTTCTTTATGTGTATTAGTGTTTTATCTGTGTGTATATCTGTGTACCACGTATGTGTGTGTTACCCGTGGAAGTCAGAAGAAGCCATCCCATCCCTGGGACTAGAGTTGGCATATGGTTTTGAGCTGTCATGTGGATGCTGAGAATTGAACGTGGGTCTTCTGGAAGAGCAGCCAGTATTGATAACTGCTGAGCCATCTCTCCAGCCCCAGAGTCATTTTGGTTTTTAATCAGTTTTGACTTTCATACGTTAGACTTAAATTATGGCACACCGTTTTAGTAGTAGTTGTTACATACATAATAAAGAAAATCACAGTGACTTGGGAAATGTGTGTATAGCCCTGACTATGGATAATTACCTTTTTGAGATGCTTGTTCATCTTTTTTAAGAATGATTTCCAGCAGGGCCTGTAATCCCAGAGGCAGAGGCAGGTGGCTCTCTGAGTTTAAGGCCAGCCTGGTTTACAGGGTGAGTTTCAGGAGAGCCAGGGCTACACAGAGGAATACTGTTTGGAAAAACTGGGGGTTAAAAAACTGCAGCTAACAGAGCTATTCTGCTTCAGATTTCTAGGGAGTATTAGTCAATGCGTGTATATAGGTAAAGTTTACAGCAGCCTTCAAAATTGAAGCCCTTTTCAACCATCTATGTAGCAACCTGTTCGGGTCAGTCAGCAGGGTCTCCAGCGCAGGAGTGAGGATGCATGCTTCCAATTCCTGCTGTGTCCTGCGTACTGGAGCCCCACTTTGGTCGCCACTTTGTAGCCCCCCGAGCTGCCTCACGTTCTGGGGGCCACTTTGTAGCCGCCAGTTCTGCTGCTCCGGTCCGCAGGTCAGGGCCTAGCAAGAGAGAGAGTGGGGACGGAGACGCGAAGAATGGAGACAAGACAGGGAGTCTGATCAAGTCTCGTTTATTGGAAGGAAATCCTGGGTATTTATACCCTTTACCACATGCCTTGCCCTCGTGGACAAGCACAGCTGAAGGCACTACGTCATGTGCCTTGCAGCGTGGATATCATGTGCACCTAGCTAGCAGTGAGGAGACCACGTGCACCCAGCAGCGTGGATATCACGTGCGCCTTGCAGCTGGCGGCACTAAACAGCAAAACACGATATGTGAGAAAAACAAGTATTTATCAGAGTGTGCTCAGCTGTTTCGGGCTGTTGAAAACAAGTCTCTTGTCAGGGTAGATGGCCTGAGATGGCTGCAAAGATGATAGCCGCTTTCGGCTAGGAGTCGGCTCCCAACACACCTATGCATGTTCGTGCTTTCCCTTCATTCCTAGGTAATTGGGTGGTAAATGAGGAACTAAAGGTCTTTACAGGCTGACTTCCTAATTTACCTGTTAATAGTTTTTTGTTCATGCCTTAGAATATTTGGAATTGAATCTAGGTTTGTGTATGGGCCAGGCTTTTCCAAGTACTATGAACTAAGAAAAGCAATTTAAGGGAGGAAAGGTTTATTTTGGCTCATCTGCTTAGGGAGATCAGTCAAAGCCTAGCAGTTTACATCAGGGTGACCAGGAAACAGAAAGAGGTGAGCAGACAGGACACCCAATATAACTTTCAAAGGCATTCAATTCCCCAGTGACTTCTTTCTTCCAGACAGGCCCTAATTCCCAGAATGGTACCATCAGCTATGTTTAACTTTTGGGATCAGGGGACACTTAGTATCTAAACTATAACAGCTTGCACACAACAGAATGGCATTTGGCTAGCTGACAAAGCCACATTTGTCCAGTAATCAAGCATGTATAGCTATAGTGCTATATACCCTTTATTTTGGATGGTTGGTCGGTCTGTCTATCTTTTTTAAGTTTTTTTTTTTTAATGTGTTTGAGTGTTTTTCCTAAATGTACATGTATGTGCATCATGACATCAAGTGGGCATTGGATCCCCTGGAACTTGAATTACAGGTGGTTGTGAGCTGTCAGGTTGGTGCTACAAATCAAACCTGGGTCTTCTGGAGAGCAGCCTGTTATCTTAACTGCTGAGCCCTCTCTCCAGCCCCGATTTGATCTAGTTTTGTCCTGGTTCCAGGTTACAGTGTACTTGTTCTGGTCAGTATCTGCACTTGTTTCCTGTGAGCTAATGCTGGAGAGGAATTCCAAGTTGACTTCAGTTGGTTTTGCTTCTTTGGTTGCTTCCTTTTTCATTAGGGACAAATTAGAGGCCACCCATGATTTGGGCCATCTTCTTTACATAGCCTTAACTAGTGAGCATATAGTTTCAGCGTGTGGTTTAGGTAAGGCCCATTCTGCTGACTGGGAGTGGTGGCTCACTCTTCTAATTCCTGTACTTTCATTTCCTTATGGTTAGGTTATGTTTCAGAGATGCTTTAAATGTGGTAAAATGGCCTTCAGAAGCTAACCCTTGAGATGCTCCTTTACAGTTTCTAGAGCAGTGTTTGATAATCATAATTAAGCCTAAGGTTATACTGTCTATTTCTTGACAGTGTCTTCTGTAGCCTAGGCTGGTCTTGTCATTGAAGGTGACCTTTCACTCCTGTTCTTCCTGCCTCTACCTCCCAAGTGCTGGGATTATAGGTGTGTTGCTGCCACACCCACTGAAAATGGTCTTCAGTTCTTGAGTTCTGTATCTTTCAACTGGGTGTACTACACAAGTTGGTTTTTCTAGTTACAGGAAAGTTTGTTGTTTGTTGCAGCAGGGTCTTGCTGTGGAAGTGAGGCTGGTGTGGTACCTCTACTCCTACTGCTTAGAAAAGCAGTCGGCCAAGCACTGAGATTACACAAATTACACACTACTTTTTCTATATTATAAACCTACAAGGCTTAGTTAGTTAATAATACATGAATTTTTTAATATAGCTGGTAAACTAACGTAAAATTTTTCTCTTTCAATTTGCCCAAACCAGTCTGCATCTCAGAGGACCCAGTCCAAAATCAAGTAAGTGTTTCTTTTCTTATAAAGCAGTCCATGGTAAACATGCTTAAAGAGGAGAAAATTCTGGTTTCACAGAAGGCAGATCCTTAACTGTAATTTTAAGTGTTTTCTAATTTAAAAATTGTGTCACAGTCCTCATGAAAAATTTAACTTTAAGTCTGTCTACTAATTAGTATTAACATTTTAATGAATTCAAATAACTGTCATCTCTAAACTTGGCTTAGCTTGCTTCCATATTATGTTGCCTTTGTGTATATTAAGGAGAGCCGCTTCCAGTTAAGTTACCGTCATCTATATAAAGAAGTAGTAGGCTACACAGAATTGAAATTTGCCATGCTGCTGCTGTGTGTGTGTGTCTGTGTGTGTGTGTGTCTGTGTTGTGTATACATGCATGCATGCATGAGAAGGAGGTGCTGAGGACTGAACCAGCAAAGTCCTCCTGCATCCTAGGCAAGTGCCACGTAGGTGAACTGTGTCCTCACTCCTTGTCCTGCCTCTTATATTTGGGTCAGTTTTTTTTCGGAATGTTGCACATGAGTTCAAAGCTAGTATTGCAATCACATAATGAGTGAATAGCAAGGCTTTGACTACGCCTCAGTCAGTGAAGTGCTTGTCCTGCAAGAGTGAAGATCTGAGTTTGGATTCCCATTACCTACATTAATACAGAATAACAAACCCAACCAAACAAAAGACTGGTCATGGCAGCACACGGCTGTGGTCCTAGTGCTGAGGGGTAGAGAAGGCTGGCTTCTTAGAGCTTGTCCAGCCATTTAATAAACTCCAGTTGAGTGATAAACTCATTTCAAGAAATAATTTAGGAAACAATTACAGAAAACACCCAACTGCCGGGCAACACACACATTCACAAGGCCACATGCATGCATGCACACAACATACAAAGTGTTCTCTTGCCACGTAAACAACTTATATTCTTAAGACTGTAGCCAAAACACAAGAGAGTTTGGTGTAGACCTTTGAGTATCACTAGTTGTGAAGGCGTATGCTGGGACTGTTGAAGTGCATTTCTTGAGTCAAGATGCTTTTATTTTAATCTAAGCAGGCGAGTAGCAGTTCAAAACAGGTTATTAAGTATACTGTGAAACAGGCACTTGCCCTTATTCTTAGAAATAGATTAGTGCTGGATAGGCAGCTTTGCCCTCCAGGAGATTTTAGTCTAGTTTGGAAGTGAGACACATTTTCAGCACCGTCGTTGTGCGAGGACGTGTCAAATACGCCTCCTTAGATTCACCGGTCTTCCCTCCGAACTTGAATCAGCGCTTTACTACAGTGATAGTGTGTCGGCAGGCGCTGCGGGATCTGTGCAGTGCTCCTTATTGTTTCTCCCCCTTGTATTTGTCCCCACCTTGAGTGAGCAGAACGTAGAGCACTGTCGCAGGTTGACCTGTGTCCACTGTGACAGTGTTGCCAGTTGATTCACAAGCTGACTGCTTTATCTTTCCAAGCTAGCACTCTCAGTCTGCTTTTAAAGAGAGTTAGAAGATGATGGTGGTGCACACAGCTGGTGATGTTAACTCTTCATCTTCTGTATTAGCTCAAGCACAGCAGTATCGGGAACTTAGGGCGTTGGGTCTGGAAAGGTTTGACTTTGTCTTCCTACCAGTGTAGGTGATAGGAATTAGTTGTCTATAGCTGCTTTGTCATTTACTTCCTAAAGGTGGAGCTCTTGTTCTTATCAGACTATTAATTTGACAACTTAAAAATATCAGAAATTATGTTAAGATATTTCTTTAAATAGGTATGACTGGTATCAAACAGAATCTCAAGTAATCATTACACTTATGATCAAGAATGTTCAGAAGAATGATGTACATGTGGAATTTTCAGAAAAAGAGGTAATTAGACTTTGAACCTTATATAGAATACTGTCTGTTAAATACTATTTGTAAATTTAGTATATGAACAGTTTATACAAGTTTATTAGATATATTTCATTTCTTCTTGAGATAAAATGGAAAATACTCAATGAAATTGGAAGCATTGCTTTTCATTTCAAGTTTTTGAAAATTTGAAGTAAGAGCATGTTTGCGATAGGCTGTCTCTAGAGGTGCTTGTACTTGGTCTGAGACAAGGTTTTGCTATGTAGCCATGGCTAGCCTCAAACCTGTTGCAGTCCTCGTGGTGTACATACACCACCGTTGCTGGGTTACATCAATTGTTAGAGTTGCAGTGCAAAGCAGAGCTGGGCTGACAGTAAGATCAGTCCTTTGGTTAAACTTACTGGTGTATGTTACGTTAAAAGAGGTTTTTCCTTCCTCTGGATAGATATTTACATGCAGGATTGTGGTAGAGCTAACATAATTTACATATGAGTAGGTATTTTTTAAAAACTATATCCTACATTACTTTATTCTTGTTATATTATGTTTTCTTGATTTAAATGCTAAATATGTGTAATTAGACCTGTAATTAATACTATGCAACATTCTTCTCTATCATTTGGTTCTGTATATGAAAATTTAAATGAGAGATGCCATGTAGAGAAAAGAAAATACTCTTTTGAAGTGCCTAAATCTGACATTGTAGAACTGGTGAGATGGCTAGGAGGGTAAAGGCCCTGCTCGCCTAGCCTGACAGTCAGTCCTGAAGTTCCACATGGGGAGGGGAAAAGCAGACTCCTGAAACCTGTCATCTGACACACACGCACGCACGCACGCACTCATACATCTGATTTTTATGTAAAATACTTAATGTGCAACATTGCTGAAATTTGTAATTATATTAAATACTTGGCCTTCTATATACACTTACAAAGTATGATACTAATTTTGTTTTCATTAGTTGTCTGCTTTGGTGAAAATTCCTTCTGGAGAAGACTATAGTTTGAAACTGAGGTTGCTTCACCCTATAATACCAGAACAGAGTACATTTAAAGTACTTTCAACAAAGGTAAGCAAGCAGAAAAAAATGTGGTATTAAAAAAGTAGTATCTACAAAAAGATGCTGGTAGCTGTTAAATTTTCTTCTTCTCTATTAGCTTAAGCACAGCAGTATCAGGAACTTAGGGCGTTGGGTCTGGAACGCCCATGTATAATTAATTGGCTTGTAGCCCCTGCTGTCATTGTGTTAGGGACCAAACCTAGAACTCTGTGTGCTAGGCAAGTACTCTACCACGAGTCTCCATCCCAGTGTAGCTTTTTAAGACACAAAGGGATAAGTAAATAAGAACAAAGATTTTTTTTCTAAATTTTAAAGTTATGTTTAATTTTTTTATTTGTGTGTGTGTGTGTGTGTGTGTGTGTGTGTGTGTGTAGTGTAGTGGACATGAGTGCTGTGATGGGTGGATAGAGGTCATAGAACATCTTGTGGGAACTGGTTCTCATTTATCTTGTGGGTGGGTCCAGGGGATCAAACTCAGGTTTGTGGTAGTTTGAATATGCTTGGCCCCGCGAGTGGCACTATTAAGAGGTGTGGCCTTGTTGAAGTAGGTGTGACCTTGTTGGAGGAAGTGTGTTACTGTGGGGGTAGGATTTGAGACCTTTCTCCTTGCTGCCTGGTAATCAGTCTTCTCCTAGTAGTCTTCAGATGAAGATGTAGAACTCTTATCTCCTACACCATGCTTGCCTGGATGCTGCTGTGTTCTCACCTTGATGATAACAAACTGAACCTCTGAACCTGTAAGCCAGCCCCAGTTAAATGTTGTCCTTATAAGAGTTGCCTTGGTCATGATATCTGTTCACAGCAGGAAAATCCTAACTAAGACAGATTTCTATTTAATGTAGAACTATCAGTCAGCCTAGTTAGTTAGTGTGTGTGTGTGAGTGTGAGAGAGAGAGATACTCCCCTGTGCATGTATGTGAAAAGGCTGGAGGTTGATGTCAGGTGTCTTTCTTTTTCTACTGTTCTTCACCTTATCTTTTGAAGTAGGGTCTTTAGCAGTACTGCAGCTCCCTTGTTTATTTAGATTGGCAGGCAGTGAACCCCTGGAATCTGCCTTTTTCTGCTGTACTAGCTCTGGGGTTAAGAACAAATGACACAGCTGCATTTTCTGTAAGTGCTCGAAGCTAAATTCATGTCCTCATCCATGCAGAACAAACCCCTTAGACTTCATTGTTTTTAAAATCATGCAAGTATTTATACTGGGACATGTGCACATGAGTGCAGGTGTCTGAGGAGGCCAGAGGTAGTGGACCCCCTTGGAACTGGCATATAAAGGTGGATATGGAGTCTGGGAACCTCTGCAAGGACAGTATGTGCTTTTCTCCACTGAGCCATCTCTCTAGTTCTAACCAGCCTCTTCAAGAGGTTTGATCTCGTGAATGGTCAGGGTAATCTGTTTTTGGTATACAAGTACTCATGTTTCACATAGTTTATGAGGACTCTAAGGAGAAATTTGCATTTTGTTGATTTTATTAGTCAAGCTGAATTTAGGTTGTTTTGTTTGTTTGTTTGAGACAGGATTTCTCTGTGTACCCTTTGCTGTCCTAGAACTCACTCTGTAGACCAGAGTGGCCTTGAACTCAGAGATCTGCCTGCCCCTGCTCCTAAGTGCTGGGATTAAACATGTGCACCACCACTGCCCAGCTCTAGGTTATTTTATTAAGAGGAAATGCTGAATATATTTGAATTATAGTCTGACTATATAATCTAGATTCCTGTATATTTTAAAAATAAGAATACACAATGGAATTCGTTTTTAGAGTATTTTAAATGTCATTCCAAAAAAGAAGGAGGTAGTATAACTTAGTAGAGAATATTTAAAAAATTAAAAATAAAAACTGTAGGGTATGGTGACTCCTAGCTGTAATCCCAGCATCCAGAAGGCTAGAGTAAGAGAATTGCTGTGAGTTTGAGGCAAACAGAGTGATTTTCAGGTCAGCATGGGTTAGAGTGAGAACCTCCCTCAAAAAAAAAAAAAGAAAATACAGTGTAAATAAAGTGTGTGATGTGTGCAACCCAAAATGAAAGGTATAGGTTAAATGCATCTTGAGATGATTTGTGAAACTATGTAATTGTAAAACTGTGAAATCATTTATCATAAATAAAAGTATATCATAAATGAATTAATGAAAAAGGAGTTGTGTAGGTAGACACTTAACAATATAATCTTCTCTATTCCTGGAATTAGAATCATGACCTTCCTCTGTTGGAGTAGGGAGAACAAAGCTTAGAGGTAGAGTTTGCTTTGACTTAAAGGTTGCCCTTTAAGAAATGCATGTATGGCTTGTCAGGATAAAGCTGACCAATTATGAGGCAGCTACATGACACAGCGCTCTGTGGGATGATGCAGAGTGGGAAGAGGGGTGTCTGAGAAGTTAGGGATTCCATTGCTGTGAAGAAACTCCATGACCAGGACAACTCTTATAAGGACAAGATTTAATTGGGGCTGGCTTACAGATTCTGAGGTTCAGTCCATCATCATCAAGGTGGGAGAGCATGGCGGCATCCAGGCAGGCATGGTGCAGGAGTAGCTGAGAGTTTTACATCTTGTTCCAAAGGCCAACAGGAGAAGACTGATTACCAGGCATCTAGGAGGAGGGTCTCTCAAAGCCCACCCCCACAGTGACACACTTCCTCAAACAAGGCCACACCTCCTAATAGTGCCACCCACTGAGCCAAGCATATTCAAACTACTACAAGGGATTGACCATTTTCAGTTATTCTATCCACATAGAGTTACATTTGTTTAATAATAGAATTTTGGGTAGTCAGTTGTGAGGAAGATGTAAGAGAGGCAGGTGAGGAAATGGTGTATCTTTTGTTAAGTGTTTTTTAGTTTTGGTTTTTAAGTCAAAGGCTGCCCTCAAGCTCTTCATCCTCCTGCCTTGGCCTTTTGAATGCTGACATTCAGATATTGTCCTTTGTTATTGTCTGTCCCCTCACCCTCACCCACTTCCTCCTCCTGCCTCCTGTTGCTAGGTATTGAACCTGGGACCTGTGCAGTCTTACCACTTAGGTATTTTCCCAGCCCAAGAGATTCCTACTACACGTAATTTAATAAGAATTGATTTCTCTGAAGAGATGATAAATGACTTAAGAACTTGTATTTCACATAATGTTTGACACGTTAATGCAGTTTGTATTTCAGGTAATGAAAAATTTTTTATTTTAGGTTTTTTGAGACAGAGTTTCTCTTGTGTAACAAACCCTGTCTGTCCTGGACTCATTCTGTAGACCAGGATGGCTTCTAACTCACAGAGACCCACTTGCCTCTGTCTCCTGAGTGCTGGGATTAAAGGCACATGTCATCACACCAGGCAACTGAATAATTTTTTAGCATAAATATACCCACACTATTTTTATCTGCAAAATTTAGTAGTTCTCCCCTATGTACATAGTGTTCAGTCACACTTGCAGAAGAATTTGAATTGGAGTTGATAGAGTGTTTTGGTTTTGGCTTTTGTTTATTCATATAGTTTTGTTGTTGTTGTTGTTTTGTTTGTTTGTTTTTTGAGACAGGCTTTCTCTCTGTAGAGCTGACTGTCCGAGAACTCCCTCCATAGCCCAGGCTGGTCTCAAACTCACAGAGATCAGC
The DNA here is from genome assembly GCF_004785775.1 of Grammomys surdaster. Lineage (NCBI taxonomy): Eukaryota > Metazoa > Chordata > Mammalia > Rodentia > Muridae > Grammomys > Grammomys surdaster. The sequence goes on from NW_021620757.1 coordinate 1,932,933, forward strand.
CTGCCTCTGACACCTGAGTCCTGGGATTAAAGGCTCACGGAAGAAAACAGTCTGATGGGTTTAAATGGTTCCTCATAGTTTACACCGTAGTAAATAATTGATCACTGTGCATGTGGCACACACCTGTCCCAACCCCCAGGCAGGTGGATCTCTGTCAGTTGTTTGTGCTGGCCCGGGATACATATTTGAATTCTGACTGCCAGCTAAGAGTAATGTTTCTTAGGTTTTGCTTTTATTGAATGGAACTTAAAATTCTAAGGTTGTGTCAAAAGCAGGGCTTTTAAAACCATTTTGATTGAGAAATTTTAATGTGGCCCTGGGCATGTATAGATAGATATATAACTCAAACATTCACTGATAATAAATTTTAAAGAAATTTAATTTTTAAACAATTTTTTAGTTATATGTAGAAACTTGCTATTTATACTAAAAATAGAAGTTAAAGTAGGTGTTCTTTGGTTTTTGTATGAAGAATTAAACTTGGTTGTTACTTGGTGCATATAGCATCTTAGATTTTTTTTTTAAAGAGTTGTTTGACCTTTGGTTTTGTAACCATCAGTTCTTAGAATGCTGCTTCTTCACATACATGGTAGAAAATGACAAGTACTTTTAGGGCCATTTCAGAAAGTGTAGGAAATTCTGCCCTAATACCAAGCCAGAATTCATTGAATGCTTTATTTATTTTTATGAAATTTACGCTGGCAATTCAAAAGGTAAAACCAATAAAATCCCAGGATAGAATAGTTTAATACTTCTATGCTGAGGTATGGCAGGAGGAATATAGTAAAGTCTTTGTTTTCTATAATTAAGCCATGTTTTTGTTTTTTTTTTTAAGATCACAAAATTTGTGTGAATCAAAATTATTGCAGTTTATAACGTGCACTAGTCTTGAATCTCAGCTAAGGTGTTTCAGGCAGTATTCAGTTAATGTTACAGCATGTTAGCATGTGTGAGACCATGCACAGGGCAGAGTATGTGTGTTGTGTGTTCAGGCCAAGGCTGCAGAGATGCTGTACAGTGCAGTATTGGCCAGGGCTGCCCACAGGCTGTGGGCTCACGACAGATTTGGTGTTGAGTTAACTTGTGGTGGTTGTGCATTACTGTTGCCAAAAGCTTTTGTGGTTGCCGATTCAGTTGCACAGCTGGATACAGGGTTGAGAGACCTACAGAGAGACAAAGCTGTGCTCCACCCTGGGATTAACGTACTTTGTAAATGTAACCATAAACTGCTGTGTTTTACAAAAACAAATTGAAATTGTTTTGTAATTATGTTTCTTTAGGGAAGTAAATGGTGAAATTTTGATCATTTCCCTTTTCGAACAGCAGAGGGAGACAGTGTTACATAGAGTAGTGCTAGCAGGATGGGATGGAGTGAGGACCCAGATCTCTAGAGCCTACATACCATCGGTGGGGGTGGTGGCTGCTCATGATCCTCGGCACACAGGAGATGAACATAGGGATCCTTAGAGCAAGGTGGCTTGTCAGACTAGCTAAAATGCTGGACTCCATGTTCAGTGGGAGACCCCATCTCACAATAGAAGGCAGAGAATGAGAGAGGAAGACACCTGGTGTCTTTGCACAGGAGTGTGCACACACACAGGTACACACACCCACACATGCAAATAAATGAAATGTAGACAGCAGTCTTACACGGTTCTCTTAAGTAAGCTGGCATATGTAAAGCGCTAAGCACATAGTACCCAATCATTGCTACTTGCCTTCATAATTCATATTTTTATTTGGGCTATAAAAAATACATGCAGAGTATAGGAAAGGTGGAGAAGTATACTGCTGATGGCAATTCAGCATGCTGCCAACTGAACATCTAGATCTTTCACATAGAGCACATGTCATGTTCACTGTTGACATTTTAGCATACATTCCACTGAATAACCAGCTATTTTTCAGTATGCATGTTGTACACTGGAATGTTGTTGCAGCTTTCGAGAAGAGTCATACAAGTTAGGATTTTGGTGGTAATTCAGAACATACAGTGGGAGGGAGGAATATGATAGCATGATCTTGTATAGGATATGTTGCCCTGAATCTATCTCAACCTGTGGTAAATATTAGAATTAAGAAGAGGTGGGGAAAACCAGCTTCCTGTAAATTGTCCTCTGACCTGTGCATGGTCGAATAAGGTAGATTACCGAGTCTGCTCACAGAGTCCTGAGATACTGCTTTAACAGCAAAGGAATCTGATACAGTTGACAGCATAGACTGCTCGGAAGGACGGCTTCGTCCTGAACAACTGCCAGAGAGAGAGCTCTTCAGGTCCTGAGGAAAACCCTTCTACCATCAGTCTATGGCTTTTGCTCAGAGAAGGCGATGAATGCCTTGATTGCTTAGGAGTAGTGCTGGAGCAATTGTCCTTTGAGAAAAATTAATAAATTCTCTTACATACAGAGTCCTCAGGAGTGGGTTGGTGGTGAGCCAGCACAGTTTGGTTTCTTACAGATGGCTTGTAGATACTTCTCTGAGATATGATCATATCTTAAAAGCATTTTCTGTGTACTTGAGAGTAATTTATAAGCAAACTACCAAAGTTTTAAGGTGAGTGTGTGTTGGGGGATGCTGCACATGTGTGTGAGTGCATGTGTGTGAAGGCCAGGACAACATCTGGTGTCTTCCTCATTTCACTTTGAAACACGGTCTCTTACTGAACCTGGAGCTCATTTATTGGCTAGATTAGTTGGCCAGCAAGGCTCAGGAATTCCCTTGTGCACACCCCCACCCCACCCCACCCCCACCCCCATCTCCACCTTCTTAGCTCTGGGGTTATAAGCACATACTTCCATGCCCAGCTGTATTCATGGGTGCTGAGGATCTGAACTTAGGTCTTTAGGCCTGTGGGGCAAGCAAGCACTTTGCCACTGAGCCATCTTCTCAAACTTTTAAGGAAGATTTACTTAAGTAAAAGTAAGTTTGCTTATTAATGGCTACAATGAAAACATTTCTAAAACTGGAGAGGTAATTCTAGAAGTATCTACCAGAGTCCTCAAGACTTAAATTTAATTTTAAGCACACTTATGAATTGAAAATTAAGAATAAAAAGGAATTCACAGTTCTCCTCATCTTTTGAACTTCTAAGAAGTTCCCTTAAGTGGTTTATGGGATGCATGCTACTGTCCTAGTGAATGGATTAAGTATAACTTCAAGTTAGGTCAGCTTGTGCTAAGAGATAAAGGCCTCTTTGTTCAAACTGCACAAATGCCCAGGTACAGTAGCTTTCAGTAAATGTGAGTGCTAGTATGCAATGTTCTGCAGATATGTGTATGTCCGTGAACTTACTGGGAGTTGTTAGTTCTCCTAGCCAGACTTATTTGCAATCCTTTGGTCTCGTGCCCTGTTTGAGGTCAGCAGACGTTTGTCTGTCTCCCCAGGAAGAGTCCCAGCAGTTAGTGTGTCAGACATAAGGGGTGGAGTTTAGGGTCCAGCCTACATTAGAGAAAAGAACAACCAGTGAGTGACCTTAACCTCTGCGCCTGGGTTTGGTCCCCAGCACTCCTACCTAGCTGCTCACAATGCTTGTAACTGCAGCTCCGGGGTACGAGGCTCCCTCATCTATCCTCTGTGGGCCACACACACACACACACACACACACACACACACACACACACACACGCTCTCATACACCTAAAGAATAAAAGTAAAAATTTTAAATGCATACACCCTAAAGCTATTGTATGTATAAAATGTTCTGCAAGCTGGGTATCTAATTATTATCTAAAACATAAATGAATTTCTTTTAGCTTTTGCTCTAATCCCAAGACATTATTTAAAAACAAAAAAAAATCTTTTAAAAAATAAATCTAAAGTCTGAAGTATTTCTTGTTCCAAGCATTTCAATAAATGGAATCTCAACTTAAAATGATGTGTTTGATGGGTGATTGATTATACAGTTGTCAGCATTAGATTTTATACCGCACTCTTGTTACAGTGGGGTAAGCTCCTGGAGCAGGCGAAATGCATACGTGCGTGTACGGCTGAGAACAGGTGTCTCCGTGGCACTGCTGACATTTGCTCTGTATGAATCTGTGCAGGGTTCTTAGGATTCCCTAGTCTCTCCTCACTGGGTGTCTGTATTCCCCCTTCCTTTTGCCAACTTTGCATCAAAGATCACTGTCTATTGCTATTGTCAAATGCTCCTTGAATGGCAGAGGCATTATTTCTGTTTAAGAACACTTTTGTAGAAGAAATATAAAGCATTTAGATTTCAAGACCCTTCCATATATGTATGTATACCTGTGTGTGTATATGTGTGTGTGTGTATGTGTGTGTGTGTGTGTGTGTGTGTGTGTATTTGGAAAGAGCAAGCACATGTACACACATACTTATGGGAGTCAGAACCTTGGAAGTCCGTTCTCTCGTCCTCCGTGTGCTTTCCATGGATTGTAAGCTTGGCCACAGCACCTTTACCCACTGGTCCCTCTCATCAGTCTGAATTTCAAGACTGTTAATTGTAGCTTATATGGTATGTGTATTGTTTTTGAAGGGTAAAAATGTAGGAGTAGAAACAAAATAATTGTTTCATAATTCTTCAGATTTAACTTTGTGAATTTAGGAAAACTGTCAAAGACACTTAATTCTTATAAAACTTTGATTAGTTATGAAAATTGCATGTTTATAGTTTTATGTATCTTACGTTGAATAATGGATTTTATTTGTTGTTTCCTTCAGATTGAAATTAAAATGAAAAAGCCAGAGGCGGTGAGATGGGAGAAGCTAGAGGGACAAGGAGATGAGCCCACACCAAAACAGTTCACAGCAGGTTTGTATTCTACCTGAAGTTCCCTTTCATAGTGTAGTTGAAGTAAGTGGTAGTGAGCACTCTCCCTCCTTCAATATTTATGAAGAAAATATTTATTATACTCTGAGTATAATAAAGTCATCCCGATGTCTGACATTTGAACACAGACACATGGCGGCCAGGCCCGGAAGACTTGGGACTGTCCACTGTGTCAGTTTATGACTCAAGTCAGCAAATGTCTGCTCTCTGGTGTGCTGCGCTCTCCCATGGTGAGGCAGTTTGCATCGCTGATGTACCCTTCCATGTTCCTTCTTTATTCCTCTCTGATTTTCCAGCTGATTTCTCATCTCTCGTTTCCTAGAATTTCAGGACTTCAGAGAGTAGAGCATTTGGACTTTGTCTTACTAATGTAGAGTTGGACACAGATGGGTAAATGAGTGTCTGGAAGAGGAAACAAGTGGAGTTGATCATATAGTCCTTTATGTGTTGCAGCCCAGTCTGCGCATGTGTAATCAGCAGATAAGCATCTCGTTACTAGTGGAATAATTAACCTGCAGGACCCTCTTAGAACTGCAACCCAAGATTGTATCTTAGTGTAATTGCCTCATTACTGAATAGGGAGAAATTTCTTTTTGTTGTTTAATACTCTGATATGATGGCTGAAATAAGCTAACAGTGTGTCTCCGCTAATTTCAGATTTTTACCCCTTTTATAGTAGAAAACGCATGTGCTTGTGACAATTTTTACAAAGTTATTAACAGGTCCTGTGTATGTGTGTATGTCAGAATTAATTTCATGTATGTATAAAAGTTGCAAAAATATAAGTGTTTCTTTACTCAGTGATAGAATTTTAACTAATTTGTAGCAAAGTTAGCAAAACCAGGAGAGACTGCAAAGATGATTTCTAGTTGACACTTCAAAGGATAAATATTTTGTGACCATCTTTTGGGACTGACTCTCAGGGTTTTGGGGCTGAGGTGAACAGCGGTGTAATACAGTGCTCATATAATAATAGGCAGCCCAGCTATTTTACCTGTTCAGATCACCTAGTGGATTTGTGGAGTACTAAAATTCAGGGCAGAGTGGGTGTAGTTCTGGTAACTGTTGCTGTGTCCTATGGGACTCATTCTCCATCAGTGGAGGTGATCTCTGCAGTCACAGTTGTGGGATAAAGTGAGTGAGCAGAGACTTAGATTACTCTCAGTAGTTCACCTACTGTCTCTAGTTATTCAACTAGTTCTGAGATTAAATATCAAGGGTGTGTGTACCTGAGGGTGTGTGTGCGTGTGTGTGTATGTGCAGTTTTTCAAAACTGAATCTTTTAGAAATTCAAGATGCACTCCCTCCTGTCCTGTTGTGTTTCTCGAAGAATTAATATGCTTGTCAGATTCTGTGTATTGCAAGCTGGAAACTGTAGATAAGGACAAGTCACTTAACCTATCTAGGCCAGCTTTCTTATCTGTAGAGTAGAGATTAAAACTTCATTCCCATTCTTCCTGGGAGTCAGTATTAGAATTAATTAAATCCATGTTCCCAGCTCCTTAACAATGTCTTATGTTTCTTGCTTTTCTTGGCTACCAGTAAAATGTACAAAGACCTGGTTTCCAGTAGAGGGAAATAACATTTAAGATGTTTAAAGCAATATGTATACTCTGGATGAAACTGTACCAGGTCTTCCTGGGATTTATTTTGATGAAGAATGGATAAAGAAAAAGTTGGTTAATTTATAGGTAAAAAGGCACAAGAAAAGAATAAATGTTTATTTAGTAGTTTCTCAACTATTTTTAGAAAAGAGATGTAGAAAGGCATTATTGGAGAAGGAACATTTAGATTAGTGTTACTGTGTTCCAGTGTGACAGGGAAACCTGGAATCAGCCCGCCTCCCTCCCTCCCTCCCTCCTTCCCATTTTAAAGCACTGTAAACTATACTGTCCCTTCTAGTAGCTGCTGGCTGTTTGCCACTTGAAGTAGTCTGTATTAAGATGTGGAATGCATACCCAATTTTTAAGATGTATATATAAAAAAGGACCATAATGTGCTTTAGTATTTTCTTGGAGACTTGATGTTGAAATAATATTCTTTCTTGCTATGTTAGGTTTAAAAAATCCATTAAGGGCTTGTTGGTGAGATGTCTCAAGGTGACGGTGCTTGTTGCTAATGACATAGGTTTGATACTGAGGACCCTCCCCAATAAATACATACATGTAATTTAAGTTTTTATTATATTTTATTGGGTGGTTTTGTCTGTGTAGCCCTGGCTGTTCTAGAACTTATAGACCAGATTGGCCTTCAACTCAGAAATTTGTCTGCCTCTGCCTTCTGAGTTCTGGGATTAAAGATGCACACCATCACCCACCCAGCTCTTTTTTTTTTTTTCCTGTGTATAAGTTTTGCATGCGTGTTTGCCTGTGTGCCTGGTGCGTGTGGAGGTCACAAGAGTGTACTGGAGTTAGGACTGCTGTAAGCTTCCATGTGGGTGCTGGGAACTGAACCCAGGTCATTTGCAATATAGCAGCAGGTACTCTTAACTGTTGACATCTCTCCAGTCCCTAATAAATGTACTTCTTAAAAAAAATTAAAATGTATTTCATTTCCTTTTACTAATAGTACTAAAACTATTGGCTGTGTATGTGGCTCACACTTCTGGCTGTTGCTGTAGTTTCACTAGATGCTCAACAGCGGCGCTTAGACCTACTGTACTGGGTCATGTAGTTTGTCTATTTAACAATTATTTGACTGCCAGGATCTTTATTTCCTTAGTCTTATAGCATCCCTTGAGCTGCTGGGTCTGTAGCTTCTGTATGTAAATAGATTCAAAAATTGTGTTGTTGTCTATATTATGTAGATAAGTCTATGTGTTATTTTCAGATACTGTGGGAAAGTAAGTGGATTGGTTTTCAGCAGCCAGGAGTCACTTAATGCTTTGTTTTTAATTTTCCTTTTGAAATTTTTATGTGCATTGCTGCTTTGGCTGCATTTATGTCTGTGTCAGGGTGTTGGATCCTCTGGAATTGGAGTTAACAGACAATTGTGAACTACCATGTGGGTGCTGGGAATTGGACCTGGGTCCTCTGGAAGAGTAGCCAGTGCTCTCAAACACTGAGCCATCTCTCTAATTTTTTCTGCTGAAGTAATCTAGTGTGTGTGTGCGCGCATACGCGCGCTGGAGATGGAGCATGAGCTCACTATGTGGCAGGTATTTCCACTTTGAAGGATACCTAAGTATCTTATAGAAAGGCTACACTAAAATCTTGAGAGACTGATTGGAGAAATGGTTCAGTGGTTTTTGCCCACTCGCTGTTCTCATAGAAGACGGGGATTTGGTACCCGGCATTCACATCAGGGAGTTACAACCCCTGTAATTTCATTTCCAGGGAATCTCACTCCTCCTTCTGGCTCAGGGCACTTGCGTATACTGGATGCATATGTAAACACTCGGCCACAAATAAAATCTTTTTTTAGAAAGCTTTAGACATTTTAAAATTAGGTAAGCCTTTTGGTGGTATCTGGACTTGATATAAGAGCTTCGTATATGGGAGGCAGTCATTCTGCCATGGACCACCATTCCCATCCTCATGGAGCAGCCTAAAATGTGTGTGTGCGCGCACACTGGTATTTTATAATTATTTGTACTGCCTTTTATAAACATTTACTTATTTGATGTGTGTGAGTGTTTTGCTCACAGGTATGCCTGTGCACCATATGTGTGCCTGGTATCCTGGAGCACAGAAGTGGGCTTTGAAACCAGAATTTTGAATGGTTGTGAGCCACCCTGTAGGTGCTGGCAGCAGAACCCAGATTCTGTGCAAGAACAAGTCCTCTTAACCACTGAGCCATCTGCCCTTTTCAAACTTTCACTTCTTTTCTAAAACATTGTGTACTGGAGGTCAGAGGACAGCACTGTAGACTCCATTCTCTCCTGACTTTTCATGGGTCCTGGGAATCGAACTCGTGTTGTGTGGCTATTGTCCATCTCTCCAGCCGCCTTTTAGCTTTAATTTTCCTCTCTTTTCCATCTATTTTTCTTTCTCTTCTGATCTGTTTTTTTTCTTGAGACAGTTCTCATTTAGTACAATCTGACCTTAACCTTAGCCATGTAACTCATCCTGGTGTCTCATTACAATATTCTTGCTTCAGCTTCATGAGTAACTTTTCTTTCCATAGAAGTTTTGTCTGCTTAACCCAGCTTCCCTTGTGATTAGCACACAGAGTTTTTTTTAGTCTAGCTTTGTATATTGTATCAAAAATGTACACTTGGAGTTATTTTGCTCAGAAGAAATCCTAGATCTTGCAGTATGCTAACTTACTCAGTTTTTGAAATGTTATTGATGTGTATAGCAGAGAGACACTTAATGCAAAGTTGAATTTCAGTGACCTAAACTACTTGGTAAGATGTTCCGGATATTGTGGTCATGGCATTTACATATTTCTTGACATAATCGAACAGCTGATTAATCACTTCTGTCTTTTCACTTTGTAGATGTAAAGAACATGTATCCATCCTCATCTCATTATACCAGGAACTGGGATAAATTGGTTGGTGAAATCAAAGAAGAAGAAAAGAACGAGAAGCTGGAGGGTGACGCAGCTTTAAACAAGTTATTTCAGCAGATCTATTCAGATGGTTCTGATGAAGTGAAACGTGCCATGAACAAGTCATTTGTAAGAATATGAAGTTTTCAAATATTTTAAGTATTTTTTTAATGATGAGAGTAAATTTTAGACATTTAAAGTAAGAATAAATAGTGAGCTTGAGGCCAAACTGCATGAGCTGGATAGCTGGGAGTGTGTTTGGTAGACTTTGGCCGACCATTGATTTCTTCTTGTTCTTCCAGACTTAAGAGTAGTGGTTGGAGAAATGAGATGAGAAACAAGTGTCTTACTCTAAGTCATGTGCATTAGGAGTTGGGGGCCATGACATACTAAGATTGGGGCACTGGTAGGGATTTACTGTTGAGTTCAATTCGTCACAGCAGCTCAACAAGCTCCACTGTTTGATCCTCCAGAACCACTCACACATATTTCCTTCCTTAAAATGAAGAACATGGAGGGGAAGTTCCCAGAGAAGTATTGGGCTAGTAGAAAATGTCTATCTAGAATTCAATGGCTTAATTTCTCAATTGATGAAGAAAATTTTGCTAGTGTAGCCTAAATATCACCAGAATTAGACCTCCAGTTCTGAGGGGTTTTTTTGTTTTGTTTTGTTTTTTATTTTGTTTTTTTTTTTCGAGACAGGTTTTCTTCTCTTTGTAGCCCTGGCTGTCCTGGAACTCACTCTGTAGACCATGCTGGCCTCGAACTCAGAAATCTACCTGCCTCTGCCTCCCAAGTGCTGGGACTAAAGGCCTGCACCACCACTGCCCAGCTCAGTTCTGAGGTTTTATTGATAACTCATCACTGTAAAACTGTGTAAATTGTTTATTCACACTTAAAAAATGTATCTGTGTGCTTGTTTTGTGTGTATGCATTCGTGTGTGTGTGTGTTTGTGTGTGTGTGTGTGTGTGTGTGTGTGTGTGTGTGTGTAGGTCAGAAGAGGGAATACAGGCAGTTGTTAGCTTCCGAGTGGGTGCTGGGAACCTAACTCTTCTGTAGTTCAGGCTAGGCTGGCTTTGAATTTGCTGTGTAGCCATGGATGGCCTGGAGCTCTCGATGCTCCTGCCTCCATCTCCCAAGCTCCTGTGTGCCACTCTACCCAGCAATTATTTTTCTTGAAAGTATTGTCATGAGCTTTACCAGGAAAAATATTGTCTACTCAAATCTTTCCAGGCAAGAAACTCGTCCTTAGTATTGACTTTAAAAATGTGTGCTAGAGAGAATAGCCAGATGTCAGGTCAGAGATGTGATACAAAATCTACATCCATTTTCATATAGAAAATTGATAGTTAACTGAGTGATATATATCCATAAAGCAAGCCATCTGTGTGGTAACATTGATCTTAAATGCAGAGCTTGCTTCTGTCTCTGTGGGAAGACAAAAACGACTACCTTTTAGTGTCCTTCAGTCTCACTGTGTGAGACCCACATACAAAGGAATGAGGAGATGCTAAATTGCACAGTGTTCTACCTTCTATAAAGAGGGAAGGGAAAATTGTCATCAGTGACTATGACTAGATTATCAGCTGAAGTCACTTCTTTATCACTGAGAGTCCTCTTAGGAGTAGCTTATTTTACAGACTTGTCACATTTCATTCAGTCATTTTATTTGAAGCCTGCTATGCACCAGGCCACCACGATTAGGGTTCGGTTTCTTCGCATGGGTTTTGCAGCTGTGGATCCAACTGACTTGTGAATTGAAGGTGTTGTGTTTGTATTGAGTACCTATTATACAGACTTTTTCTTGTCATTCCACAAATAATACTATATGACAGCAACCTGAAGTTTACATAGCGTTGGATATTATGGGTACTCTAGAGATGATCTGTAGCATAGGGGAAAGGTATGCCTAAGTTATATGCAAATTATGAACCATTTTATATTAATATGTTTGCTGCATCTGTAGATAGTATTATATATGGAGAAAGGGGTATGCTTGGAGCCTCTGTAGAGACCAAGCAATCTTTATGTTGATAAAACATAGTTCATGCCTCTGAAGAGCACTCTTCTTTAGATCCAGTCAATAATGAGAATTAGACTTACACAGGCAAACTCTTTTTTTTTTTTTTTTTTTTTTTTTTTTTTTTTGGTTTTTCAAGACAGGGTTTCTCTGTATAGCCCTGGCTGTCCTGGAACTCACTCTGTAGACCAGGCTGGCCTCGAACTCGGAAATCCGCCTGCCTCTGTCTCCCAAATGCTGGGATTAAAGGCATGCGCCACCACCGCCCCGGCCAGAGGCAAACTCTTAAGTGGGTATAATGGTAGTGTACTTGGGATGTTGAGACAGGATAGCCATGAGTTCAAGGTCAGTCTGGGCTACATAGCAAGACCCTGTTTCAAGAGCAATTGTAGTTACATAGAAGATAGGTTGTATGGGAGTCCATCCTGGTAATTTAAAGTCTTAAGGAACTTGGCTGGCAAAGTGACTCAACAGGTAGGGTGCTTGCTGCCAAACCTGATCATCTGAGTTCAATCTTGAGCCCTCTGTGGTCGGCGGAAAGAGCTGACTTCTACTAGTTGTTCTCTGACCCCTACATGTGTGCCATGGCATGCCCAAGCCCATGCACATGTACATGCACTAACTAAATAAGTCGAAGCCCACCAAGAGGGGCTGACATTCATGCTTGGAAAATAAGTAAAGCTCTAAAAACTGGGAGAGAGAATAGCAACCCAGGCAGAGGGATTCAGGGCAGTTTGTAGAAGGCATTGGCTAGCTTGAGGTTCCAGTTCAAAGGGTAAATGCCTTTCTGTGTTTGTCAGAGTGCAGCTAATTAAAAGATTGGAGGTTTCAGGAATTCACATTATACTCTGCTGTGATCCATGTCCATGAATTTTTATCACAACAAATGCATGGAAGTTCTGTATCTTTAGAAGTGTGAACCTTAGCCTTTAACAGCTGAGCTGTCTCTCCCTTCCAAGCTTTTAATACTACAGTTAAGTATTCTCTAACACTTGGCTGTGTTCTGAGAAGTCTGTTGTTGGATGATTTTCATTATTAGGTAACACCATCGAGTGTGTTTATACAATCTGTATAGTATAGGTCAGTCACTTGATGTGGCTTCTTTTGCATGTGTTGCTGGGGATTGAATCCAGGGTTTGCACATGCAAGGCTTGTGCTTTTGTGTTGACATGTACCCACAGCCTGACGCAGCTCTTCCGTGTCATCAAGAGTTTTGGTGATGGGCTGGAGAGATGGCTCAGCGGTTAAGAGCACTGACTGCTCTTCCAGAGGTCCTGAGTTCAAATCCCAGCAACCACATGGTGGCTCACAACCATCCATAATGAGATTCGATGTCCTCTTCTGGTGTGTCTGAAGACAGCTACAGTGTACTCATAATAAAATAAATAAATCTTTAAAAAAAAAAAAAAAAGAGTTTTGGTGATTAGAAATTGTTTGAGGCCGGGCGGTGGTGGCGCACGCCTTTAATCCCAGCACTTGGGAGGCAGAGGCAGGCGGATTTCTGAGTTCGAGGCCAGCCTGGTCTACAGAGTGAGTTCCAGGACAGCCAGGGATACACAGAGAAACCCTGTCTCAAAAAACAAACAAACAAAAAAATAAACAAAAAACAACAAAAAAAAGAAATTGTTTGAGGCTGCTGCAAGTGTAACAGAATATTTTTTACAGTCGACTTTTTTTTTTTTAAATAAGTGGAGAAGTATATTTTCTAAAATTCCAGTTTAAAAAAATCTAGCTTAGTAAATACTGGAACTAATAATATTTGTTGTCGGGGGCTGGAGAGATGGCTCAGTGGTTAAGAGCACGGACTGCTCTTCCAGAGGTCCTGAGTTCAAATCCCAGCAACCACATGGTGGCTCACAACCATCCATAAAGAGATTGGATGCCCTCTTCTGGTGTGTCTGAAGACAGCTACAGTGTACTCATCATAAAATAAATAAATAAATCTTTAAAAAAAAAATAATATTTGTTGTCACATATTATGGGCTGAATTGTAAGTGTATGGCTATCAGGTCAATGAGTCTGATTACATCAGCCTCCCCGTAGACACTAGAGTTATGTGCTATATTATGAATATTGCCAATGGCTACATTATCACTAGGCAGCCGGAATTCTTCAGCTGTGTGTTATAATCTTACGACATCAGTATTGTTAAGTACAATTCATTATTGACCAAATCATTTTAATGCTCTATATGGCTCCATGCACATGCTAGGGTTGTTGGTAGGTTGTATATTCATTGCATTATAAGTAGATAACCAAGTCACATGTTGTTGACTTTATGTACCTCTGTTGTATGTGCCTTAATTAAATTCAGAGTACACTAGAGTATGTTTGGCAAAGAGGGAGCATTCAGTGTGGGTCCTTAACGTTCGATTTAACTGGGATTTTGCTGGCTTCAGCAAAATAAGATTATGTCATTTTGGGGGGAAGGCATTTTATTTTCATTTGAAGGTGAACTTTCCACATGATGCCTTTACTAATAGCAGAATACATGGTCCTTAGTATAGGAGTGTATGTGTACATAATATGCCTACCTAATAACTCTAGAATTGTCTTTTGTCAGCTGTCTTCAAACTTGTTAGCCTCTCTGGAAAGCCTAAGATTAACTAAAAATGTTGAGTTCATATTGATTTATTTTCAGTAGCCTATATTTGGGCGAGTATGTTTGATTCATTTTAAGAAAAATATTGTATTTTGATATATAAATATAGGAATGAACCTTGTTTATTTTTTCTTTTAATTGCAGATGGAGTCTGGTGGTACAGTCTTGAGTACCAACTGGTCTGATGTAGGTAAAAGGAAAGTTGAAATCAACCCTCCTGATGACATGGAATGGAAACAGTACTAAATAAATCAATTTGCTATCACTGTATTGCATTTGTTCACGAGTGCCCATTGTGTGCTTTGTCACATTCTTGAGTTTTAAACAGTATCTTTTGAAAGATTAAACCTTTTTGCATCTCTGTGCTTTAGAAATGATTTCCCTGCAAGTATTCTAAAGAGTGACAATCACATCTTATCGTTTCTGTCCTTAAGGATTTCACACATCCTGAAGCTGAATGAAATGTCAGGTGCTCCTAGATAGATCAGCTCTGTCTAGTTATGAAGTGGAGAAATCTTTAATGACATCTTGGGTAATTGCCTTATTTTTGATGCAGTGTTCTGTCAATAATTTATTAGACCTGGCAACTTTTGTGGGTATAACATTTTCAGCTTCAGTGTTATATTTACTTTTAAGAGCTGCTTTTGAATGAGACTTGTAAATTTTTCTATGAAGGCTGGTTTATTTACCTATCTCTTAAGTTTTTACTGGGAACTTTGAGAAATTGCTGTAGAAATTCCCTCATTTAGTTTTTATGAGACGTATTTGTAACTGCAGCAATATTTTGGTTCTACCTTCTGAATTCTCAAATAAAGCATGGATTCTCAAGTTTAGCAGCACACAGATGTAACTGTCAGTAAGCAGTCTGAAGCGGAGGCCAGGAAAGCGCCGGGGCTCCTTTGCACCATTAGTGTTTCGCTACTTGGAGAGTAAATTAATGTGTAATGTATTTAATAGTGTGTGCCCTAAATCTGTAGATACTTCTAACATAACAAAAATGGAGAGATACCCTTAATTTTAGAGTTTATAGTGTAGCAGAAAGAAGGTTAACATTCAGGAAAACCTATGGAGTGGCTGAATGCTGGACTACAGAATAGTTTTAACAAACCAAAACAATTACCCCATGATGAGAATTCTTTGCAGTCTGTAATATTGCGTATACCACTGGCAGCTCGCAGATTTGATGTCATTTCATCAGCCTTTATAGCCTAGTGGCAAGTCTGTGTTCTGTTAGGTGTTATGATGTTTGTATGGCAAGGCATTCCTTGTGCCCTCAGAGCTGACGGTGAAGTGAAGGAGAAATATGTTGGAAAGCATTTCAGCAGTAGAAGTGTAGGAATTTAGCTCCTTCCTTTTAACCCTTCGATATGACATATTAGGAGAGTTCATACTTACAGTGAGCTGGTCCCAGACCCTTGGTTAGCAGCTTTTGGAAGCACACTGGAGCTTAGGGGAGGCTGATCTGAGTCCCTGATGCTCCTGCCTCACCTTCCAGTGACTCACAAGTGCTGGGTAACTGGCATCACAGGTTCACACCACCGTGTGTGGCTTAGTCGTTTTGTTGGTGTGGTCCATGCGGAAGTTCTAACTGTCCTCTTGCCCACATGAAGCTGCAGGCTGCTATCCTTGTTCTCGAGCACTAAAGGAAAGGCAAGGTTGATTTCGAGCTAAAGTAGAGTTCAGGAATTCTCTCCTTTGGGACACAAGATAGTGGGTTGTGGTCTAGATGTTAAATTTTCTCAATGTCATTATCCTAAGGGGAAGGAAGGCTTGCTACAGAGGCGGTAAAGCCAGGATACCTCCAGCACTGTGCAAGAATCTCCAGTCCACTCCCTGTATAATATTCAACAGAGCTAAGCCTTACCCCCACCAAGAGTTATCTTTAGTTTATGTGTACATATGTGTATATATATGTACAATATTTGTGTGTGTGTGCACCCAGTGCCACAGAGGCCAGAAGACGCTGTAGGATCCTCTGGAAATGAGGTTGCAGACACTGTGAGCCTCCATGTGGGTGCTGATAACCCAACCGGGTCCTCTGCAAGAGCAGCAAGTGCTCTTAATGCCTGAGCCAGCTCTCCAGCCCCAGTTTTAAGTGTGTTAGATCGTAATTCCTTTAGTAAATAATATCTAAAGTCTTAGAATTTAAAAAAAAATTGTGAATATAAATCATATTTTTACTATTCAACTTTTAAGAGTTTTTTATATCTGGTATTTTTGCATTTATTTTTAAAGCTACATTATATAGACATCTTAGCCATTAGCTACACTTGTTTCACAGTGTGGAGATTCAGGATTTTGCTGGAGTAAATGGACTTCCTAATGTATGACTAAAAGCATTATAAAACATGCCTAAGTACATTAGATTTGTCCGTCAAAGGAGTTTTGAGAAATGGGCCAGACTTGCCCAAAAGTGCCCATGCCAGAGGACTGCTTGTTTCCCTGCCTCAGATAATGGAAGCTTATAAGTTTCCGCAGGGTTCTGAGTAAGAGTCTCTCACTGGTGTGTCTGTCTGTCTGTCTCTCTCTCCTTGTTTATTTCACAAGTTGTACTGCTTTCAGTGTCTTAAATTAGCTTCAAATGTCCCATCACCAGGGTTTACCTTGGATTCTGTCCTCCCTGCTTCTACCACCCCCACAGGGGGCTGGTGGTCCCCCCCCTCTGGTGCTTCCTCTCCTCCTCATTTCCCTCTCAGAGCTTAGGGAATAAAGTGCTATGGCATTCTGAATTTTCTGATAAGCCTTGGGTTATTTGGAGAATACCTTTGCTCTAAGTTCTTCTGAAATACATCAGCCTAAAATGATAAAACTAGAAAATCTCTCTGTGGTGAAGCAGTGTGGACTGAATATGCTACAGGGGCGGGCAACACACAGATGTTTTAGCATGTGAAAAGATGTTCAGCTTTCTACATAAAGACAGGCGAGATACATTGGCAGAAGACCTGATTTATACACCCAGAACTGTGGCAAAAGGGATGGGCTTGATGCTGGAGGTAGAGCTTGTTAGTAGGATGTATGCTGCTAGTCTGAGACCGGTCTCTTCCTCTCATTTCTCAGGTAGGATCTTGCTATGTAGTGCAGGCTAGCCTGCTAACAGTCCAAACTATCCTTGAACTTGAGGCAACCCTCCTGCCTCAGGACCCAGGAGTTCAAAGCCAGCCTGGGACCTCCTAGAGCTGGAGGTTGCCTGAAGTATTTGCTATGTGCACTGGAACAAATCCAGAAAGTGAGACTCATAGATTCCATATTTCATGTGCACAAGCACACATGCGTGTGCACACACATTATACACACATGCACGCCCACCTGCCCAAATATCAGTACAAAAAAAGTGTTGAGAATGACCGTAAATGTTAGCAGGTGGCAGGAGTAGGGTTGCAATTGGAATTTATATATCTATTAGGAGTTATAGTTTACTTTCACTTTACTGTGAATACCCTGATTGTATAGATGTGAATTGATTTGCATTATGGTGTATTTTTAAGAAATTCTTAATCTGGTTACTTCTGCTCTTTCTTACACACCAAATGACAATATCATTGTAATTTTTGCTTACCAAAGCAATTGCTTTTTGCAGTGTAAGGACAGTTGTAGCAGAATAAAGACGGAGATGAGGTTGGATTACACAAAACAACTGCTTGTGAACAAGGCCATGAGGATGAGTGGTATAATGGTCTTGTTAAAACCAGATCAGCAGATTTTTATGGCCCACCTGCTAAGAATAAAGGTAGTTTTGAAATCTCCCATTAACCATACATTTGCATTCCCCGTCTGTCAGGATGAGAAGCCAAAAGGAAAATGGGTGGACTTTCCAAGAGCTAGAGTGCTTCCTAAATACCGCCTAGCCAAGATGCCTCCTCCTGCCATTTCTTCATAATGGATCTTGAGTCTTAGCCCACATAACCGTCCAGTGATATCACTGTTTCTTAGAACGGCAGGCCACTGGAATTCCGACATTGGGAAGGTGCTTTGCATAATGTTTAGGATAGAGTTCACCTGGAAAGCTTAGGGGTTTTGTTTCAATTTCTAAATGCAGACTTTGGCTTCTCTCCTGAGAATTTCAATCACTGAGTTTCAAATGGTAGAGTAGTCTTTGATTTTAATGACTATTGATATGGAAGCAGGTGATCTTGAGAGAGGTGTGTAGAGCCATTAGGGGTAAAGGTAAGACACTGTGGCTACATCAGTCACCCTTAGGGTCTTCCCGTCATTTTAGAAAAGAGTGAAAAGGTATTGCTAGGGAAATTTTGGTTTATGTTAATAGAAATTAAATGACAGGGCTCAAGGAGTTAAGAACACTCCCTGCTTTTGCAGAGGACCCGTGCTCAATTCCCAGCATCTCCATGCCGCTTAACAACCACCTGTAATTGTAGTTCCAATGGATCACATGCCCTCTTCTGGCCTCCTTGGGTACCAGTCACACCAACAGTACACATACATATGTGAGGGAACACTCACAACTAAATACATTAATTAATACATTAAAAAAAATAAGGCAGGGCTGGGGATACAGGTTATTGGTAAAGCACTTACCCTAACGTGTTACAGGCCTTGGATTCAATTCCCAGTAATCTTGAGGGTTTTCTGTTGTTTTGTAAGACAGGATTGTTGCTCAGTGGTTATTTTGAACTTTAAGGACCTTAGGATGAAGTCAACAGGAATGTGTTTGTTGTGTTGGTTTTTGAGATAGGGTATCTCTAGGACAAGCTGGCCTCAAACTTGTAGCAATCCTCCTGCCTCGGCCTTCCAGTGCTATGATTTACAGACATTTCACCATGCCTGGTTTTTGGAGTATGATTTTAACTGAAAACAAACTGGTTACATTAGCAACATGCCCTGCTAAGACAAATTTCATGCTTGACTGATTGTTCCAGGTCTTTGCCACTCTAATTCAAATTCATTATAAAAAGAAAGATAATAGTATGGGCTAGTTAAGGATATAGGCCTTTAAAAATAAAATTCTTAGCTATCAAATAATCCACAACTTGGAATGCAGAAGGATAGGAAGCTTAAAATAGTCACATTTCAAAAAAGCAAAGTAATTGCATGTAGATTTGCACACAGGTCAGTTAAAAGGTACACACAGGTATTTCTTCCAGTCTCCTTGCTTTTAGAAGGTCTGTAGCTATCTACAGGGGAGGGTAGGAAAAAAGGGTTCACCTTTTTGGGGTTCCAAACCAGTTGTTATGAATCATGACTGAAGAGAATATTACAGAGGAGCAGACACAAAAGAGGAGCAGAACTAGGAAACAACACTGGTTTTAGTGAATCGCTGACAACTGGGGCAGGACCACGTAAATTGTTCTTTTTGTTTGTTTGTTTGTTTTTGTTTTTTGAGACAGGGTTTCTCTGTGTATTCCTGGCTGTCCTGGAACTCACTCTGTAGACCAGGCTGGCCTCAAAATCAGAAATCCACCTGCCTCTGCCTCCCAAGTGCTGGGATTAAAGGCGTGCGCCACCACTGCCCGGTCTAAATTGTTCTTATAATTGAATATTTTAAAGATTTTATGTGTATGAATATTTGCATGTATATACACACATGCATGTACATACACACACGCGCGTGTGTGTGTGTGTTTGTGCGTGCGTACGCGCACTTGTGCATGCCCCACATGCATGCCTGGTGCCCTGGAAAGCCAAAGAAAGTGTCAAATCCCCCTTGAAACTGTAGTGACAGGGTTGTGACTAGCTGCCGTATGGGTGCTGGAGACTAAACCTAGATCCTCTGCAAGGGCAGCAAGCACTCCTCACTCCTGAGCCATCTCTCTGCCTCCTAAATTTGTCATTGGAATCTCTCACTGTAGCCCTGGATATCCTGGAACTCCATGTAGACCAGGTTGACCCTGAATTTACAGAGATCTGTCTGCCTCTGCCTCTGCCTCTGCCTCTGCCTCCAGTGCTGGGATTAAAAGTGTGCACCACCACTCCCAGCTTATTATTTGATGTTTTCAGTAGTGACTTACTTCAGCATAGTGTAGGGATACCATTTCCAATCCCATTAGTAAGGTTTATCTTTCTGGTGGTAACGTGCACACCGTGCGAGGGGACGACACCCATATTTTTATGTAAAAACGACTAAGATTAAAAACGGTCCAATGACATAAGTGTCTTGGAAAATAATGTTAACTATTTGTTAAGCTTAGATTATACATCCACAAATTTATATATATATATATATATATATATATATATATATATATATATATATATATATATATACACACATATGTATATATCCTCACACATTAATCTAAAAACTGAACTTTTGAATATAAACAGTTTAAATAAAGCCTGTGGTGATTCCTCCAGTTAGTTAAGACTAACTTCTTTTGAAAAATTGATTCTAATACTAGATCTTTTTTTCAAAATGAAAACACTTGCATATTCATGTAGAATATGAGCATGCATATATATGTGTATACACACACACACACACATAAATCATAAATACTGTTTAAGAGGACTTCAGCTTTCCTTCATAACCAAAACACTATGCATGTGCATTGTTTCTTGCTAAGGCTAGTCATTGCTCGTATTTGGATCTTCCTATTTGTGGTGTACTGTCAAGACTAGCAATGTATGTAGGCTTTTGTCAGCCCTTCCTACCCCCTGATAAATCGGTTAACTTTAAGAGTGTGGCCATTCCTATGAAGTACACATTGTTGAACTGATCAATATAGCCTGCTTATCAGAAACCAACCACTCAAAGCATCCGGGTTTTGTAAAATGGAGATTGTATTTCACTGTAATAAAATCTGATGTAAAATAAATGGTTGAGTGGATTGAATAGTTGTAGTGTATCTTTTCAATGTTAGAATTATTTGAGGTGGTAGAAGAAATGTAGGGATGAGGTCCACAAGTTTTCAGACTGGCAGCAATGAGTGTTTGCATACGTCAGTGATGTAAGTTAATATGAGCACACTGATACATAATTGAAACCTAGCAGCACCTTTATGTCCGTTGCCCCACCACACCTAAGAGTGAATTATCCCAGGTCATACCAGGACCTTGAAAACCAGCCTACAATGTTCTACGAGTAGTGGTTTACACCACCACTGAGAAACAAGTGTCTAAAATATTAAGGCATCATCAATACAAATGTCTGTCTGTACACAATGATACGCTTCAGTCAAAATTCCATATAGCAGAAATCGGCTATTTGCAGTTTGGAATTGGCCTGCTTAGAGACAATAGGGAATTAGTACAAAGTCATGGGGATCCTTTTCTTTTTCTGTGTCTTTTCTTCCTTAAACATGTTCTTAAAAAATAAGTACTCCATTTCTATGTCTGTCTATACTTCCATCCAATAGCACATTTAAAAAGAAGCATCTTGCAGGAGACAGCTTTCTGTTATGACCTGTGCTCCTTGCTTAGCTGCCCTTTGACCTCTGGAATGTCCTCCAACCAGATGCTTTACCTAACATGAAAATCGAACCAGCCGTCTCCTTAGCTAGAGTCTGATTGGTTCCCACTTGTGTATCAAGTAGACGTCATGTATTAACTTCAGGTTGTTTTTCTACCTTGATCTTTCCTACCAAAGTTCTCCATTTCCAATTTGTTCCACCCAGTGTCACACCTCTTTACCTTTCCCCAGCATACTTCCTCTGCCTGGAATACCCACCCTTGTACTTCATGGACTAGCTCTTGCTTACGCGAAGTCTTCCAAGTTGGAGTTCTCCAAGAAGGCTATTGCTTCCACCCTCAAGGTTTTGAATCCTGTCTATATCCCTTTGATCTCGTTTCTAGAATCCAGTGCAGGTTTCTGGGCTCCATGGATGTGTGAGCATGGGTAGAACCATACAGCTCATGCTTTGCTTGGTTAATTAAAAGCAACCACCTTAGGGATTAAGCTTGAAAACTGAACTGCAGACGGTAGCTTCTGCCTGAGAACTGCATGACATCATTACACGTGTGTGGTTTCTCTGGGTGCCAATCCGATCCGATCCTCTTCATCCAACTAAGTGGAAGCGTTTGATAGCCAGGCTTTAAAAATTCTGTATCTTACAGATTTTAATTGGCAAACACACAATAACAAGGCTTGTTCAGAAGGGGAGAGTGTTGGCATTAAGACCCTTCTGTTATTTCAGAATTTTTTAAAAAGATTTTATTTATTTATTTTATCTGTATGAGTACATTGTAGCTGTCTTAAGACATACCAGATGAGGGCATCAGATCCCATTATAAGCCACCATGTGGTTGCTGGGAATTGAACTCAGGACCTCTGGAAGAGCAATCAGTGCTCTTAACCACTGAGCCATCTCTCCAGCCCTGTCTCAGGATTTTGTTTGGGTAAAAATTTCTCTCATGAAACTTGGGTTTCTCTCTCTCTCTCTCTCTCTCTCTCTCTCTCTCTCTCTCTCTCTCCTCTCAAACTGTGGGATTCAAAACTGTTAAAATTACAAAATACCTCCTGATCTAGTCTTGCAATTTCTGAAAACAGTGCTTGTTCCTGAGGGGTTTCCTGTCATAAGTAAGCACGCTACTCCTCCTCAGCCGTAGCTGCTCTACCAGGCCTGCTTCCAGGACAGCCACTGCCTGGTCATTGGATTTCATTGGCAGCCTGATATGTACTAGACACGTAAAGCCATGGTGCTGCTCGCTCTGTGGCCACTTACTGAGAACACATCAGTAGGAGTGTTAAGATGCGCTTTTCAGAATGTCACTAAAATCTTCCGTGTGTCTGGTTCATTTCCTCGGGCATTGTTCTTTATTCTAATACTTCCTTCCTGCAAGGTAACTTTTTTTTCCAAGATAGGGTTTCTCTGTGTTGCCTGGCTTTCCTAGAACTCACTCTGTAGATCAGACTGGCCTCAAATTCAGAAATCTGTCTGCCTCTGCCTCCTGAGTGCTGGGATCAAAGGCATGGCCCAGGCTGTTCTGGAACTCACTCTGTAGACCAGGCTGGCCTCAAACTCAGAAATCCGCCTGCTTCTGCCTCCCAAGTGCTGGGATTAAAGGCGTGCACCACCACTGTCCAGCTAAAGGTGACTTTTAACATAGGGTTGGCCCTTGTTAATCATTTGCCAGTGGCAGCAATAGGTCATAATTCCATGGGGTACCACACTGAAGGCTGCCATGAATTTCATTAGATGGATTTCATTCTAAGACCCTTCCCCTTTTTGTTTGAAGTTTGTTTCTTTTTTCTCCCTCCCTCCCTCCCTCCCTCCCTCCCTCCCTCCCTCCCTCCCTCCCTCCCTCCCTCCCTTTCTCCCTCCCTCCCTCCTTCCCTCCTTCCTTCCCTCCTTTCTTCCCTCCCTCCTTTCTTCCCTCCCTCCTTTCTTCCCTCCCTCCCT
>NW_021620757.1:1956231-1958174 GCF_004785775.1 Grammomys surdaster
TCCCTCCCTCCCTCCTTCCCTCCCTCCCTCCTTCCCTCCCTCCCTTTCTTTCCCTGGAAATTTTGGGCACATTTTCAAGACCGCAAATAACACAGTGAAGAACAGTGAAGCTAAGATCATTTGAATTCCATATAAACAATAGAACCATTGGGATGATTTCAGTCATGATTTGATTAAAAGGAATTCAAGTATATGACAGATCTGGGACAAACTGTAAATAACTTTTCATATTTATTTCAAAAGTAGCTTTTAAAGGCTTGCAATAGGCTTTATTGGTAAAGCAAACAGTAAAGGGATAGTAATTGTAGACTCAAACTACCCTTTCAGTACATTTGCACACAGTGGTGCACAACAGGGGTTCTGTGGCAGCATTTAGAATAACATTATTCAGGTTGAGTATAAAATACTTTGTGGTCCCTTGGCATGAACATGCTCTATGCTTCTTTGGTTCTCAACTCTCATGTTAATTCTTGCTTGGCAGTCCTGATAGATGAACTGGATTTACACCATGCCCAAGATGCGGGCAACCCACCAGCTGCATGGCATGACAACTCTGCAGGCTGAGCGACATCCTTGGTAATGATAAGGCCATGGATAGTAGCCTCCCAGTGGCTCGCAGATCTTCTGGCAGTGGGTGTAGCTCCGCCTGCATTCTATACAGCAGATTCCTTCGTGATCCAGTCTAGGGTCAAATGTCATGCTTTCTCCTTCCTGCTGCTGTGATAGGAAAGACAATTATTTTCTTCCCTCTACTGAGGGTGTCATATGCATATTATTTTAAAATAAGATTCTGAGTTCACTGCTTCAAGAAATCAGCAAGATCAGTTTTTACAAGTTTTCAAACCTTTGGAAACTTTGCCTATTTAACCTGTCACCAGCAGAACGTTGTGTGGTGTTTTAATGATTCCCTCAAGTTCCTCCATGCCTGGGCCACGGTTATCACTCAGTAGTGACCCATTTTGTCTTAAATAACATAAAAAAGAAGCTTTAGGATCAAAAGGAGCATTCTAACTGTTCCTTGTAAGTTTCAGGCAATGGCCACTGATAATCTTCCTTTAGACTCACTGATCTGGGGCCAGGCTAGGTCCTGTTCCAGCTCCTCTGTTCCCAGAGCACTGCTGAGTCATTTGCTCTCCCCTGCCTGTATATCAGCATCAGAACATAGGGAGGAAGAGCCTTAGGTGTTCCTAAACACCATCCTATCAATGAAGGGAGACCCCACTGTTGTTGCTAGACAGATCACAGTACTGCCCTCTGCTGGATTTTATATCTGGTTTATCTTTTCAACAACCTACAGGTCAGGTTTCTGCATGCTTTTAAATATGCGTTAATTGTACTGGCAAGAAGCCCTTGTTCTGATTTACTTCGGAGCATTGGTAGGATGATACAGGGTCTCACACTAGCACAGGTTAGCCTGAACTCAGTAATAGCCCAAGTTGGCCTTGATCTTAGAGCAGTCCTTGCTTCAGCCTCTTGAATGTTGAGACTATAGTTATGAGCGCCACACTCAGTAAGATCCCTAGTTTTAAGTTCTCTATCTAATCTCAACACCTGTCCTGGAGGCACCGAGTTCTGCCCTGTGAATTGGTTGTTCTTCTTCTTCTTTTTTTTTAAAGTCTAGTCAATTTGAGGAAAGTCAAAATGTTCTTAAAAGTGGGAAAACCTTTATGGAGCATCGGAACACTGGCTTATTTTGATAGCTGTTAACCTGTTGTCAAGTTTACTTGTTTTTCTGAAGTACTGTAAAGAGGGTTCTGATACGAATGTAAGGAAGATTGAAGGCATCATGACATTTCAGTCATAAGTAGGAAAAGTACTTCTAAAAGGACTGAGTGGTTAATACCTACCTACACTGCATTGCCACCTGCACGGCCACCTGCACGGCCACCTGTACTGCCACCTGCACTGCCACCTGCACTGCCACCTGCACTACCACCTGCACT
>NW_021620757.1:1958184-1958415 GCF_004785775.1 Grammomys surdaster
ACTACCACCTGCACTGCCACCTGCACTACCACCTGCACTGCCACCTGTACTACCACCTGCACTACCACCTGCACTGCCACCTGCACTACCACCTGCACTGCCACCTGCACTGCCACCTGCACTGCCACCTGCAGCGCCACCTGCAGCGCCACCTGCACTGCCACCTGCACTGCCACCTGCACTACCACCTGCACTACCACCTGCACTGCCACCTGCACTACCACCTGCACT
>NW_021620757.1:1958425-1976807 GCF_004785775.1 Grammomys surdaster
CCACCTGCACTACCACCTGCACTGCCACCTGCACTACCACCTGCACTGCCACCTGCACTGCCACATGCACTGCCACCGGCACTACCACTTGCACTGCCACCTGTACTGCCACTGTCACACCCAACAGAATCAGCAATCCCAACACTGTCTGAGGCATCTGATACTATCTTCAGAATGCCTGCCTCATTCCCTCAGACTATTCTTCAATTCTTCAGACTACTTTCCCCTTAATCTCTTGAAATAGACTCATTTAGAACAATAAGCAGACAGGCCCTGATTAATTGCAGACTTCTCTAGGGTGGAGGGAGTGTAAGTGTTAATGGAGGTGTTTCCTTATAGGGAGGCTCATTAGGATTAACAAAATTGGGAGGAAATCTCAAGCTGTTGCTGGAGGGTTTTCCCTTAGAGGAGCATGTGAAGGACAGATCTTGAGGAAAATGCTTAAAGTATTTTTGCTTAAAACTCAGCATATGATAAAGAAGAAAGTTGACATAATTGGGGTTTTTCAGGGGATGTGGATTACTCAAATCTGTAACCAGGGCAGACAAGTCACCCCTGCCCTTCTGTAAAGTGCCTGATAGCTTCAGACCTTGAACAAATTCATCTAGCCTGGCTACCTGGGGAATAAACTATATTAAATTTTGTTTGCCTATTCAGATTATACTTCTTGTTATTCTTTGAGCTTAGGGAATAAAGTGCTATGGTGTTCTGAATTTTCTGATAAGCCTTGGGTTATTTGGAGAATACCTTTTGCTCTAAATCCTTCTAAAATACATTAGTCTAAAATGATAAACCAGAAAATACGTTTGCAATATGTGAAGCAGTGTAGGACTATTGGGGGTGGGGAGAGAACACACAAAGGCTTTAGTGCAGTGGCTCTCAACCTCGCTAGTGCTGTGACCCTTTAATACAGTTCCTCGTGTTATGGTGACGCCCCCAAACCATAAAATTATCTTTTGTTGCTACTTCATAACTGAATTTTGCTACTGTTATATGGACCCAGGAGAGTGGCAAAGGTGATCTGATCGGTATTAATAGAACTTGGGGCAGAGTCAATCATAGGGTGTATCTTTAGCAAGCATGAGGCTTGTGTTCAGTAGCCCTGCCCTGCCATACCATATGCCTAGGAACGTCTGATAGGAAATAGGACCTTCCATCACTTCCATCCCACATAGATGGTGTGTCTCTTGGGAAACAAATTTGGTAACCTCCAGTAAAATCTACAACTCCTGTCTACTTAGATGTGTTAGGGCTGTGCTTTGGTATTTATGCCAAAGACATACTTACATCATAGGATCGATGTGCTAAATCTGCCTCACCCAGATCACCTCATTTAGAGGTGAACCGCAGCAGCATTAGCAGCCTCGAACAAGAGGGAGAGACTTTCTGCCCACCAAAGCCAAATTAGCCAAGGTGTAGCACGTGCCTGTCGTTCTGTTAGAGTGCTGCTAACTGGCTAGAAGCCATTAGCTGAACGTAGTGCAGTATGGGAGAGACAGAACTCTTCCCAAATACTGTATTCTATTTGGGAAGTAGAATGGAATTTTTGTGCTGAAAAGGTGTGTTTTTCCTCTGTTTGTAATCCTGCAGAGAGATGGAGCAAATAGTCATTAAGAAGGTGTTAGAGAGACAATGTTTGGGTTAGAAGATTTTGGAAGCTCAACTTCACTGTACATTTTTGTCATATTTTTAAAAACTGTGCTTATGTTTTATTTTAAAAACAAGTACAAATACATATTTTGTTTCCCTTCTCTGCAAAGTGTAGTAGTGGTAAGTTGTAAATATTCCTTAGATTTGGGGGTGTTAATACCTTAGTGCCCTTCTTACGGACCTCAGGTTTCAGCACTTCAGCTTAGAGTATTGTTACCAGTGTGAGAATCTATCACGTCTGGGCTGAGAGACCTGAGGGCTAAAGTTGCCATTAACTCTCTGGGCCCAGGGCCTAAGAACAACCAGGAAATCCACAAATGTGTGCCGAATGGGTGACCAGAGTGGATGTAAGCAGGGCAAGAGAATACTTTGATTCTGTGTGTTGCCTTGGCATACTCTTGGGGACGTTTTTAAATGGTCAGATTCCTGGTATTATTTATTTTCATAGATTTTCCCCTCTGACCAAAACAAAACAAACAAACAAACAAACAAACAAACAGCCCAAACAACCTTCCAACAATCTCCCCCCACTCCTTCCGTCAACGACACAGGAAACAACTTTGAATTTGCACCAAATACATGAAGATGCAGTCTATGCTTGTACGAAACCTTTCTTAGAAATAGCCTTTCAGCACCACATGTAATGCGTTTGTCTGGGCATGTCATGAAAATACCAGTACGCACGTGGTAAGGGTTGTCAGGGTTGAAAGGTTCTTCGTCGTCCTGAACATTGGGTCTGGTCCCATTACTCAGTCTTCCAGGGCCTGCGTTGCGTCGAGGTTCGCTGTGTGGTCTTCTTGTGGTAGAGGGAGCACTGTTTCTTACTACTTCTCTTCTCTCTCTTTGGATTTCTGCAAAATTTGCTATAAATTAATTCCTTTACGTGAACAATTAAGGCAATTTGATCTGCATTTTAGAGTGAGGATTGCAGGTATGAGCCATGGCCTAGCCTAGCTTCCCATTCGATTTCATAATACTGACTGCAGCAGACACTGGAAGCTGGTTGACAAACTTCTGTTCTCAACCATTCCCCTCCCCCATTTCCCCCCTCACTTCACTATAGGAATTGAGCAGATAAAATAGTGCTCATTGTTCCTGCCTTGTTTGCAGCGAGGAGTAGCCAGGCAAGCTATTTCTAAATCTAAAACATAGCATAGGTTAGCGCCATGTGTGGGAAAGCCTAATTGACTTTCTTGATAGAAGATGACAGATAGTTGTTTCTGTGTGTTTTTCCTGGATGTAAATGTGCTGTCTGGAATTTGGAACTGGTAAGTAAGCACAAGGATGATGAGGGTTAGGGTTAGGGTTAGGGTTAGGGTTAGGGTTAGGGTTAGGGTTAACATGCTACAGAGAGCAAAATGATAAGTGAAATAGAGACTAAGGTATGAGGGACTGGCC
Source organism: Grammomys surdaster (assembly GCF_004785775.1). NCBI lineage: Eukaryota > Metazoa > Chordata > Mammalia > Rodentia > Muridae > Grammomys > Grammomys surdaster. The sequence goes on from NW_021620757.1 coordinate 1,961,474, forward strand.
ACAATGCCAGAAAGCTCATGTCTATTCCCTTTGAGTTATATGTACAATGCAGCTTCTCTCTTGAAAACACTGTTGATCAGGTATGCTGTACTCCACAGCCTTATGTACTCTTCAGTAGATATACACACATATATAAATACACTTAGAAATGCATGCAAGTTATTGTCTGGGGGACTGGGAGTATATGAGGTGGCAGTATATTATATATGTGTGTGTGTGTGTATTTATACCGTATATAAATAAGTAATTGTTTATATAGATATAAAGCTTTACATTTTCATACGAACTATTGTCTTGGATAATTCTTAAAAAACAACAAACATCAAGGTATAGACCAAGTAAGTGGCTGGCCAAGTTCACAGACTGAGTGACAGCAAGGTCTAGATAGGACCCCTGGCTTCTCACCCAGAGCTCTGGTTAACCATCTCGGAAGGCATCCTGCAGTGCAGCTGACAGGGGAGAAGCAGAGATGGAAGGTATGGCTTAGCATTTATTGTAGAGTCTCCCTGAGCCTTAGTTTCTTTGTCTAAAATGGAGATAGCAGTATCTCATTCATAGGCTAATGATAGGGCTAATTAAAACCACACCTAAGGGTCTTGGCATATGATAAGCATACGGATGTTATGTACCATTCTTATAATTCATTATTTTTGAGAACTAAGATGTGCTTTGAAGCTGTAGGTAGCTTCCAAAAATAGTATTGCTTGAGAAGCCCCACGAAGACCCGAATTCAGCTCCTACCCCCTCAGCTAGTTGAAGGACTTCTGACAAATTAGTCTCTTTATCTTAGTATCCTTCTCTGGACCTTGGAAATATGAGTTATAGCAACAGTTATTGGTAATGAGTAAATGAGGATGGCATGTTGTTCCAGAACATCAGCCGTCCTCTTCTGGGCTCTGTCCACCTCTGTCCATCTTTGATTATCCGGCTGTATGATACTGCTGGTCTGTGGTCGCCGACAGCCCATGTGCAGGGTGCAAGACTTTCACTAGAACCAGCCAATGTGCAGGGTGCAAGACTTTTACTAGAACCAGGCAGAGGCGGCATCACGGAGGAGAGATTTAATTTCCTCATTTTATCATAAAATACAGGTGCACTTGTCACAGATTAGGGGAACCTCATTTTAATGCCTATGCTATTCGTATGTATACACCAACATTTACTTAGTCCTTTGCTAATCTGAGGGATTTATATAGAGTCTACATTGTGAGGTACATGTGTGGGGGTTGTATTAAAGCAGGCAAACACTCTGTCATTGATCTATACCTCCATCCCACAACTCCAGTAGTTCTTGTGTAGATATTGCATTGACTGAGTGTGTAAGATCTTACCATGTGTTTATGCTCAAAGGGTTAAGGGACCATCTTAGACATGGGGGATATGCTTCTTTCCAGGGGTTATATCATTCATCTTGGCACTGCCATTTCTCCAGTCTCTGTCCCCATTCCCTGTCCCCGAAGTGTACTTTGCATAGCATCTCCTATTGTTAATACACAGTCTACCTATTCCCTGTGTGTCTAGGTCATTGGTTAGTTAACCTTAGGTGTTGTTCTTAGGAGCCATCTACCTTGTTTTTTGTTTTTGTGTTTTCTTTCATATTCATGTCTTTGTAGGACCTGAGGCTCACCAGTTAGACTGCTGCCTGACCACAGATCCCTATCCATTGAGCTGTCTTCTTAGCCCTGCAAGGGAAAACTCTGGGAGTATCGATTGTTTTCTGTTGCATTCCCTATGTGTCTCTGGCCTAGAACAAGTTACGTGGCACAGGATAGACCTTCATAAATGTCATTTTATAAATTATACTTTGTAAATGAGTGAGTAAATGAACTCCAGGGAGTTCTGAGGCTTGCCTTGATATCAGAGAGCTGTGTGGTCATGTGGGATATTCCACTCCATTAATGGAAAGGATAATGGTTCTGGGTGGTAGGCAGCAAAAAGGCCTCACCTAGAAAACAGTATCGCAGACTGAAAAGTGGGGTGTGGCCATGAGAAGGGTATCCACAGAGAGTGAAATTGCATTTCCAGGGCTTGAGTTAGCTCTAAGGGCTTGGGACATTGTTTCTTACTGAGCCTGCCTACGGCCTCAGGGTCTTTCTCAATCCTCTGCCAGGTGTGATATGGCGCTAGTTGGTGTGGACTGAGAGAACCATCTTCTCCAGGCTTTTGAGCAAGATGAGACTAAGTATCAGTTGGTCATGGTAGAATCAGAAATCTATGCTTTCTATGCCTTGTAGGCTATTGCTTCGCTTGTGGTAAAACAAGCATAACAATAGACAGGGTATCATCTAGCACAGGCTGGCCTTGCTTACTGTGTAGTTGAGGATAGCCTTCAGCTGATCCTTCTGCCTCAGCCTTCCTAGAACATGGATTAACAAGCAGTGCTAGCAGGCCTTGCTCATTTTAGCCAGTTTTGTTTGTAAATGCTGTGTAACCATCACTACCATCCATCCATAGAAGTGCTGCTGTTTTCTCAGGTAAATTGTTCTTTCTGTTCTAAACAGTATCCCAACAAGCCAGTGGGCTCAATGCCCTCATTTTGTCCATTTTCTCATTGTTGTCTTCTACTATGCAATAAAACCTTTCTGAAAACAGCCTATCTCATATGTGCAGAGAGAGGCCTCCCTCTTCACCTGCGCCACAGCTACACAGTAGGCCTTGGGGAGACCAGTGTGTTGACCACAGTAGAAATGAAGTGTGAGGCCCTTTGGGGACGAAAGAGGGTGAGGCCTGTTGGGATCACCTGGCCTTTGTCACTCAGAAATGGCTCAAAGGTGAGCTCCCGCCTGACACCAAGGGGGCCCTGCACTTATTTTCTCTAGGTTTGGAAGCCGACGCTGGAGCCTTGAACATGAGGAATCTTAGCCTATACCCACAGCAGCTTTTGGCTGTCCCATAATTCTGGGTTCGAATATAATAAAGCATCGGCAGCATGACAGCTTCTTAGTCCCCCGATGCTGTGCTTTGAGAATAAAGAAATGTAAAATTGGAAGGCTCGAACAACTGAGATTAAGGGGCAGTGCAGGAAGAAGCAGGGGTGTCATAAATAAACGCGGCAGGCAGGAGTAGTGTTGTGTCTTCCTGTCCTGCCTCCTGTTAACCCTGCTGTGCCTTCCCTTCCACACTGCAGGTGCACCCCCCACTCCCCCCCCCCCATCCTGTCATTTTCCTTCTCTCATGCTAATTACCAAGACTCAGCCAAGAAACATCCCAAGCTACCCCATTGGTCCCACGACCTCTGCTCAGTGGAGGGGGCTCCCAAGAGCCCCGGAGACAGGAGGAATTCCAAGCTCTATTTCAAGATGTAACATTTTACCTTTTGGATACATGGGCTTAAGCCAGAAAATAGGCAGGTCACCGCAGAGTTCAAGGATCTTAGGACTCAAGAAGCTGTTGTCCTTCACAGGCTGGTCCACAGCCACCCAAATCAGAGCGTTCTCTTCATATTTAACTGGCATGATCTTGCCTTCCTGTAAACGTGAAATGCATGTGAGCAGAGGATGGTGGTGCATGTTGACGGTTGAGTCTGGGTACCAAAAAATTATTTTACTTTGTGTAAACTCAGGGACAATTCTGAGTGTGCACATAGGATGCATGTACACTGTAAGGCTCCGTCTTTAGTCTCCTCAGGACCCAGCACAGCTCCCAACACCCTGCTTCTAGACAGCTGCAGTGTGTGAACTGAAGTGTTTAGAGTTGAAGTGAAAATTACTTGATACCGACTTTGAGATTTAGGTTAATCTGATGTTTTCGATCAAAGATGTGTTTGAGGAAAGACAATTGAACAGACCCTGAAATCCTATAAAGGACAGAGGAACCCTTCATTTGAAGTGAAAAATCTTCTGGGTATTTTTTTTTTTTTTTGCAGCTTCCAAACAACAATGGAAAAGGCAAGTGATTGGTTCTTTAATGTCTCCAGTTCAAAGTGTTATTTAACATAAACCATTTCTCCTGTTCCCAGTTATAACAAAACTTATCTCAGACGTTCCCCACATCAAGCACACCACTGAGATTTCAAAGCTAAGCCCCGGATTTCCTGCTACAGAAGGATGCTGAGGATGGTTTGATAACCCAGGAGACAAATTTATTTATTTATTTTTGCCAAGTTGTTCCTTTCATGTATTTATTACTTTGCAGTAGGTTGGAGAAATTAAAATGTTTTTTTTTTTTTTTCCCTCACTACAGGTAAAAGCAGCACTTCATTTGGGTTTCCTCCCTCAGGCAAACGGTTGCATTTAACAGCTTAGAGTTATTGGAGGAGGGTAACACCCAGGTAATCCAGTTATTTACCTTAAATCAAGTGGCTTCATCCAGGAAATGACTGCTCTTTGAGCACAGTAGCCCTTTAAAGTTATACAAAACTGTTGAAAAATTTATGACAGCAAGTGATTCATAAATCTGCCCCGCTGTAGCCTGAAGGCTGTGGAGGGGGGGGGATGTTGGGGATGACACACATAGATGCGTCCCGTAAGCCAGGGATGTTATCAGTCTGGGAGCACGTGGGCTCCAAACAGGATTTACTCAACTGTGCTTCCTGAACTGATTTTTATCTATGAGACGATCTCTCATGTGTGTGGTAAACAACAGAAGCATGAGACAGTCTGCTCCAGCCTAAGAATCAAGTGCAAAGATTAAAATACAAAAGTATTTACCATACTTGAATCATTATCTTCAAGTATTATTACCTGAAATTGAGGGTACCTGAAATATTTGACTAAAAAGACTCTCAAAAGTAGAGTCATAGGTGGGCACGGTGACTCGTCCCTTTAATCTTAGCGCTTGGGAGGCAGAGTCAGAGACAAGCAGATCTCTGTGCGTTAAAGGCCAGTCTGATGTATCACCATATATATGATAAGTTCTTGTCTACAAAAAAAAGTATAATCACATGCTGATTTACCATTCATACACTATAACCTACAATTTAAAGCTAAAGCAAAAATAAGAATTTTGTAATAGCTTAATTTCATCTCTGAAAAGATTATCGTAAACGCAAAAACACAAAAATCACCAAACTGTTACCATTTGTCACTTCAAGATTATAGAGTCATGACATTTTTCTATTCTTCTCTATACTTTCATGTATTTATCATATTTATTTTTGAGACAAGGTTTCTCTGTGTAGCCCTGGCTGTCCTGGAGTTAGCTCTATAGATCAGGTTGGCCTCAAACTTAGAGATCTGCTTGCCTCTGCCTCCCAAGTCCTGGGATTAAAAGCATGTGCCACCATTGCCTGGGTTATCAAATGTTCTATAGTATCAAAGTATTGTTTTAGATTTTAGGGACAAATAATTATAGCCAATGAGATGGCTCAGTGGGTAAGACACACACACACACACACACACACACACACAGATAGATAGATAGAGAGAGAGAGAGAGAGAGAGAGAGAGAGAGAGAGGTGTAAAGTTGAAGTTGTATACTATAAAGCAGTGTGTTCAGAGCTGGGTAATCTAGAGTCAGCAGGAGAGAGACTGAGTTCTAAGCAATGCATCAGCGGAGTTCAGGGAACGCTGTGTAATGAAGAGAAGCACCAGGGCTACAGCAAAGGAGCGTCCCACCCAGTTTTTAGGCTGTCCTCTGTGAGTTCCTACAGAGCACAGCTCACAGGGAGAACAAATAGAACATGGGGGCCTGGGGGTCTGGAGGCCACCTTACAGAAGGAAGAACAGGGTAACTGGGTGTGGTGAGAAGTATCAGGACTTCCCGGCTCACTTTCAATGCCTCCGGGTTTGTTTGTAGCTTCTGTTTTGTTCAACTTTGAGATGTAACCTGCTGTTGCTCACCTGGGAGCAAACAATTAGGTGGTTTCTAGGCACCCTTCCCCTTAGTGGCCCTGAGGGATCTGCGGCTCCTTTCACTTCCCTCTCGGGGACAGGAAGGCTCAGAGATGATCATAATAAAATTAGCAATTATGAGCAGCCGTCTTCCCATTCACCTTCTAGTGGGTTCTAAGGCAATGGGCAGAGTGTGCACGCAGCAGTCGAAAGCTGACAAAATGAGAGTTTCAAGGAGTTACAGCCACATTCACAGCAGGTAGCAGAACTGGCTTTTAGATCTACATTTTTTATGACTCCCAAGTCTGTCTTCCTCCCCCATATCTGCCACAGCTCAGATGAGAGCCGGTCATGGGTGTGACCACTCTGTAAGCCCTAAAAGAGTAAGGAGGGGAGCACTAATATTAAATGTGTCTCTAGGACTCTGTGCAAACATAACGAGTTTTTTAAACATCAGGTTTAGAGCCGGTATACAGCTTGTGGAGTGATTACCTAGCATGTGCGAGGCCTTAAGTTCAATTGCCAGTTACATAAAACCAACAAATACCAGGCTTACAGGCAATTTACTAGTAAGAGATGAAAGAATTAAGTCTTTAAAACTGGTAGAGTTGGAGGTCAGCCTGACTATGTAGTGAGTTCTACTCTAGCCCAAGCTTTCAAGGGTAACTTTGACCCTGTGTGACTAACAGAGCCCTGTGAGATATATATATCTTACACTATAGCATAGGCCCTGCTGGTAAGGCCTTGATTAAATTTCTTGCTTTAAAAAAATAAAATCTACAAGGTTCGTATAGCTTCATTTAAGCTGACTTGAGCCAAAGGGAAGAACTATGGGAACACCTCAGCTCATGGTTGGATCAAACACCCATGGGAAGACTGCTCTAACCACTTCCTGGGTGACCAGCTGTCCAGAATATTTGGGAAGAATTCCCACATTTTGTAGGAATGAGGCTAGGGGGTTTATTGAAGTCCCTTTAATGAAGATTTTACCTTGTGGATTTTTTATTTTATTTTGGACTTCTAATCACTGATCAGATAGCCATTTAACATTGGATAAATAAGGGCTACCTGAGTGTCAAATCCCTAATGCTCTTGGTCATTTTTATATTTGTTTGTTTGTTTGTTTATGTGTGTATGTCTGTGTGTGTCTCTGGGTATGTGTCTGTGTCTCTCTGTCTCTGTCTCTCTGTCTCTGTCTGTCTCTCTGTGTCTCTGTCTCTCTCTCTCTCTGTGTGTGTGTGTGTGTGTGTGTGTGTGTAGCTACAGCACACAGGTGGACATTGGAAAACAACTTGAAAGAGCTGCTTTGTTCTACCATGTGGGTTCTAGGGATCCAGCTCAGATTGGCAGGTTTGTGTAAGAGCCAAAGTTTACCTGTAAGCCCCACTTGCCCAAGCCACATGTTTTTGCTCCCCTAAACAAGCCCCCCCCCATGTGCTTGATTGAATGTAGGCGGGAGGTACGTAGGCAGGAAATAACACAAGGGTATGTATGCTTGCCCCTGATTGGACCCGATGGGAAATACAGTGAATATAGTGAACTGTGGCTTTTGCCTTTTTAAGCCTCTGTAAAACGTGGACCTGGCCAGAGTCCATCAACCTGGCCAGTATTTAATTAAAGCTTGCTTCAAATTTGGCTCAAAATTGTGGAACTGTTTTTTCTCTCTCAAATTTCAGGAGTAACACTTGGCAGCAAGCAACTTTTCTCACTGAGTTATCACAGCTAATGCACTTTAAAACATGCTTCCCCAAACCTTTAAATATGCTGCACCATGTCAGAAAGATGGCTGGGAGCCAGCAGGACAGAGAAGTTCTTCTAGTAGAGAAGAAATAAAACTTAGGTTGTAGTCATGAACCTGCCAAGGAAGAAGGTCTTCAGTGTCTGCCTGTCATGTGTGTTGGTACCTACCAGTTCAGAAACGGTACCCACCAGTTCAGAAACGGTACCTACCAGTTCAGAAACGGTACCTACCAGCTCAGAAACGGTACCCACCAGTTCAGAGATGCTCTGCTTGGTCACAGTTCCCACTTCAGGGATGCGAGCCTTCACCTGTGCTTTGATATAGCACTTCTCTCCTCCAGCAAAACGGATCCCAGTGATGCCCTATGAGATAAAAGTTTGTTTGTCTATCCATTTATTCACTCAGTCCATTATGTGTAGAGGTAAACATAAAATAAAGTCCTGGTTACCAGGAAATTTATCTTTAGCATTGTCTTCCAATAAGAAGAAAATATAAATTCAGGTAGAAATAGGGGTCACAGAGAAAACACGGCTAATAAAAAGGCTAGGAACGGTAGGGAGGATACTGTAGAGACCACGCCCAGGAGGGGTGATGGTGAGGGGTGATACCTGAGCCTGTAGCTTCTGTTGGCTACTCTGTGTATGGAGCTCAGGAACTGTCCCTCCATCCATGCAACCCTTTCCGAGCTCGTGGCCTGGGTGAGTTCTCTGTCTCAGACTTTTCCTCAGCTTCATCTTTCATTTGTCACTTGGTCTATGGTTCTCAGTTACAAACTTCTTGAGATTAGTGTCTGAGGTGTACATGTCTGAGCACGCCTGGGATCCTACAAAGCTCCTCTTAAGATGTTGGCCAAATTAATGAATTCCCTTAATTCTGAGCTTTCCCAAGTTACTGAGTCTGACGTAAACAGACAAACTTTACACAGCACCAGGAGCACAACCTTACCAGAGGACTTGACGTTTTGTTTTGTCCCCTCTGAGATATAAACAGTGTCTCCTCCTGGCTGGGGACCAGCCTTAGGGGACACAGCGGCACAAAGCTCCTTCTGAGTTGACAGCTGGGCACTGCTTTCCACCTGAAGAGGATGTGAGAACTGCACATTCTGTCCCTGGAGTGTTTACGTGACTCTGCTGATGTCGATTCAGGATGAGTAGGTGATCTAAATATTCTAAAAGGTCATAACATTTATCTCTAATAATGTAGATTTCCCCCGAATGTCTGAACCTCCATGACCTCCCATTGTGTCGCGATCAGTGTAGGACAAGGCTGTACTGTTGAAGTCACTGAGAAGGAGTTGGGGAGGTCACTGAGAAGGAGTTGGGGAGGAAAGCACAAATCCAGTGCTACAGGCTCAGGATTCTTAAATGACGTTAACCAAATGTCATGCTGCAGGAGAATTACAGAAATCTACCATATTCATACTCAGGACCTGAAACCTACAGAGGCTGGCAGGTAACAGACTTAGAATAGGGAGGGGGCGGGGGGAGGCTGAGTCTTCCTGCACGGCCCATTCTTTACCTTGAAGCCTGCTTGTTCATACAGCAGACCTCTTGTTCATGTTTGAGAGCCACTGGGGTCTGCTATGCTACTTCCCAAAGTTCTGCTGCTCCTTCCCTGTATGTAAATCTAAGACTTGTAGTTTAAGGCCTGCAGGTTATAACTCTGTCACCTTATTTCTCTCAACCCAGCTCCTCAACAGAGAAGAGGCATGGCCTGACTACAGAGGTCTGCGTTGGGAACCAAAGTCCTATGGAGAAATTTTAAGACCATAGTTGATATAACCGGGTTTTGTAGTACAGCGCTGGAGAGGTGGAGACAGGAAGATGGAAAGCGGAAGGTCATCCTTGGTTATACAGTGTAGGCCAGCCTGAGGTACATGAGATCTTGTCAAAATAAACAAACAAAAACCAACCTAAAAACAGAACCCAGCTGCTGGACTATCCCAAAAGATTCCTATTGCATTGATAGTGGGGCTCGATCTATGAGTATTTTTAAACTACCAGATGTCAGTGATGGACAGCTGGAATTGAGGCCCAGCAGTTTAGGGTAAAAGGAACTTTGCAGAGTAGTTTTTACATGATTATAGTAGTCTTTCAGCCCAGGTTTCTCCTATACCTAGGACTCATAAACATTTGTTTGTATCAGAGTCATTGGGACAAACCTCAGAAGCTTGGGTCCCAAGCCCAGGGGGAGGATTTCTGATTTAGGATGTCTTAAGTTTGTTATTTTCCTTAAGCCCTTGGAGGCTATCCTGCTGGTACCTCAGGGATATAGATTGAAAACCATTGGCATCTACTATGCTAATTCCCAAAGTTCTGCTGATCCTACCCTGCATGTAAACCTGCGACTTGTAGCTTAAAAATCAAAGGAGGGGCCGGGCAGTGGTGGCGCACACCTTTAATCCCAGCACTTGGGAGGCAGAGGCAGGCAGATTTCTGAGTTCGAGGCCAGCCTGGTCTACAGAGTGAGTTCCAGGACAGCCTGGGCTACACAGAGAAACCCTGTCTCGAAAAACAAAACAAAACAAAAAAAATCAAAAAAAACAAAAAAAATCAAGGGAGGGAGAGTGATCACTGCTCCCTGTGTAGTACGTTTCCTAGCCCCAAACACGAATGCTCTCTGAACATGAGATGTGCGGGGAGGAAAGCATACATCATTCCAGTGCTCCTGGAGAGAGCAGACTCTACTGCAGATGACCACACTGAAAGTCCACCTAGAACTGTTGATTCTCACAGTCCACACACTGCAGAGGTTGCTGCCAGCCCATTGGTTGGGACCAGTGGAAGGGACTTCACACCTCACCATCCAGTCTAGCTGCAAATCCACCAGTGATACCATATATATTAAGAGATTAAACAGATGGAGAAGTACAAGAAAGTCAAGCGAAGTGCCTCTGCTAGTAAACAAACTGGCCCTAGAAGCCCATGACAACGAAGACATTGGCTAACAAAGGCAACAAGTGAAGATTTAAAGAACAAACCAACAAAAAACAAACAAACAAATCTAACATTTATCAAAAGAACCATATGCTACTACCCTAGCTGCGCTTCCTTAGGGAGAGCCCTAAGGAGGGAGGAAGTTTTGTCCCCAACAGGCATTTTAGAAACCTTTGGAAGAGTCTGATACAAAGGTTGGGGTATTCTGGTTTTTTGGGGTCTTGTAGATCCCTGGAATCCTGAAGAACTAACTATCCCGTGTCTTAGGAATCAAAGCTGCTCGTGGGTACTTGCCTGGCACAGGCTACCATTTTCATTCTACATATAAACACACAGTGACTGAGCATAGCTATATTTCCTATAAACGGCTACTTAGAAATTGAAACATGTTAGTTTTTGTTTTATTTTTGAGACAGAATAATCTCAGACTTGTCTCAAACTCACAACCCTATTTCCACTTCCTAAGTTCTGGGTTGGCAGGCGTGCACAGCCATGCCCGTCAAGGCATCAGTACTGATGCCTACTGCCTGAGAAAAACTCATACCATTTAACTGTCAAAGCACACTCGTGGCCATCTGCACTGCGGGTGTGGCACTGACAGTCTTCAAATGACCAGTAGATGCACTTGACTTTATTAATATCAGCTAATGCATCTGGCAGAGCATGTACATATGAATTCATATTTCATAATAAATTACCCTCATTTTATTGTTCTTTTACATTACAGTTGAGGGTTATATTGATTTTTGAAATCAATAACCTACCTACTTTCAAGGTAGGCTCATGCTGTAGTTCCCTTCCCCCCCTCTAGGTTTTAAATCACAAATTTCAGATATTTACATATTAAAAGAACTGTTTTCTGAAAACCCAGAATATCTATACATGCAGCTGTCTATTCTTAGTTTCTTTTTTGGGGGGGTAGGGTTGGGGGAGGGTTTTGAGACAAGGTTTCTCTGTGTAGCCCTTGCTGTCCTGAACTCACTCTGTAGACCAGGCTGGCCTCGAACTCAGAAATCCACCTGCCTCTGCCTCCCAAGAGCTGGGATTAAAGGCATGCACCACCACTGCCCGGCCTATTCTTAGTTTCTACCCGTGGCCTTTGTTACTGAAATATAGTTTCAGATCTGAGGAACTTGGCTTTAGCCAACAGCATGGATGCTTGCTTGTCAGGGTATAATCTTTTAGACTACAAATCACAAACTGTGAATCAACCCTTGTTTGTTGTTTGTTTATGTCTTAGGGAACAAAGTATGGGGCACTGGTTTTTGCAGTGCTCCTCTCTCTTACTGTGTCTGTTCTCTGTTGAACTGTGTGAAAATACTGGGGTCCCAGGTATCAATGTACAGGGCAGAACCTTTCATGACCCAGCCCCCACCTGTATTTCCATCAGTCTCCATCCCCCTCCTTAACATAGTTGACCGCATTGGGAAGGGGACGGTGAATCCTTTTGTAGTACCCTTTCTAGCTCTTCCTGTTAAAGTTCAAACTATTTCTCAAAAGAGTTAGGGCTATAACTGAGTGGAAGGGTGCTAGTTTAGCACAAGAAAGCCCTTTGGTTCTGTTCCCAGCACCACAAATCATTCCTCAGGACATTACTCAATTACCGTGCCCCCACCTCTGCCATGCCTGTGCAAAGCCTCTAATTGGCAGTGATGCCCTGGGCGTGGAGCACACTTTGCACATAGCTTATCACGGCCCATTTCTGGGCTGACCTCAAGCCATTTCTGTGTGCATGTCTTTCTTCTAGACCGGACCAGAAGGTCCTTGAAGGATAAATGTCAGTCATCTTCCATCCCTGTGCTTAGTGCCATCCCTCGATACGGCGAGCCTCAATCAACACTTCCTGTGTTTGACTGATGGTTTAAAATAGAGGCAGAAGTAATAGAAGATGACCACAGAGTCTGATTCATGTCTTTTCAAAAGGCCAGGCTTGTTTAAACCCATAGCAGGTACTATCCATCAAAAAAATGTTCCGCTCACCAGTTCTGACTTAGAGAAATGTAGAAGCTATCAAAGAGAATTGATCAGTTTATGAAATATTTGTGACCCTGTTCGTCTATGAGAACAAAACACAGTCAATACCATTACTAGAAAGAAGCAAAGGATTATAAAACAGATATATAGGTTTGGGATTAAAATATTTTCAGAGGATATTCTTGACACGTCAACCTCCCAAGAGTGAGGGGCCTTTTGCAATCCATCCTCACAGCCCCCTTTGCATATTTTGACATTGTGGCACATCACAGGTATTCAATTTTGTTCTGGAGTGAATGATGTGTACAGAGGAGCCACATTTTATTAGTGTCTATTGAGTAGTACAGGGAAAAAATGTTTTGCCCTGTCCTGGGTTTTGCAGTAAAAGCATTTAATAGGTCCAGAGAAATTATACTTGTGCACAGACCAGAGCCATTTGCAATGTGATGACCACACAAAGTGCAGCTGGGCACACTCAGGGCTGCAGAGCCTGTCCCCAGGGCAGGCCCCTCTATGAACACAGCCAGGCTTCGTCGGCATCGATATTCAGCATCTCAGAGCACTAATTCTAGCATCTGCTGGGAATTCAAAAGGACTGGTGAAGCGTGTTTTGGTTCCCACAAGAGGAGAGTGCGTTCGTGTAAATGAAAAGCTTCTTTCGTTTTTCTCATAAATAAGGGGAAGATGGGTTGATGAGATGTTTGTAGACCAATAAACTATCAGAAGAGACATTATTTTCAAGAGCCCTCCTTCACTATGAAGCTTTACCTACTTTGTCTGCAGATTTAGCAGAAGAACCCAAACACTAATGCTTCTTCCTTATCACAGAACAGAAGAGAATAAGATTTTGTCAGCCAACAGGAAATGTAGCCCAAGTGACACTTCTGTTAGCAGATGCACACTGAAGCATCAGCGAAGGGCCCAATGTCTCAAATTGCCTGGAAGTTAAATTTTGCTCAAAACGAAAAGAGGGCTCAAATGTGTCTCTTGTAATAGTCGATGCCAGGAAACGTGGGCTATGATAGGCACCCACCCATGCTTATTTTCTGGATTAAATACAAATTGGAAAAATATGGACGTAGAACCTACTGTTAATAAACCACCCAGCCATAAAAATGTCTTTATTGTCTAGAAATCCAAAGTTTTGCCCTTGCTGTTGTTGAAGATTGTTTGAGCACGCTACATGCCGTGTTATAGAATATCTCTCAGAATGACATGGTTCTCACGAGCCCTCCTGGAAGACTTTGGGCAATTTCAAGAAGAGTCTGTTCTTGGCAATGACATTGTATTTTCCCATTTGAAACAATAAAGATTTATTGTTTTGACTTCTAAGTCCATATATCTTTTATTTTCTAGAAGTAAACTCACTTCCAAGCTCTTTTTTTTTCCCCTGGAGATGGGTATCTCATGATCAGGCTGCTTCAAACGGCTGGTCTCAAGTGCTGTCCTTCCTGACAGCTGTGCCTACTGCACCGGAAGGGGTTTTGCTATTTTGTATATTCCCCCATGTTTCCTCTTCCTTGCATGAAGATGGAAGACAAAGCAGGATCCTTTCTCAAGGAGCAGAAGCTACACATTACATGTGGGTTGCTGGCACCAAAGCTGCTGCAAAGAACAGTAACCACTTCGTGCATGAGAGAGTGACCGCTTCTCCTCAGACTGGAAAAGCCAGGGCTTTGCCTGTTAGACTCTGTAAATGTATGAAATGTACTTACATTTTGGAAATCATTAACTTCAATTGCTTCCTCTGCTCCACTTCCCATTTTAAAGGTCTCCAAGTTGTTTGCAGCGTCTACTTCCACTGAGCCGTCTTGTAGTCTGCCATTGATACTCATGGTGTAATGAACATTGTAAATCTAGAGGGGACACAAGAGTCTTTGGTGCACTCTTTCTTTCAGCAATTCGGGGCTTATCTATAGATCCACAATATGTGAGGTGGGTTCCATCTTTTTCATAGATACATAAATACAGCAACACATAGTATTACATTTACATAATACATAGTATTACATAGTAATACATTTGCGGACTCTATCCATACACCAGTCAGTGAATACAGTGATTTTGTGTGTGTGTGGTGTGTATGTGTACATATATTTGTGAGTATGCATGTATTTGTGCACATGGATGAATTCATGCCTCCCTGTGGGGTGTGTGCTTGTGTAAGACAGAGGTTCTTGTCAGGTATCTTCCTTAATCATTAACCACCTTACTTTTTTGAGACATTGTGTCTCACTGAAACTGGAACTGACTAATTCAACTAGACTGGCCAGCCGGCAAGCCTGTCTTGGTTTCCCCGGTGATAGGATTACAATGTGGGTTCAGCTCCTGAAGGCTGCTTGGCAAACACTTTAGCAAAGGAGCCATCTCCTCAGCCTGACCTCAGCCTGATTGTTTTAAAATACTTTCTAAGTAAAATCTTTGGTGGTGTTTGATAGCTACTTAAAGAGCTCAAGGGCTTGGATCTTGGCTACACATCAGAAGCAACTGAATAGGTGCTCTAGGTACCATATCTGGACCAATTAAATCAAAGCCTGTGAAGTTGGGGGTTGAGCATCAGTGCTTGGTTTTCCAAAGTTGAATACTATTTGTAGCTGGACTGAGAACCACCCACGAATAGATGGAAAGGCATTTGGCTGAAAGTGGAGTGGCATCTTTGCTTGGAGGCTGATTTTTGAAATTCATCAGTCAAGGTTAAATGTGTGGGGGAAGCATATGATAAGGATTTGAGACAGGGCTGGGTCTGTCTTACATACAATAGCACTTGGGAAGCAGAAACAGGCAGATCTCTGTGAGTTCAAGGCCAGCCTGGTCTACATAGCAAACTCCAGGATAGCAAGGGTTGCATAGAGAAACTATTGAGAGAGAGAGAGAGAGAGAGAGAGAGAGAGAGAGAGAGAGAGAGAGAGAGA
>NW_021620757.1:1976817-2024870 GCF_004785775.1 Grammomys surdaster
AGAGAGAGAGAGAGAGAGAGAGAGAGAGAGAGAGAGAGAGAGAGAGACTAAAAATAAACAAAACAAAATAAAAACAAACAAAAAACCCCCATCAATTATCCAAAGGGCTTTATCATTACAATAGCTTAAACATAATCCACACACTGCTCCTGTCCAGCGTGCTGCTGCCTGGTTAGACTTTCTGCATGTGGTGGGACTGGAGGCAGGGTTTCTCTTCTTTCCTGCTTTTAAGGACGTTTTGGTAGCTATCTGTCTTCATTAATCATCCATTATATAACAACTATCATCTACCTAACATATAAAGTGCATGCATGGTCACCCACAAGCACACGTGTGCAAGTCTTCAAAGGGGAAAGGCTGAGAATGGTTGATCAAGTTTCTGTCTCATGCCAGTCAGCCACTCAGCACCGCAAAGAGCTGTGATTTTGTTGTTGTTGTTGTTTCATTTTGTTTTTTCGGGACAGGGTTTCTCTGTGTAGCCCAGGCTGTCCTGGAACTCACTCTGTAGACCAGGCTGGCCTCGAACTCAGAAATCTGCCTGCCTCTGCATCCCAAGTGCTGGGATTAAAGGCTTGCACCACCACTGCCGGGCCAAGAGCTGTGATTTTATTCAAGTCTGATTTCCTCACTCATTATGAAGAGTGACGACTACTACCGGATAAACACTAGAAAAACGTAGCTGTTGTTACAGGATCATTACTTGGAGAAAACTCATTATTACTAGACACACGGAGCACTATTTTATCATCAGAGAATGGCTCTGTGACTCCTACTCTTCCTCCTAGGCAGCCGGCTTCGTTTAGCAAGAGAAGGAAAATCGGCACCACTCCAGCATGTCCGTCCCTGCCCTCCTGTCTCCTTCCAGGAACCCATCCGCCCCCAGTTCCCTAAGCCGCCCTGACTGTGGGGCCACCCCGTAGGATTCAGACTTAGCAGAGATGGAGCAGAGCCCAGCAGCCTGTTCCACCTTCTCCCTTCGATGCATCCCAGTTACAGAAGCCTGGAGTTTTTTTGTTTTTGTTTTTTTTTTCATTTGGTTTTGGCTAAACCAGGCCTTTCTGCTGAGAAAGCAGGCTCTGTTCTGCCCTGGAAGCTCAGAGCAGCCATTGTACACACGGGTTAGCCGTGACTGTTGAGGAACCTGGCCTGTGGCACCGTTGTTCTCCACTCAGATGACAGCAACTAGACAGTGTGACATTTAAGAATTTAACCATTTAGAATTTAATTTTGGCCGGTTCCTCCTTATCTCCTGCCCTATACATGCCATAGTTTATCCTACTGAGTACCAGGCTGCCTTTGACCCTTTCGGTCCTACTTTCACTTTTCACCAGTTGCGCCTTTCTCCTGAGCGAGCGGAGGTTCCCTGGCTACAGCTGGCATCCGATGTAGCTCATGCTGGTGGTTGCAGGAAAAGCTTTGCCCTCTTGGAGGGGTGGGGTAGCAGTAGGGGGAGTGTGGAAAGCAGTCTGCAGTTTCCAAAGTTCTGGGCGGTGAGCAGGGCAGGAAGCTGAGTTGCTGGAGCGGCAACTACGTTATCTTCTCTAAGCCCAGGGAGCTGTTGGCACCCAAGGCTATTTCTCGCCAAGTACAATGAAGTTTATTATTTGCCAAAATTCTGCTCAATATGGTGCCTTTTACAGCCAAGGATATTTGCTAATGAGTTTTTAATAAGGCCTCGGTTCTATAAGATTAATTACATAATGTTTGGGAAAATGTCTAGAAAAATTAATCTAAGAAAAAGGCCGCAAGCAACGGTCCTCCCTCACTGAACGGGTAGAGTTGTCAGTTGTCTGGCACTGACGGGAATTTCCCATATCTCAACGCCTTGTTCCATTTACAATAATGTGGATGAGAAATGGCCTCAATCTTTGAGCTCCGTCAGTGAGCCCCTCGTTATTAGTGCCCTGTGCTTGGTAACCCTCCAGCTAAATTCGAGCAGACCTGTCCTTGGGGATTGAGCCATATGAAAGGGAGAGGTGAGAACTTCACATCTGGTTCTCCTTTGTAAACTAATGCAGAGAGCCAGACATGAAACTCTCCAGAGAACGGGAAGTCCATTAGCTTGATGATCGTTCCTGTGTGATAGATACTTACCTTTTTTGACTATGCTGTGTTTGGGTGATTTAGAGTTCTATTCAAAGACAGGCAGATCCTTGCATGTGCATAGCATAGACACTGCCAAATGCACTCTACTTCAAATTTTGTGATTTGTTTGCCAGACTTAAATAATACGGAACAGCATTAGACAATTTTTTTTCCCAGAAAAAAAATGCCATGATTTTCTTCATTCTCCTGTCTGTGTAGGAAATAGCAATAACTTTGATTGTTAGCAATAAAATGTGATTTACTATTCCTCCATATTCTTAGAATTTAATACTGCTCTCTTAAACCAAACATCTTGGAGGAAAATGAAAGATAGGGAGAGAGGGTGCCCACTTCTTCAGGGCGATGGCTCATTCTAAGAAGCTTGTCAGCTAGTCATGTCTGTCTTTAATTAAATGCCAAGTGGTATTACTTTCTCGGCCAAAATATTTACCTCCCCCCCCCAAAAAAAAACCCTTAAAAAGCAAAGCTATTTTTTGTTTCCAACTTTCTTTCATCATGGAGATTTTTGTTATCTAAAAGATAGTATTTACATTCTAACACCATCAAATTTCCCAAAGGGTGACAATCTCAACCCCGTTACTAATGGAGACATAGACATTAAAATCACTCTCATGTTCAGATTCTGTGCTTTCATATACGAGCATCTGGACCAGTGTCTATATTTAAAATACAAATACATTAAGACACTTTTCAAATCCACACAAAATACAGCGCAATTGCGATCTTACAAATTGATGCTTGTAAATTTGATATAGTCTCTAAAACAGACTCAGTGCTAAATGGCATGCTTATCTACATTAGGCATTTGAGTTAAAAATACAAATTATGCAGTGACTGCAGAAGATGTGATGTGTAAAATGGTTGACTTGCTTTCAGCACCATTTTCTCTAAGTACTGGAATTCGCTCGTGCTTTGAATTTCATGGTGGGAGATGAGGGAAAAGAGGCAGTCAGCGATCCTTGGAGGACAGTGATTAAGAAAGAGCCCTTTGTGTGCACCCTGGAGATGGAATTCTTTTCCATTAGCTGAAATAAGCTTCTACCCGGCGTGGCGATGGCCACCAAGATAAAATCCCCCCTTTAACATAGGTGGACACACTCAGGTATTTAGAGAACACACTGGAATGCTGCCCACTTCAGACAGAAGCAGTTTTTATACTTCTTGAGAGAGTCTATCCGGCCTTAATCTCAATGATCAGATAAAGGGAGGAGAAGAGTTAGTGAGACATTTGTCATTAAATCACAGGTGACCACACTGATTCTTAAAAGAGATTTGTTACCTCTAAGGAAGTCTGACTTTTTGTTTTAACACAGAAAAGGGAGAATGAATAAATAGGTCACAAACAGGAGAACTTTCTTAAAGATAAAGATTTCCCCTCAGCTGTAGGTCTGAATATTCTTTCTACCCTTTGTCCTACTTAAATTTATAGCTTTCCTCAGTTGGGACAGGCATCAAGGATCATTTACTTTCATTTCTTTCTTTCTGGATAAGAAGTTAGAGAGGCCGTGTGCCCTCCCCACTGCCCCACAGCTGCCTGGTGGCTTAGTTAGGCTGTGATGACAGAGAATGACTTTCCCCACAGTGTCCAGGGCGTTCTTGAAATCTCCGTTTCTGGTTTCGTCCTAGGAACCCTGAGCTTGCCTACCCTGTGCCCTGTACCCACTTTGTGATAAACCCACGAAGGGAGGTATCCCAAGAGAACCAAGGGGACCAAAGGGAGCAGCAGGCTGTGCCCACCGGCCGACCAGCGCTCTGGCTCCACCTAGGGGTTCAGCCACCCCGCTCACCTGGCGGCCCTTGCATCCCAACTGGAGCCACTCGTTGAACTTACGTGATTGTCATTTCCCTTCCAAAAGTAGAAGGCCCCGATGGCCCCGAAGAGCAGCAGCACCGCGCCAGAAATGAGGACCACAGCTCCCACCTTGAGCAGCCGTGTAGGGCTCCCGGAGGGCTTCACGGTCACAGTGGCGTACGCCTGCGGGGCAGGAGATAGACTGGTTGCCACGCCACCCAGACTCACGATCCCTGCGTCCTGTCCCCAGGGAACCGTGAGGACTGGAGTAGGAAGCCTTGGCTCCAAGCACACTCAGATGCTGCCTCGCGAGGGTCCCTTATCCTCAGACATGGAAGCAGCATAGCAGACTCTTCCCTAGACAGGCCCCCTAGGCCCCCAGTCCCGCACCCTCTGCTGTCACAAGAGGTTCCCTCCACACCTGTGGAGGATCCTATGCACCCTGCCACTCCACCCCCCCCCACACACTGGGCATTCTCATTTGATTCTCTCATCACCACACATCCAATGGCACAAATTCCTGATCCCAGAAGTGGATCTGGCACTCACTCACACACATTCCGGGTCCCTGCATCTGGACTCACTCCACGCCAGTCTTGGGGACCAGGAGGTACTCACCGGGGGACTGCAAAACTCAACGTCCTCAGGCCCTACCATAGTGATAGGAACTTTGTCTGAGTTCTCTGTCATGGCTGAAGATGGAGAAGTAAGATACTCGAAGGGCCTGTTTCGCTCTCCTAACTGTCCCAACTGTTCTGTTGTCCCTACAATGAATGCCTTCCTGTACAGCAACAGCAGAGGAGCAGCAACAGCAACAGCAACAGCAACAGCAGCGTCCTGTTCTGGCCAGCCCTTCTGTCCCCACCCCTTCCAGCACCTCACCTCTCCCCTCCCTTTTCCCTCCACCCTGGAGCAGTCTACTCAGCCTATCCTGCCTTCTCAGATGTGCCCTTCGCTCACTCTCCCCAGTCCAAAGCCCCCAAGTAACGTCCAGATAGGTTTGAGTGTGTAAAGGATGTTGAATCGTGGGACCCCAACTGCACCCCCAGTTACTAGCTTGCCAGGATTTCTTAGCGCATCAGAGGGCTTTGCTGTGACACTGGCTGGAAGCTCTATCTTGGAGGTGCTGATGGAAGCAGGTTGAGAGGAGAGTATTACGGGAGATAGGGGGCCTATCTCAAGTGCCAATATTAAGACACCTTTCTACTAGGGTCTCTGCTGGAGGTGGAAGCTGCAGGACTCTCCTGGAACTAGAGCATCTTGGAGATGGCCCTTTGCCATTGGATTCTCTAAGGGAGGGGTTTAATTGCTGCAGCAGAGAAGCAGAAGCAGAAGGGGCCTGGAGCAGAGGAAACAGGGAACCTGGAATGAAAAAAAAATGCCTATAGTTAAGTCCTCAACAATTAAACAGAAACAGCGGAAATAGTTCTCCTAAACACTGATTGGATACAACTGTATTAGTCAGGGTTTGTATTTCTGCACCAACATCATGACCAAAATGCAAGTTGGAGAGAAAAAGATTTATTCAGCTTACACTTCCAAATTGCTATTCATCACCAAAGGAAGTCGGGACTGGAACTCAAGCAGGTCAGGAAACAGGAGCTGATGCAGAGGCCATGGAGGGATGTTACTTACTGGCTTGCTTCCTCTGCCTTGCCAAGCTTGCTTTCTTATAGAACCCAGGACTACCAGCCCAGGGATGGCACCACCCACAATGGGCCCTCCCCCTCTTGGTCACTAATAGAGAAAATGCCTTACAGTTGGATCTCATGGAGGCATTTCCTCAAAAGAGGCTCCCTTTTCGGTGATAACTCCAGATTGTGTCCAGTTGACACACAAAACCAGCAAGTACAATGACCAAAGGAACAAACAAAATGTAGTTAAGTATCGTGTGTGTGTGTGTGTGTGTGTGTGTAAATAGCTCCATGAAGTGAACAGAGAAGATATTTTTGTAGTTGTTGTTGACAGTCTCATGTAGCTCAGGATGACCCAGAACTCCATATGTAGCTGAGGATGAACTTAAACTTTGAATTGTCCTCCTGCCGTCTCTGGAGTGCTGGGATCACAGGTGTTGGCCAATGCTCCTGGTTTTGTGTAGTCCTGGGCATGCTTTCCTTTGAGGTGTGCCCCCATCCCTTATTTTTTCCCTCACCTTTGAAGAATGTGTCTTCTATGGTGGTACCTCATTTGGAGCCAGGGTTCCTCAATTCACACTGCTGAGAAGTGACCGAAGGCTGGTGCTTGGGAGGAAATGAAGTTTCCTGAGCAGAGGGACTGTGGGTGTTTGAGACTGCAGCAGGGGAGTGATTAAGGGTCAAGAAAGGCACACTTCCGACGAGATGTGGATCTTATGATGAGAGCTCAGATGTGGGCCTGCAAGAAGAGAGAGGAATGGAAGACATTGTCACTGTCACAGCAGAATTGGCAGCATCAAGCTGAGTCTTAGGGGATGGTTTCAGACCTACCAGGGCAATGAGAGTTGCAGAAGCCTTGGGGTTGGGAGGAGATGCTGGGAGGGGCAATGTTTAGACTGTTAAGCTTGATGGCAAAAAGGGTCTAGTGATCAGTCTAAACCACTTTGTCTGCACGTCCCCTGAATGTGTGTAAAATCCTTGTCTGCACACCCTCCAGATGTGTGTAAAATCCTTGCTTGCACATCCCCCGGATGTGTGTAAAATCCATGTCTGCACGTTTCCTAGATGTGTGTAAAACACCTGTCTGCACATCTCTCTAATTGTGCCAGGGAAGTGCCCAGTGTGATTCAGCTGGACTTCTCCTGGCCTCTGCTGAACAAGGATGAGCAGATAGCCTTTCCCAAGAACATTGCCCCAAGAATTTCAGGGAAATCAGAGACTCAACAGTGAAGCAGGAGGCGAGTCTTAATACAGACCACAGATAGTTGAAAGAGATTGTTCAGCAGAGTCAAAAGCTGAAAAGCATGAGGACCATGAAGGGCTTTGGATTTTTGCCATCAGGAGGCAGAGGAAACCTACAGTATAGCATTTGTCTTATTGGTCATATAACATGTATCACAAAAGGTTACACAGTGACTAAACATAGGTGCCACTAGTATCATACATGGGAATTAATTTTTATAATGTAGGGTGTTTCTAGGATCTGTAAAAGACCATCTCCAACCAGGCAAGGTAGGAACAGGTGACTTACAGAGGGAGAAACACAAAAGGCTGAAAAAGAAGAAGCGCTTGTGCACAGCCATAAAAACAAGTGCAGATCCGCAATGTGACTTTAGTGCTACCTACATGCATTTGAATGCAGGGATGACCACTTGGGCAAGGACAACCTATCAGGGGACTTGTCCACGAAGAAAACCGAGTCCCTCTCCATCTACTGCAGGCACCAAAAGTCTATAGCTTTTCAACTAGAGGTAGGACCTTGTGAGACCTTCCCCATCCATGGTGGACAGTTAACTGGTGTAGTCTTGTGCAGGTAACCTTGTTGGGAGTTCATGGGGTAACATCCTTGTCATGTCTAGAAGACACCATTTTACAACAGTCCTTCTCAGCCGCTGGCTCTTACAATCTTTCCACCTCTTCTTCCGAGATGCTCGCTGAACAAGATGCCCTCTGAACCGATGTATAGAACTAGCACTACAGATGTTTGACTTGGGTATGTGCTCCTGACCACTACGTATTCTCTGCACTTTGATTCCTTGTAGTTCTCTGTAATAGCCTCTTTCTGCTGCCAAAAGACGCTTCTTGATGAGGGCTGAGAGCCACACTGATCTATGGAAAAGGTAAGCATTTAGAAGACAGTTGGATATCATATCAGTTTAGCAAGATGGAATCAAGGGTCTGTGACCTCTCTAGCCACGGGTTCTAGGATACATACACGCATACATATAAAATTATAGAAGAAGAGAACATGAATTTGAGAGAGGAATGTGGGGGTACAGGAAGAGTTTGAAGGGGCAGGAGAGGATGAATACTATAAAATGTGTATAGAGGTTAAAAAGTTAAAGGTATATTTTTCACCTACCAAACTAGCAAAAATAAAAACAGTTGTCTAAAAAAAAAATCTTTTGCATAGGCCTTTTTATATCTTGCTGTGGGTAGATGAGACAGTACGACCTCTGTGGAGAACAATTTGATTTCAAAATGTAGAATGCAATTTCGTTCTGTGGATTTTATTCTGCAAAAGCCCTCACAAGGCAGGATGCTCACTGTTGCATGTTTGTCAGAACAAAAAAAACCAGAAAGAACCTTAGTGTCCAGAGAGGAGAGCTGACGGTGCGACCTCATAGTGGGACCCTGGCAGCTGCTCAGAAGAATGGGGTAGCTTTGCATATACTGACATAGAACAACCTCGAAAGTATTCTAAGTGGGAAACACCCCCAAGGACAGAAAATACGTAGAGCTGCCTCAGTATAAGAATCCCTATAAGTATATATGCTCTATGGAGGTTAAAGATGGAGCTGAACTTGCCGGGCTGCCTCTGGGATGATTGTGGTCCTGGGAGCCTGGTGAAAGGGCAGTCGTTCACTGTACATCTTTTGTAACGCTTTAAGCTCCGAATTGGAAGCACGTGTTAGCTATTCAAGCAATGAGGGAATAAAATAAATAACACTGAGTGGGTGGGAGGGGGTGAAGGCTGAAAATGGAGCGGCTCTCTTAAGAACTCCAGCGTGGAGTGGGAGAAGAAAAGGTCAAGAGCATTGATGAAGGGAGGCAGGGGGCATAGGACCAGGAGTTCAAAGTCATCCTGGGCTACCCAGTGATGCCAGGCTAGCCTGAGCTACAATTAGACTCTGTCAACAACAACAACAACAATAATAATGATATGGGAGAAGAGAATTTGGACCCATAGCAAGCAAGAAGGGGAACTCTGAGAAGAGAAGGATTAGTGCGAGCAAGTGGTAATCGGATGTATTGGAGGCAAATCGACCTTGAGGAGAGAGTGAAGATTTGGGGTGGAGAATGCAGGATTTTGCTATAGCCTGAGTTCACACTCACAGAGAGCAGCTGCTGGTCGAGAAGGGTGGGTGGGAGTTGCAGATTGCCTTCCCTGAGCTTATGCTGCTAACATGGCTTGTTTGGACACTTTAAGGTCAAGCGTGTATTTGTAGAATATGATTCATGAATGACAGTACAGAAAACAACGTGGAGGGGAGACTGGGTTCTCTTGGAGAACTGGATCAGATAGCTTCCTGCTCCATGGACTTACCATCGCTGCCACCTGCCTAGTGAACCCAACACAGGCTCGTTGTCAGAATCTAACTCTGCCTTCAGCTTGGGTGCTGTGATGGTTTAATATGCTCTGCCCAGGGAATGGCACTAACAGGAGGTGTGGCCCTGTTGGAGTAGGTGTGTCACTTGGGTGTGGGTTTTAAGACCCTCATTCTAGTGTCCTGGAAGCAAGTATTCTGCTAGCAGCCTTCAGATGATGTAGAACTATCAGCTCTGCTTGCACCATGTCTGCCTGGATGCTGCCATGCTCCTGCCTTGATGATAATGGACTGAACTCCTGAACCTGAAAGCCAGCCCCAATTAAATGTTGTCCTTTTAAGAGTTGCCTTGGTCACGGTGTCTGCTCACAGCAGTAAAACCCTAACTAAGACAGGGGCCATGCCACTAGCAAGGCCACTTGGCTCCAGGTTGCAAGAAACATATAAAATATCAGAAAAGGTGCTCACTGAGAAGTTCATTTCAAAAGGAGGCCATTGCATTGTGCTAAGCAGTGTGTCCCAATGCACAGCAGACTCTAAGATCCCGTACTATCTAATCTGGAGTGGGTGAGGGAATGAGTAGTAACTAAGACAGCATCGTCCACACTGAGAACTGGTGGGAGATGGGAACATTGAGAGACTGCGTAGTCTAAGACTATGATGTTGCTGAAGAGTTTGATATTTGCAAGAAAACCTGGCTTGTTGGGAATGAAGAGAAGACATCTGTAAATGAGATTGAAGATCGGGGAGTGACCTCAGCTGGTAGGTTCTTCTAGATCGTGTTAAGACTTTAGCTATCAAGATGGTTGAGTGGAGAAGAGTACTCCTAGGTTCAGGTTTCTCAAAGGAACAAGGTTAACAGTGACAGAGGAAGATATTCTTCCCTGGTCTCTACACACATGTGCACTCATACACACACACACACACACACACACACACACACACACACACACACACAAATATGTACCATACAGAGATATACCTCACACATATGCATACACAAAAATACAATAAATAAGTAAATACGATTTTTTATTTTAAAGATATTTTCTCCTTTGGATCCCATCCTATTTGTGGTTGTTTTCTTGTTTGTTTTTGGTTTTTTTCTCACTATTCTTTAACTATCCTTTTTGCTCTTAATTGTAAAAGTATGGGCTTTTTTATGCCTGCCCCTGCTCTGAATAGTGACACAACGATCTTTGTATTTATTAATTGCTTCAGGCACTATAGCTGGGCAGATACTCTGTCAGCTATTCTAACCTGACAATGCTGGCCTGGCCTACTTCCCAGCCACACGGTCCCTTACTTGCCATATTAGTGTTGCCCTGGTACATCCTTCTTTATCAATGGCCACTCCTGATCCCCCACCTGGGTCTCTCTCTCTCTCTCTCTCTCTCTCTCTCTCTCTCTCTCTTCCTCTGAGCCTGGAAGTTCCACCTTTTCTTTTCCTGTCCAGCTATTGGCTGTTTGGCTCTTATTTGACCAATCAGATGGTAATGGATGTTTTACAAATACCGAGTCGGGAGATGCTTCATAGTAATGACGATACCAAAGTTGGACTGCAACCAGATCTGTGAGTGCAGAAATCAGCATTTGAATACACAGCGCACAAAAACATCCTCCAGCAAGTCATTCACTGTGAGTCAGTGAGATGCTCAGCTGGTTAAACACTTGTAAAGCAACCTTGAGACCTGAGTTCAACCCTGAGAGCTCATGTAAGAGTGGAAGGCGAGAGCTGTCTTCTAAGAGTTGTCCTCTAACTCCACATGCAAGCCATGTCACCCAGGTGCCACTACTCAAAGTACGTCACTCATCAACCACATACAATAATAAATAAAAAATTAAAATATTAAATTTTTTTCTCTTAGCATTGGGAAGCCATTTAGGGGTTCAAGACAGTGGACTAACAGACTCAAGATTGTGTATTAAAGAGAAAAATACTCTCAAAGAGGAAGGGTTTTAGGAAGTTCATGCAAGTCGTCCAGGAGTAAGATGACGGTGGTTATATTCCACTGTAAGTGATGAGGGTCAGGTGGAATGATTACAGTTGACAACAGCACCGCAGGTCCAAAGAGTAGCTTTGGAGACTGAGGTGAGGGAGAAAGAAGTCATGATGAGCTACTCCCTAACACCGAGCATAGACAGTTGGGTAGAGGGAGAGCACATTGGCTTTATTTTGGATATACTGCATCGAAGAGCCATGAAGACTTAAGTGGTGGTATGACACCTGGTGGTGTCAGTAAAGAAACCGAGTAGTGCATCTGCGGCCATGGGAGGTTGAGGATTGGTGGGTGCTGGTGAAGTGTGGGAGAAGCTGGTATCTATTAAACAAAGAACACACTCTGGAATTCACAAGAAAAATGACTGTTTGGGACTAGAGACCTTGAGCATGTATCAGCACTGAGCCAACAGCAGACACTGGGTGGGTGGCATTAGGGGCATCTGAATATTAAAGGAAGTATTCACAAAGCCAGATGTCGGGGTCTGGGTGTTTCTAGGATGTAAGGGAGGGAGAGAGGTCTGTGCAGTGAATAGAAGCTAATAAATTAGAACAGGTAGGAGCTGCAGCATGATGGTGGCCTGATAGAGCAGAGGGGTAAAACTACAAAGATTATACTCATAGAAGAACCTGCCAGGCAATACGTACTCAACAAAACAATAGTGGCATCACTGCACTAGGTATAACCAACTGTTTCCTAACTGAAGGCCCACTTCACGGGGGAAATTAATGCCTGGTGCTGTAAACTTGGTCAAAAATTCATGGCTGTGGAAGTCATAGGTCCTGGTCAGGAGACATACTTCTGTTATCTTGCTAAATAGGTGTGTTGTCTAATTGCCTTCCAAACATTTATGTTTACCCCTAGATCTCAACCCTAGTTTTTGATTGATTGGTTTTTTCTTTGTTTGGTCTTTGGTTTTTCAAAACTGGCTGTCCTGGAGCTCACTCTGTAGACCAGACTGGCCTGGAACTCAGAGATCCACCTGCCTCTGCCTCCTAAGTGCTAGGACCACCACCACATCTGGTTTAGAAGCATCTTTTTACAGTGGGCAACAGTCACTGCAGACTTGTAACTGATCTCAGAGACTCATAACAATGCTGAGAACAAATGACTATTGAGTGATTAGCTGAATGAGACATTTACATTAACCCCTGAGGCTTAGTGAACATCACATAAAAGTGACTGGAAGAATGTAAGAGCCAGAGGCTGGGGAGTGGCTGTGAGCAGTGCTGGCATCTGGACAGGACTTGATAGCTGTACTCAAGAACTCACAGTTGCTGTGCTTACCTAAGATCAATCCAGTTACCATCCCAGCATTGATGGAAGGGTCTTTTGAGGCTCCACCCCAGATGATGAGCTATTGGCAATTTATGACTTATGCTACCTTCTTTGTGCTAAGTGTGGAGATTAAACCCCACCTAGTCTGAGTAGAACTGGGGATTGAACCTCAGGTATTGTACATGTTAGGTAAGCACTCTATTTACTGAGATACATCCCCATCCTGCTTCTAGAATTTTTTGACAGTGACACTGACCTCTACAACCTTTGGGGATTTGGAGGGCACTGATGTAGGGGCTGTCGTAGACAATTAACTTTTTGTGCTTTTTCTCAGAGTTTCCCTTCCCTGTTCTGGTGTGCTGCCTCATGAATTCTATGTCTTTCCCACTTCCTGCTGCCTAGGTTGTTTGGAGTTAGCACAGAGAGAACATTTTCACATTGGTAACATTAAAAAAAAATACTGTGTTGATGGCATATATATACTCCCCAAAAAACAAAATAAAATACCGAGCTCCAAAGAGATATTCTAGGAATTTGTTTATTATCTTTCTTTTGGAATCATCAAAGCAGGTTTTCTTCCCTTTAGCTGAGTCAACTCCAGAGTCCTTTTGAATTTATGTGGGACTGCTAGGAGAGGTGAATTTCAAGTTAACTTTAGCTCTACCCCTCCAAGCTGCCTCCTTCTCTTCATCTAAATGTCAGAGTGTGCTATAGTGTGCAGGCTGTACTAATGGGAGACCAGGGAAATAGCTGGGACAAATTTCTCCTTGAGTTGACTTTTGGCTTGTGGCCTTCATAGCGCACATTTTCTTTCAAGATCTGAATTCACAGCTGGGCCTAATGGCACAGACCTGCTGAGGCAAGGACATTGGCTGCAAGTTCAAGGTTCCCCTGGGCAACTTAGCAAGACCCTATCTCCAAATAAAAAATAAGAAAGGGTCAGAGTGGATATAGCTTTGTGATAGACCACTTGCCTAACAGAGCTCTAGGCTAAGTCCCAGCACTGCAGACATAACAAACACCCTGTCAAATGCCTTTCCATGGACTTTGTGTGACACAGGCTGCTCCTGCTTCCTATCTTCGTGCTGTGGTGACATCAACTTTCCTAAACTACAGCTTACAGGCCCCCATACTTCTTAAGACCCTATCATGGTTTCTCTATGCTGCTGGTGCAAAGGTCAAAGGGCAAATCTCAAGTACATCCAAAGTTTGGGCCATTTCCCTGGCTGCTTCTTCACCAATCTGTTTCCCTGAATGAGCTGTCATGTGAGCTTCTGGGAACTCAGAATTTTGTTTTATTCACTGTTGTTCACGGGACAGGTGCTTAGTCAATTAACCGAGACAGAAAAGAGCAGAGCCCAGGCTCTTAAAAACAAGTGCTAAGCCACAGGACAGCAAACCTCACTGAAAGATCTCATGTTTCCTGTTGGTCACCACCGCAGAGTTTTGGGTGCCTTGTCCTCCTATTATACGAGTGCTCAAGTGGCCTATGGCTATTAGCTTTAGTATAAAAATCAGAACTCAGTGTTTGACAGAAGATTTTTGTCTCACTTACAGACAGAAAAGGAACTGTTGAGATATCTCAATGACTTATGGGGACAATGGCATAGAAAATAAAGCACTAAAACAAGCCAGGAAATTCAAGACCTGGGTCAATAGGTCTCTCTACTGCACAAGATGACCTTGTATTCTCCCGTGGATTTCTAATCCTTCTTAAAACACCAAGCTCCCAGCTTACTAGGGCTGTTTTCAGACTTCTCTGCATCCTACTCTTGTTTAATATGGTGTGCAGACCACAATAGGCCATTGGCAAATGTTTATTGAGTGGCTGAACAGGTACTAAGACAGTTGCCTCTTCTATGTCACAGATCCCGGGAGTAGAGACTAAACTATTCAGGAGTTCCTGGAGTCGACACCCTTTACAGCAGAACAATCAGCACCTGAGCCTCTTCACTGGGATTTGCCCTGGGTTTCCCCAGAGAACAACACATCCAGTTAATAGTTTATTCAAAAACTATTCTAACTTGCATATTTCTTGCCTTGGAATCACTGAGAACAGTGATCCAAGCTGACAATTTGCAAATCCCATCTGCCTGGACCTTTGGGTTTCCTCCAGTCATGTTCACCTGGCTATCTTTTTCTGTCAATTGTGGGAAAACTCCTTCTAAGAATAGGGAACAGTACAACTAGATAGGGAAGCCAACTGAATTCTTCTTGCTCAAAGTAATATAAATGGAAATGGTGAGGAAGGAATACAGGGAGTGTACTGAAGAGTCGATAGGTCAGCCTCCTCTTTATCATCACTGAATAGCTATTGAGTGTCAAGCCGCAGTGGGCGCCGTAAGTGGGTAGGATCCCAGTGCAGTGAGTTAATCCATATGCAAACAGAATGACCCCAATTGCTTTGCAATAGAGAGCCACATGGCCTGCGCCCTTAAAATATATCATTTGGGCAGCTGCCAGGGAGCTGATTTATCCCAGCTGGCCAGAAACAGCCCTGAGATCATCAGCGCTTTTGTTAATTGGGAGAGAGGGGCAGAGGAATCGAGATATTCCTGGGCACTAAGCATTCATTAGCCACCTGGCATCCCTAAATTATGATCCTGCCATGATTTTCCCAGCGCTTCTCCTGAAATTTTAATATTTGGAATGTATTAATAACTCGGAACATGTCATTTGCTAAATAAGCAATGCCCTTCTGGACTCATTGGAGAAGGGAGCCCAGAGAATAGTTAAACAGCATGCACAGATATTGGCTACTCAGTGAGGGGAGCCATGTGGGGGTGACCCTGGAAGTTCTATCCACAGAGTAAATACAAACAGATGGGATGTGTGAACAGACCTCTGGGTTAATGTCTCTGATTTCTATTCATTTATTCTCTTTGTATAGCATCTTAACAAGACCAGCCCCAGGAAGCACGGTGAAATGGAGGGTAATAGGCAATATCCTAGAGCATGTACTATGCATGGCCACTGGGCCTGCGAGATTTGACCATGCACTTCTTGAGTGTCCCCACCTTAGCATCCAATGAGGGTGCACATTAACAAGGGTTTACTCTGTTGTACCTGCCTTTGTTTGCCAGTACCTAGAACACTTGCAGCACCTAGAACATGGCAGGCACTTCATGACATAGTCTGCGATTGACTGACTCTCCATTTTTGGATGAGGTGTCTGATGTGTGGTGGAACTAGTAGCTTGCTCAGGTTGTATAGAATGCTGGAGCCAGGGCTCCCAAACTCATTTTTTTCATGCTTGGGCCTCCTCTTGTCATGAGGCTCAGAACCCCATCAGCCTTTGACTGTTTCTGTTAGTGCTCTACCCTCCCAATGAAGCCTTGTTATATATGGAATGCAAAAGCCCTACCCCAATGGAGGAGACCCCTCTGGAAGGTAATTCAGATGTAGGTAAGGTCCCGAGGATGGAACCCTCATGACAGGGTTCTTAAGAAGAGAGAGAAAGAGACAATCTAGAGTTTTCTCTGTCCCTATGCAAAGACAGAGTTAGCATGTATCTGCTTGTTAGCTAGGTAGAGAGCCCCCACTAAGAGCCCTGTCACCTTGACATTGGACTTTCCAGCCAACCAGTCTGGTATTTCGATACAGTCATC
Organism: Grammomys surdaster; assembly: GCF_004785775.1. Taxonomy (NCBI): domain Eukaryota; kingdom Metazoa; phylum Chordata; class Mammalia; order Rodentia; family Muridae; genus Grammomys; species Grammomys surdaster. The sequence goes on from NW_021620757.1 coordinate 1,992,784, forward strand.
CAAGCAGACCAGTACAGCCCTCCAGGCTTACTTAGCAGCACGTACTTACCTCATAGGATATTCTTTCAGGGTTCTGCTTTTTGTTGTTCAGCATCAGCTTGGGATACACAGTTAGCTGCTCTCCCTTTCAGCTCCCTCACCTTCCAACACTTCTGTAGACATCAGAGTTTACAAGAAAAAAGATTCTCATGCATGCTTCCACACGACGCTCAGAGCCAACTTGAAAGGCAATCAGAAGACAGTTAATCTTCACCTACTAGGAAGATACTACTGGGAAGTGACTTGCCATGACCACCCAGGAAGGACCGAGAGAGCCCCAACCTCAATGGTCCTCGATGGGTAACAGAATGCATTTGTACTCAAGAGCAGGTTGCACTGCAACTGGAAGAAGCTGATGGGCAGATGACAACCCTAATGGCTTTGTCGTGATGGCATTTCGACAGATTAGCACAGAGATTTTGGAGTTGATCTTACACTCAACATCACGGCAGGATCACTTTTTCTGACCTCCACCCCCAGAGCTACCAAATAAATGTACTTGTCAGATCTGCACACTGGATATGTTAGACTTCACTCTATGGCCTTTCTGTGAATGCCACTGTACTTGTAACCCTCTGAGCATCCCACATCTCCAGCATGTCAGCCAGTTTCTCTGAGCTATTGATGTGGTCTCTTAACTGGACCTTTAAGCTCTGCTTTGTCCAGTATCTTCTGGATAACAGATCCAGTAACAAAAATGTTGTGTGTCTGAAATCTGAAGAACCTGGTAGACTATTTACATAGCATACATGATACCCTGTGTTTGATCCCAAATATTGCATATTGGGGTTGGAGAGATGGCTCAGTGGTTAAAAGTGTATACTGCTCTTGCAGAGGACCAGAGGTTGATATTTGGTTATCAACACCCATGATGGGTGATTTACAACCCCTTGTAACTCCAGTCCCACGGGAACCTCTGGCCTGAACAAGCACTCACACTCATGTGTGTGAACACACACACAATTGGAAGTAAAACTAATATTATGAAAAGGGAAATGACTATGGCAGAATTTGAAGAGGGAAAAGGGAGGGCCTGGAGAGGCAGATGTTCTGTGGTAGAACATTTGCATAATATGTGTAAGGCATTGGTTTGAACTCCCAACATTGTAAAACAAATACTCAACAAAACTGCAAGAATTATGCACCCCAAACCAACCAATGCCCCCCGACACACACACACACACACACACACACACACACACACACACACACACACACACACGAGAAAGAGAGATGACAAGTTTAGTAAAGACTTGAAAATCATCTCTTTCTTTCTCTCTCTCTCTCTCTCTCTCTCTCTCTCTCTCTCTCTCTCTCTCTCCCTCTCTCTCTTTCCAAACCTAGGCCTTATAAATCTTAGGCAAGTAACACTCCAACACTCAGCTATATTCCAAAATCTGAACACTTCTCTTGCTGTTTCTGTTAGAATGTCAGCTTGGTGAGAACAGACTTTTCATGGACTTACGCCACACCCTTATTAGACAGCAAATATTAAGTAACACATGAAAGAATAGCTACATACAAGCAACATCAGCCCTGCTAAGGTCTTAGGTTTGTGTGTCGCATCACTGAAGATAAATTCCATTTAAATTGTCTCTAAAGGGTATGCCAATCTTCGATGCCACAGTCCAAAGGAGAAAAAAAAATCAATAAAAAGGAAGATGAGCACTGTGGAGTAATTTATAATGAAGGAAAACACCAGAAACAGCTTAAGAGTGAGTAGTTAAGCAAATTATGTCATGCCATTTTGATGGACTATCATACAGTCACTAAAAATTATAATTATGCCGTCTGCGTAGAGCATCAGATGCTTATGATATAATGTTATTGCAAAGTGGAAGAGCAAATTGAATGTGCATTTGATTACAACTCTAAAAATCATGTTTACATGTGGGCAAGGCCTGGCAGGAAGCGAGAAGAATGCAAACAGATGATTTTTTTGGCTGGTGGGCTTATGAGGAATTCCTCTTTGAGTTTGTGTTATACTTATCTTGTTGTTTGTTCAGCTTTAAAAGGGCTACTCAGCCCGTTGGGGGACTACTTTCAAGACTGTGAGCCCCAGGCAGGCATGTAAATGGCAACCAGGAAGGCAGATCCTGATTGCAGCTCCCTGTGGGTCTCTCCTGGGCACCAGGCTCTGCGGGTGGGAATTCTCTGATCCAAGGCTGTTTGCACACTTGTTCCCAAACAGAACGTTGCCGCAGAAACTCAACCATGGGTGAATATTTATGCTTACATGAGCTCCTATTCATAGCCGTTTACCACCCCAACCCCCATTTTAGAATAACTGTAGCACAGGCTGAGCAAGTATTTGGATGGGATGCTGTGGAGAGAATTGCTTATTGGGGTGGAAGCTTGAACTAGGTGATTCCTGCTAGGTCTAACCTGCCCACACACCCTTCGCACGCCACATCCAGGCTCTCTGTGCTTGAGACCTTTTCACTTCTGGCAGATGTGACACATTATGTAAGGACCGTCACGCCAGGGATGGATGAACCAGGTTCTGAAGTCAGGGAGTCCTGGGTTGAATCCCGGTTTCTCCCTCCAATGAGCTTTGAGACTATGGATGAGCAACTTTTTATCTCTCCCAACCCTGGTTTAATCATCTGTCAAGCTGGGTCATCAAAACCCACCCCTGCAGGTCGTAGAGAGCATGGAAACCAATGCATCCAGATGCCTGGACAGAATGGCAGGCTCGGAGGAGGTACTGAGTAAGTAGAGACATTCAGCGGCAGCTCACGAAGCAAAGCTGGTAGACTTCCACACGTGGACGCACAGGGAAAGTGACTTTAAAGTAAAGGCTGGAGGAGCAGAACAAGCATACCAGAGACCGAAATGTGTCTCCCAACGTATGCTTCAGTATAACGGATCGGCTGGGAGTTACTGCCAGTTTGCAGATGGTAAAAATACTGTCCCTCCCAGGAGTGACTGTAACCAAAACAGATGCAAACAAGCAAGAGGACAAGCAAAAGGCGCCTAACTTTCTATTCAATTGCCAAAAAAGAAAAGAAAACACATGATCTGAGAATCACCACATCCCATTGTTCCACCTTCACTGCCTTCTCTGCTGCTGTGAGCAGATCACCAGATCAACCGCCCTCCCCTCCTGCAGTTCAGAGCAACCTCCCCCAACAAGGTGACTTCTCAGACAGAGACTAGCTCCATATGCTAGAGGAATTCTTTCTCTTTTAAATCCCTCATGGTTCTCATGGGACTGAGCTTTCCACTGATTCAGAATTAATTCAAAAAACTAGTTACATAAGAAGTAGATAAAATAAAACAGAAAACCAGCTTTACAGTTACATAAGAGTTGGATACACGAAAACAGAAAAAAAAACTTTCCATTTTGCTAATTTAATATAAAGGTTTGTTTTCTCTTAGTCTCTGCCTTTACTTTGCTTAGGAAAGTGAAAATGTTGACAGAAAAAAAAAAGCAGTGTTTATTATTTTTCACCAAGTTTAAAAAGCAATGAGCAACTTGAGTTTTCAAAAGCACATCCTGGGTATCCAGGATCCTTGTGATATTTCAGGAATGCAGAAAGGGAAGGAACGGGCACACCGCATGAAAAGATTCAATACAGTGGATGATGTTTCCAGAGTCAACAGAAAACCCCAGGGGCGTTTATGGCATCTGAAGATTGGTTTTAAGAAACCCACCAGGCCAAGTGTTGTGCTGAAGCCAATCTGTGAAAAGGACTGGACAGAGGCACTATTCATAGCGAGTGGGGATTTGTGCAGAAACTACTTACAGATTTTCTGACAACCCTGTCTTTCAATTCAGATGAATGAAGCACTATTGTTTGGCCATGAGGAACCTTAATAAAAAAAGTTGTCACTAAAGCTGTTTCTCATTGGGTGCAAGTATGTGGAAATGACAGTCTTTAAATTTTGCTTGGAAAAAAAATGAAATTACACTAGACATCAAAATCAATGTCAAAATGAAGTTAACTTTGAATTTTAGAAAAGTGACAGTCAAGTTAACAGATGCATTCATGTCTCCCTGGCACACTGGGTGCTGGGCAGAGTGCTTTGGGTGTGGGGGGTGATGGGGCGACTTTGCAGATGTCTGCTCAACAGTTGCATTGTTAGATCCTACCTTTCCAGGTTTCAATTTAACTCATGGACCTGGTGGATGGCTGAGTGGTGGTGCATTAAGATACATGTAGGTCTTTAAAAACTGTGGTCTTTCTTGGTTGGATCTTGAATCTTAAACATTGTGCTACACAGGGGCATGTTAGTATTCCCATACTTCCTGAGGTGTCTTCTATTTGTAGAACAGTTTCAATTGACTTGTGTAGAACCCTGCTTCAATACCCACTGAGCTGGAAGGATCAACATAGAGCCCTGGAATGCTGTCAACATATCTGGCTCAACAGATCCTACTCAAGAAGGAAGATTTATTTCTCTATCTTCTTCAAGGATCGGTGGTTTAGCAGAAAGTGAAATGAATTTGCAGTCCAGTAAACCTGGATTTGAATTCTTGTGGGAAAAGGGTGACTTTAGAAATTGAAATATATGTATTATATGAGCCAATCATAGCTTCTGTGACATCTTGAGAAAGAAAATTCTCACCTTCAAAGCTTCAGCTAACTGGTTCCATGGGTAACATTGGTTTCTCAGAACAGTCAGGAAGGTTCCATGGAATGTTATATATTCACAAGTGCTTTGCGTCTTGTGTAGTACTAGGTTAGTTAACTTTCTGTCATTGTGACAAAATATTCAAGATGATCAACTTACAACTAAGAAAGGTTTATTTTGGCTCATGGTTCAAAGGTTTCAGTCCATGGCTGCTTGGCTTTGTTGTTTTGGGCTTGTAGTTCATAGTATATATATATAGCAGAAACACATGGCAGAGGAGACCTATTCACTTCCCAGTGGCTGAGAAACAAAGGGTTAAGAAAGCCCTTGGGCCTCAATTCCCTCTAAGGACACATACCCAAAGACCTAACTTTTTTCCAGTAGGCTACTACTCAAGGTTTTACTGCCTCCAATAGTGTCACTGGCTGGTGACCAAGTCAGTGACACAGGGGCCTTTGAGGGGCATGCTCTAGCTCCAAACTATAGCCTGCACTACACTTATTCAGCTGTGGTTCTCATTGATATTGATGTGACCTTTAGCAAATCTCTTAGCTTTCCAGGCCCCTGAGTTTCCTTCTTATAAAACGAAGAGAGAGAGTCTTTCTACTTCATAAAGGTGACTTTTTATTACTCACAGTTTTCATTGCAATTTATTTAGTGTGTGTGTGTATATGTGTGTATACTATCAAGAGTCAATTCTTCTTTCACCATGTGAGACTCAGGGATTGAACTTAGGTGATCAGGGCTTGTGACAAGTACCCTGACCCTCTGAGCCATCTTTCCAGTCCATAAAGATGTCCTACATTCCCAAAAAAATTATATGGAAAAACTGATTTAACTGCATAGTTCCTTATTATTATACCAGCATTTCATATTAATTTAAAAATATTCAAGTGGGATAGTTTGTGATCCACTCTGGGATGATTTAATGATATCTGTAGCTTGTTAAGGGCTATCATTCATTTAGTTTGATCTACGTACAGATGATTTCTTTTTTTTTTTTTTTTTTTTTGGTTTTTCGAGACAGGGTCTCTCTGTGTAGTCCTGGCTGCCCTGGAACTCACTCTGTAGACCAGGCTGGCCTCGAACTCAGAAATCCACCTGCCTCTGCCTCCCAAGTGCTGGGATTAAAGGCGTGCGCCACCACTGCCCGGCAGATGATTTCTAAGATTTTGAAAATCCTTTAAACACTCAAAAGCATAATTAAAATGTAGAGGCTTAAAAAAACACATTGCTCCTATATTATCAAAAAGCCCTTTTCAGTGACCTCGAAGGATAACTCTTTCTGAAAGTGGCACCAACATATTCTTCTTTTCTCTGGTTCATGGCTAATGCTGCTCTTGCTTTTTAATCTGTCTAATGGTTTGGTCAGTGATAAAGGTCTGACACACACTATCCAGAGCAGCTCTGGTTTCCTTGCTGGTCCTCTCATTATCCAGAAGAAAAGGTATCTTTTCTCATTGGTGTGATTAAAACGATCTGAGAAAAGTAGTTTAAGGGATAAGAGTTTATTTTGGCTCACAGTTCCCTGGTACCTTCTGTCACTGGCAAAGCAGTCAGGGCAGTTGGGGCTTGAAGAAGAAAGTGGCAAATGCTGTGCTCAGCCTTTTCCTTTTCATACAGTGTAGATCCCTGTCCCAGGGAATGGTATAGCTTTTCATGTAGATCTCTCCTCTTCAATTAACTTAGTCAACACAATCCCCTACAGGTATGCCCAGAGGCTAAACATCTCCTCAAAGGTAGGCCTGGAAGCTTGTCACCTATGAGTCCAGCACCCATCATGCTGACCATTGCAGATGGCCTTTGCTAGAAAATAAGCAGTATATATGGGAGATCTTTCCAAAGCTGAGAGGGAGCCTGAGAGATGCTATGGAAACAGAGACCTAATTATCTCTTGGAACTGGAGTTACAGACAATTGTTCGCTGTCGTGTTGGTGCTGGGAATAGAACTCAGGTCCTCTGGAAGAGCAGCCAATGTTCTTAACTGCTGAACCATTTCTCCAGCCCTGCAAGAGTGGTTTTTTAAAGGGAAAAACAGGGAGGTCTATACTAGGGTGAATTAGGATGAGTTGGTCAGTTCTTATTGGTCATGTTAGTCAGTGTAGCCAAATAGGACATTTGATTGCTGGACTTTAGTGATTAGCCTCAGGAATGAGTCGGGTATAAGGAAGTGGCCAAATAAGGGAATGGATCTTGGTGACTAGTGTTAGGGTTTCGGAAGTGTTGAAGGAAGGGAATCTAATAGATTAGCAAGAGAGAGAGGGAATGGGGAAGGGCGGAACTGCCTGCAACTTACCATGTTTGCCATGCTTGGACCTGTTAGAGCTCTTCATGGACCACAAAGTGATAACTATTTCAAACAACAACAACAACAACAACAACAGCAAAAGCCAAACTAAACCAACCAACTAAACAAACAACCAACTTACCAACCAAGCAACCAACCTTCTAACCAACCAACCTTCTAACCAACCAACCAACTAACCAACCAACCAACCAACCAACCAACCAACCAACCAACCAACCAACCAACCAATGAACCAATCAAATAACCAACTAACCAACCAAAACCTGTGCTTAGGGAACAGGCAGTTTTGTGTTGAATCCAAGCCCTCAAATTCCTTATTTTTGTCTTAATATTTTCATCTCCAAAGACAAATAATGATGGTACCAAGTTCTTTGAATAATCATGAAGATTAAATGAGGTAGAACTTACATAAAATACAGCAAGTGCCTGCATCTTTATTATGCCAATCTCAAACATTTCCCATGAACATACATTTATAAAGACATGAACAGGTCAGTGGTTTGGGGGTTCTACCATAACAAAAGTGAAACACAAGTCCTCTGCCCTAAGAATTATTTTCTAGTACTGTTTTGGGGGATGAATTTCTTTCCCCATGCTTTTGCTTTTTTTGTAATGGTCATCTTTTCTCTACATAGAGAATACTCTGTTTAAAATATTCTAATTTCTCTGAGCATTTAACAAATCTTCTACTTGATACTTCTTGTTCTGAAATGGTTTTTAAAGACAGTGTTTTCTTTTATTTCACTGATATGTTATCTTTTAACTCCTGTCAGGGTACTCACTGTAGCTTCTATGGAGGTTTTCTTCTCTGCATTATCTTTATTTCCTCTGGATTTCTTATTGTCTCTGGGCTTTCCTTCTTGGAGTAGCTTGACTCTCACAGTAGTGAAGTAGACCCTTGGGTGGTGCTTTGGGTAAAAAGCATGGACTCCTCACTTGGGCTCACAAAGTTGCTATAATCAGGATGAAAACCTAGCATCCTATCTTTATTTATTTGCTTGTCTCCTTACCTTTGGCTGAAAGTGCAGAGACAAGTCATTGTCCTAAATGTGAAGTCAACTGGGACTTTAGGACTCGAAAAGCACCTGAAGACAACATCCCTTGAGGGTAGTCATCTATGAGGAAGAGACTGCAGTGGAAGAGATTCTCTCCTGAGACCCCTTGCTTCTCTTCAAGCACTAAGGACTTTTTCATGCCACCTTGTAGGAGTGCAGACAATGGTGGGTAGAATTAGATTTTGACCAGCGCTGACTATTTCATATGTCTTGTCCCTTGCCCATATCTTTCCGCTATGTAAGCCTAACCTTGTGTCTGAAGATGAATTTGGTATGTATATAGTTGGAGTTCTTGAGAAAAAAGATGGCAACTCCATTGAGTTGGTATGAGGAACAAAAAGGGCAGGAAACTTTCTCTGCCCACCCAAAACTTAACTCTTATTGCAAAGGGAATTAAAGAGTTTATTCTTGAATTAACTGTGAGTGACCACGGCCTGGGATTTAGGTTGTCACAAATAAGCATGTTCCAATGACATAACTGTTTCACGAAATTATTTTTTTAAAGATTTATTATTTATTTTATATGAGTATACTGTAGTTGTCTTCAGACACACTGTTAGAGATGGTTGTGAGCTGACATGTGGTTGCTAGGAGTTGAGCTCAGGACCTCTGGAAGAACAGTCAGTGCTATTAATTGTTATTAATTAATAACAGTCAGTGTTATTAATTGGGGCATCTCTCCAGCCCCTCACGAACTTCTTATAATTAGTTATAGGAAAATTTTAGAAGACAAATCCTAAATCAAGGCACTTTTCAAATATGTGGCTAGGAACCTCTGGGAAGTGGGCCAGGAAATCTCTGTGGTAAACCTCAGATGCTACCTATCTAATGACACCCTCAGCTTTTGGGCTTAGTGGAACCTAATAGAACAAGTTAATACATTCCAAAATTTCCCCCATCCCAGTATGTCACAAGGATGTTAGGCCAGACACAGAGGTGGCCAGTGAATGGTTTTTAAGGGAAGTAAATATATACCAAGATCATTTGGTCCCCAAAGTTTTGACATTTGGATTCTTCATGATCACCAGGTCCTAATTGGTCAAATCAGCCATGTAGCATCTTTAATGAGGGTGTGAAAATCCACCCCCCCCCCGACACCTTACAGACTTCAGTTTACATTCACACTCAGCCTATAGCACTGACCTCAGTTCTGTTTTCAGAGATCCTTCTCCCGTTTTCATCTTCACCCAAGTACCGGGTTCATGCTTCTGGCTGTTGATCCCCTGCAGAGGGTAAACCTCTATTCTGCTTTTAGTGAGAAAGGTCATTGCCTGGGACAGGAAAAGACCTTCATTCTGGCACCAACTGCTATCTTAAAAAGGCTTTGACTAACCTTCCTCAGACCTCTCTGCTGTTAGAAATCTTGCTATCAGGATACTGACATTGCTCAGTGAATAGAAGCACTCCACCCCAAGCCTGAAGACTTGAGTTCAATCTCCTAAAGCCACATGGTAGAAGAGAATAAACTCCCAAAGTTGTCCCCGAAACTCCACACCATGGCATATGCAGGCCCCTTTACCATGAACAGACACATTTTTTTTTTAAATGAAGACATTTGTGAACAGATGGCAGCTTCAATCTTAAGAGGGGAATGTACAGTTCGCCCTACAGAGAACCTCATGCGAGAAGAGACGAAGCTTTATTTTTCAGATGAAAGGAAGTATGCTGGGAGACAAGGAGAAGAAATGGATTGTAGCCATTTCTTCTTGGCCCTAGGCTGCTCGTTGCCTGGGTAGGACCATGCTTTCCCTGTAGCCACTGCTCTGTTTCATCCTGGATGGAGTTTCTGAGTTACATGTTGTCTCTTCTATTCTTTTTGCTTTTGGGGTCTTTCTCATTTAATTCTTTTGCTGTCAATTTGGTAGAGATGAATGGTAGTTTATTTAATCAGAAACCCACCCACAGACTCTTAACTATATTTGTATATATATTTATATTTGTATATATATATTTGGATATATATTTATATTTGGATCCTATCCAGGAAGACTCAGGGGCCTGGGGTGAAAATTTGTCCATTTCTACATCTTAAAAGTCTTCCCAGGAAGGTAATAGGTAAGCCCACCCCTGACCCCAGCAGAGTGTGGCTTTGAATGATCTCAACTTTTCTCAGGCTTGCCAGGAGCACAGCAGGGGACACAGGAGGAGGTGAAAACGTTTATTAGGTGTCCTCCCTGTCACTGGTACTGCAGTAAAGGACATGTTCTACTGCAGAGAATTGAGCAACACTGACTGTGCAAGTTAGCAGGGAGAAACACCATATGGGCCTTCTTGGGCCCACCGACTCTTCCCTGTGAGTGTAGGCTTCATTGTCTATGGGAGCTGGGATCATTTCCACTGTCAGATTCAACTGTCCTTCTCAGATTCACATCTGGAGAGGAAGGATCTCCCTTCCACACTGCTGACTCTCCACTCAGGTATGAGCAGGGCTAGGGCAGATCCTGAGCTCCTCCCACTGTCTGGGGTTTTAAATCCCTTGGCCACTGGTGATAGATGAGTCAGGATTTTATAGATAGTGACAGCCTTCCATCTTAGAGAGAAGGGCAGGGGATGGATGGGATATTTAAGGGAGGCTTACAGGAGAGGACAGAGAAAGGCTTCTTTTCCAATTAAGGGAGAGGTGCTGGGTAATCATAATAATGAATCCAACACAACCTATGTCCTTATCTGTTCAATGTCCCATACCAACAACCATAGTCCTTCCAAGACATTTCAAAACATATCCCATTTTCTTGAGTTTAAATGTAGCATGCAAAAACTACAACCATACTTATCTTGGCATCATTAATTATCATCATTGTTATGTCTGTTCTCCATTTATTTGTGTGTTTATGCATGTGTCTTCTGCTGCATGCATATGGAGGTCAGGAGACATTTTTCTAAAGTCATTTCTCTCTCTGCTGAGTGGACTGCAGGGAAGGAACTCAGGTAACCAGACATGGTGGCAAGCGTTCCCATCCCATGAGCCACCTCACCAGGCTTTCCTTTCAGCATTTGAAATGTTCTGAAATCACATCTCACTCTGGTCTCCCTTTGGCTCCTTGGTCCTTTTGATCGCCATGGAAAGAATTCAGGTAGGACACAAAGGATCGGGTAGAAGACAGGTGGAGTTTATTACCAGGTCAAGCACGACATTCTCAGGAGTGAGAGTGACCAAAGGCCCAAGGGACTGTTGTGCCAATCTCTATTTTCATGTAGGCTTTATACTATCTCTAAATTTTTTAGAACAGACAGATGGTTCAACCAGCCAACCAGGATCTGTCCAAGCAATTGCCAGGCACATAGTGATTGACTTGTACACGAGGGAGCAATGGTCCAGTTTTGTTCTTTACCAGAAAGCCTCAGCTTGCCGGGTTGACCTTATGACCTGCTAAGCTGTACAGAATGTCTTCTTGCTACCAAGTCCTAAGCTAGGACTTGGATCCTGTTCTTATAACATGAAGCAGAACAGATTAAAAGAATTAAAGAAAGAGAGAATGAAAATGAATTTATGAAGATAGCAATGCATTAGTAGTAGGAAAAGCAATAGCCTTTCCTTGACAAGACACAGCAAAGCTTTGCTACTTCTACTTTTATCCCTTTTGTCCTCTCTGTAACCATCCCTGCACATGGTTGTAACATCTTAAGGGGAGGCAATCGCAACCTTCTCTTCCTTCACCTATCACTGTAGTTTCTTGCAAATTCATGTGTTAATGAGGACAGAGTAGGTGAGTCCTGAAGATGACTTTGAAGGAAAGGGTAGATCAAGCTGCCACCCTATAGATCTGCCAGCCAAAGATGATGTTGAAGCACTCTGCCAAGTGTATGACTCTTACATCCACCACCCTGTGAAGCGCCGAGACCATTCTCCTTTTGGAAAAATGGGTTATGTCAGCATTTGAGCTTTACAGGCTTACACCATCTTCTCGACACCGAACTTGAATAAAACTGATCTCTTCTTCCTATCTCTGTCTCCAGGTTTGTTTTGGTAGAGGTGATGGTGAGTATAGGATGCCTGGTACCAGGAGCAGTGAGTCTAGAAGCTTTAGTTCTTGGCTTTATAAGCTGCTGTTTATGTCAGTAGGATCCATCCTCAATGGATCCTTAAGCTTGCTAGTATTTGTCAGACTTCTAATACGGTTCAGCCATGCATCGTTGTGTATCTTGGATGATGGTCACTTCTTTTTCATTGGTTCCAGAAGTGGCGTTTCATGATTCCACAGTGTATAGGTACTATGATGCATTCAATCGTCAATCGTCTCAACTTGCTGAAGTCCCTAAAGCTTTAATCTCAGTGGGTCTAGTCCCCAGACATAGTCGTGATAATTTAGCAAACAGCTAACTACTGGTTCTTAGCAAAGATTGCTGTCAAAAGGAGGGCCCTTCCTAGTCATCTGCTTCCATGAGTTAATGTGTTCCACATAGTCACTGAAAAATACAATCAATTATTTGATCAGGATTCTGAGGATGTTTATTGGGTTCAGAGAGGCAGTTCTCAGTCAAGGTTGCAGATAAAAGCTAGGGTTGGTTGGGATCCTTTAAAAGGCCTCTTCATCTCACAAAGAGTGTCTAGGCTGAAAAGATTGCACCAGGCCAGACTCTTTGGGCAACTTTCTCCACATGGTTCTCTACCTCAGGTAGACAGGTATGTGACTGTCTTTCTTTAGGACTAAAGACTTCAGAGTAAATGTCCTAGAGAAACTGTAGAAGCCCCATGGTGTCTTCTTTCCTGACTTCAAGAATCATGTGGTGTCATTTCTACCAGATTCCTTTATCCAGGCAGGTGCCAAGAACAGAGGGTCTATCTCTTAAAGGCAAGAGTTCAAAAGATTGCAGATGTGTTAAAACTGCTCTATCAGCCACAGGCCTGTCTGAATAACATCAGATTTCTCAGTAGAAACATGAAAAGCTTGGAATGCTGTTTTTTTGTTTTGCTTTGTTTTTTTTTTTTTTTTTTTTTTCTGAAAGACAAGAACTGCCTTACTACAATCAGTCCCACAGTTTAGGCTAAGCACTCCACTTCTGGCTTATACAGAATTATTTTCCTCACATGCCACAATACTACAATTCAAATTAGTAGGGAACCAAGTCACAGAAAAGCAAGATAGCCAAAGCCAGGGATTTAACATCTGCACTCCTGTTCCTAGACCAAAGAGTCTAGGTATTTAGGCTATATGCCCATCCTAGAATCAAGGATGATTCTTAGGAGAAACATGTCATGCTTAGAATAACTTGGGTGAGTACCACATGGTCAGCCACCATCATCAAAGTCATCTGAAAAGTAGTAAGTCTCACCAGACAACATGGCTAAAGTTTGAGTGGATAATGCAGTTACCTGAAAGAAGAGGCAAGTTTTCTTAGAATTAGGATAATAGGTTGGCTGAAGTCTGAAATCCCATAGAAGGTTTACATATATCATCTTGTGCTACCCAAGCAACAGGCTAGGTCTGTTGCTCTAGACCTATATAGGTCTGATGTAGGTCCTACTACAAACAAATGAAAACAGTAGAAGCTTAGAGAAGCTCAGTGTCATGTGTAAGGCCATTGAGTCCAAACCAATCTGGGTGCAAAGCTTCTCTCCTTCAGTCACTGTAGGCTGGAGATTCCAGGAGCTGCAGATGCTGAGAGGGAGTACCAAAGGATGAGGGGGATCCAGGACCATCTCTAACCTCTGATTTTTATGGTTTGTTATCTTTCCTGCCTCCACCACCCTGCATCCATCTGTCCTGCCCTGACTCACCTTTGCTGTTGCTCCTCCAAGTACCTGGGCAGGGGTAGGGTATGTTCTGATCTCTGATGGTTAAACCAGACCAGATACCTGTATCTTGGCCCTTGGCCAAAGTGAGACCCTGTGTGTGTGTGTGTGTGTGTGTGTGTGTATGTGTGCATGTGTGCTGATGCTTCCAGACTTCTGAACCTTTTGTTTTCTTCATTGGCATTTCTTGGCATGCCTTCTCCTAAGCATGACCCACCTTTGGATCAGGTGTGATACCTAGTCTTCATTGACAACTTGACTAGATTTAAAACCACTATGGAAACACATCTCTGGTTGTGTCTGTGATATTTCCAGAAACATTTTAATTGAGGAGGGAAGATCTACTTGAAGTTGGGCAACACCAGTCCATGGACTGGGATCCTGGAAAAGTGAGCTGAGCACCAACACTCATCTCTCTTTGCTACATGTCTATAAAAGCAATATGGCTAGCTGTTTCATGTTCCCATTGTTATAATGTCCTTGCAATGATGGACTGTACTTTCAAACTGCGAGCCAAAATAATCGCCTCTTCTTTAAATTGCCTTTGCCTAGTATTTTGTTCTAGCAATGAGAAAAGTGGCAGAAGATACCATGAGAGTGAGGCTTGCTCACACCACTTCGTTTCTTCTCCTTCTCACTTTTTGCTCCATTGTGGCCTCCAGCTTATTGGATGCTACCGTTCACATTCTGGGTGGTCTTTCCACCTCAGTTGCTGTCCCCATAGAGCAACTGTCTCTGGTATCTCTCTACCCCAAGCATGGTCAGGCATATATCTCATCAGTCTCCTAGGTGGTTCTCAGTCCAGTTAAACCAACAATCAAAATTGACCATCACATTGGATGCATGGTTTCCATAGCGGACACCATCATTCTTTGATAATGTCGCATTCTCATTTGACGAGGACTAGGAGGTGCATTCATTTCACCACTCGGAGTGTTAAGACCACCTTGAAAGTTTCTGAGTTCCTTCCATGCAGCTCATCTGCAAGCTCAAAATCATTGACATGGCCATAACTAGAGATAGATGAAGAGAGATGGATACACATGAGTGTATCCGTAGCATAGTGTATCATAAATGCACTCTCTTTGCCCCTCCCCCACCCTCGACTTTCCCAAGAACTTCAAGGACTCCTGCTGGAGTGGAATGTAGCAGAATTCTGATTGCTGTCATTTTTCAATCTCCAAGCTTTACACACACATAATGACAGCCCACACATAGTCAGAGGAGGGGGAGCTTGAACGTTCCCGGGGGGACCTCTGTGGACTTCAATATTTGAGGAAGACCTTCTGCCTACGTAAGAGAGAAACAGGAAGACCCGAGGCAAGTGCTGCTTCCAAGCTTGAGCCCAAAGATTGGGGACCGAACCGTTTTTAAACAACTGAAAAGTGCCATGGAGTGAAATTACAACACTTTGACAGCATCATTTTAATAAGTTTTGTTTTATTTCTGGCACCGAGATTCATCAAATCATGGCTTGAAGCAATCGTGGGGTGGTAAGGAGGGGACCAGTGTTGAAACAGGAGCTACTTCCGTGGAAGGGCTTGGGAATGTTATTTGGTTGTGTGAGTTGTTCATGCTGCAAATATTCGCAAATGCTTTATTGACTTAAATTTTAAAAAATATTGTTTAGTGCCTTCGGTTCTTCTGTCTGCCCTTGAGAGAACACTGCTGTCAATTTCCATGGTGGTGGAGGTGGGGTGGGGCAGGAGTTATCTCTCTGCCACATGCCCCTCCTCCTTCCCACTTCCCTGGTCTGTGCAAAAATAGGGCCATGCTCTGCTCTTTGTGAGGGTGTAGCAGAAGGTAGAAAAAGCTCATGTCTCTTTAGAATACTCAAAAAAAAAAAAAAAAGCATGGCAATGATGCTTGTGACAGGGTGGGGTCTCCAGAGCACTCGGCCATTCTAGGATGCTTGGAACTCAGTCGATGACTGAATCATTTCCGTCTGTGTGTCTACTATATGCTAGACCTTGTTCTGAGTTGCAGGGATGAAGATGGAAAAAGGACATTTCTATTTTCTGTCCTCTATAGATTATTTTGTCTTTCCACTGATCCTTGGAGAAGCTCTGAAACAGGTTTGCCTCAAGGTGGAGTACAGGCATGATAGACCCCTGAGGAAACTCAAGAACACAATGACACCTGCTCAGGTGCTCCTCTTGGGCTTAGAGGTACAGAAGTGTGACCCTGTTCCGGGTGCACAGGTCTAAGTAGGGGATTGGTCCTGGCCATGCAATATTACCTTATTTGGGGGGTTGAGAGGTGACTCAGCAGTTATGCATGCGCTGCTTTTCCAGATGACATGAGTTCAGTTCACAGCAGCTGTGTCAGGTAGCTTACAACCGTAACTCCAGAGCCTCAAGGGTATCTGTGTTCACTCACACATCCACACACAGGAACACATGCTGTTATATAATGAATAAAAAAATTAGCTGCCTGATGGTAGTGCACGCCTTTAATCCCAGCACTGGGGAGGCAGAGGCAGGCGGATTTCTGAGTTTGAGGCAAGCCTAGTCTACTGATTGAGTTCTAGGAGAGCCAGGGATACACAGAGAAATCCTGTCTCAACAAAACAAGATAGGACAAGACAAGACAAGACAAGACAAACAGAACAAAACAAAGCAAAACACCACCACCAAAAGAATGATAAAAATAAATCTTAACAAGTTATTCCCTTATTTGTCAGAGTGTGGGGTTTCTGGATTTCTGGCAGTCGGCTTTGAGTGTGGGCTAAAATCTGACTTATTCGTTAGCATTAATGACAGATGGTCTGCTGATCTCTACGGCCCTAAGAAACACTGAGTAGGAACGAGTCACATGTTTGTGAAGGATTTCTTACTTAGGGCTGTCAAATCATGTCAGTTTCCTGCGCTGGCAGTTTCTCTCCCATCCATCAATTTCCTTCTTTCCCATCTCGGATGGCCCAGTTCAATCCCTCATTATCTTCCGCCCAGGATTATTCTATCTGGTTGCTTACTCTTCTGGCCCTCATTCTTCTGCCTCTGAACCCATCCCACATAATGCTGCTAGATCAATCTCTTTAAAGTATAGCTCAGATCGAGCCATTCTTTGCCTCAGATAGATTTTTATGACTTCTTCCCATGGCCTACTAAACTAAGAGAACCCATTCAGCCAAACACAAAGCAACCCCCAACTGTATCTTCCCACAGTTTACAACCATGCACTCGACAGCTCAGTAGGACTGAATGTTCCTGTTCTTGGATTTGCTCTTCCCAGCTCTCTGGTTGGAATGTTCCTTCTGATCTTTGTCTACTTCGATGCTCCTTATCCTTTAGGTTCCTCACAAAATGCCCCCTCAAGGCCCGGGAAGATGGCTTGCTGGGAGGCAGGAAGCCCAGAGTGTGAAGTATTCAAATAGAAAAAAGGAAATAAAACAAACCCAAAAAGCTGGGTTCAGCAGTGCTCACCTGTAATCCCAGCCTTTGGGAGTGGAGACAGGGGCATTAGGGGCTTGCTGGCCAGCCAGTTTAGCAGAACCAATGAGTTCCAGGTTCAGTGAGAGACCATTTTTTCAAAATATGAGGTAGAAAGTGATTAAGATGACTTCTGACATCAACCTCTGGCCTCCATATACGCATGTACACTCTTGCACACATGTGCACACATCCACAAACACACTGGTGTGTGCACTCATGCACATACACGCAATTTCTCAGTCATAAAGCCTTCCCTGCTCCCACAACAGAATATCACTGCTCTGGCAAGCGTTTTGTTCCTTTCTTATGACAGCCGTCATGTCATCTTAATTAATGATGAGTGCCCTCTTGGGATAGCAAGCTTGGGAGGGCAGTGATTTATATCAGATGCAAAAGCCTTCCATTGATTCTGGTGACAGTAGCTCACAGATCTGTCCATGGCTGGCAGGCAGCACTCATCAGTGGGGCTCCGTTATTTGGAAGCAAAGAGACTGAGATCTCTCAAATCTTGTCCCAGTGTGATGATAAAATGAAGTTTATATCTTGCATGCTCACCAGCTATCGTGGTGTGTACTTCGTGAACAGAAACCCAATTCAAGCTATTTACAAAGGGACTAGATAGAAGGACATGATATTGCAGAACTGACTCAAAAGGTGAAGTAACTGAGGCTCTTTCAGGGACATGGAGGACCAAATCCAACAGCTCTGTGAGTTGAACAGACTATGCTTTTGCTGTGATTTCTCCCTGGAGCTTAACTTTAGGGTAAAGGCAGAAGGCTGAGCATTGATGAGGGTGTAGGAGGAGGAAGCAGACTCATTTGGGTCGTAGATAATCAAATAAGGTGACCAAGTAAACAACTAACCTCAGTTCTAATTGCTTTGGAACTAAACTGCAAGCTCTTTGTGAGGACAACCCCCAGAGTCCCTGACTGCCTCTGCTAGATCTTGCAGAGGAAGCAGACCCACGGAGTCAGGTTGCTTCTTCCTTTGTCAGATGAATGTGAGTGTAGAAGGTATAGAATGTCTATGTCTCTCCAGATCCACATGTGAAATTCTTCATCCCAAAGTGATGATATTAAGAGTTGGAAACTTTTGGAAGGTCATGAGATTATAGTCTTCAGGAATGATGGTCCTGTAAATAAAAGGCCTGGGCGGCTGGAGAGACGGCTCCGTGGTTAAGAGCTCTGGCTGCTCTTCTACAGGACCCAGGTTTGATCCACAGCACCCATATAGCAGCGCATAAACATCTTTAGCTCCAGTCTCTGATGCCCTCTTCTGGCCTCTGAAAACACTGCATGCATGTGGTACACAGATATACATTCAAGCAAACACTCATACACGAATAAATAAATAAATAAATAAATAAATAAATAAATAAATAAATTTCCAAAATATTTTAAAAAGAGACCGGCAAGTGTTGTCTGACCCTGTCCACTGTGGGAGGACACGGTGAGTTGGCAGCACCCATGAACCAGGACACAGGCCCTCTTTAGACACCAAATCTGTGGGTGTTTTGGCCTTGATATTCTTAGCCCTGAGAAGAGTGATGATTACGTTTCTGTTCTTTACAAAATACACAGTGTGGGACAGTTCATTGTAGGGTCCTGAAGGAGCTGAGACAAAGAAGGTCAGAAAGAATAAGCCCACAATTGTAGCTGGAGAGGGCTAGCCATCGTGGAGGAACATGGAGAGGGTGGGAAGGAGGGCAAGGGGAAGTCAGGGTTCCAGACTGATTTTAGCTTTGGGTACAATGCAGGGAGGTTGAGCGATTTAGCTACCAGGAATTGATAAAAATATCCTGGTTCCTGGAGCAATTAAATCACTTGAAAGGACTTGTAAGAATAACCGAAGAAGCAGGTAATGAGATATTCGGATCTGTGAGTCTATGGCTGATGATAAGAAACATCTGCCTACAGAGGTAACCTGAATATTTAACATTGTGAATCTATAAATATTTAAATACAGTCAAATATTTAGCTACCAAAATTGCCTCTCTCTCTGTCTGTCTCTCTCTCTTTCTGTCTCTCTGTCAAAAAAAAGAAGAGAGAGAGAGAGAGAGAGAGAGAGAGAGAAATATTTTTCTGAATACAGGGCCATTTTTCTCAGGTCACAATCTAGTCTAAGCAAGTCATTTTAAAAAATCCCTTTTGACATCTTATCATTGATTACAGAATACAGCTCAGTGTGTAGTAGAATTCCTTCTGATACCTTGATCAGATAGAGTGTAATAAAAATCCCGATCTGGAGATCTCTCATCACGCTGCAGGGTGTTAGAAAGCTTCTCCTGGCTTCTTGACATGTACAGATTATACCCTTTCCTTGTGTTCCCTACAGGAGGCTTGCAAGCCTTCCCACCGGGCAAAGCTGTGCCGCTATCCAGAAGATGCATGTGCTGAGGAAATGACCAACAACAATGATAATACGATAGCTAACAGTGGATGGGGAAGGCACAGCTCCGGGATGTTTGGCCATGGGTCATCCTTGTGCAGAAATGATGCGAAAACAAAGGCCATGGATTTCAATTTCCTCCAAAACCATATCCCCCCATGCTCTTGGAAGGTATTTGTTTACTCACAGGGTTTGAGGTCCCAACTTTAACCATACACTTTTTACTCAGATGCTCTTCTGCCTTTGAGGGGGTTCCTTTCTAAAAACATTTTACTCTTTCAAATGTAGGGGAAGACCTTTGACATGGCTCCCAAGCAAAAAGGGGCTTCCATCTGACTGTTAACTCTATCACCATTGCCTACATCTTGAATATTTCCATCACAGCACACCTTATGTGCTTATCTGATAAACTTTGGTTCTGTCCTATACTTTGGACAGGGAATTCATGCCCCTGAGAGATGTAGAAGAGATGTGTGTGTAAATGCATCAGTATGTATTGGTAAGAAACATGATGATGATATCAACAATATTCATATTAGCAGAATTTAGCTGTTGAGTCCTAGCTGGGTGCCAGGTCGGCCACATATACCTCATAAATCCTCACAACTGTCTTGTAAAGTAGACTGAGTCATCTCTGTTTATACCTGAGTCAAGGTGCTAGGGTCCTTGCTTGTCTCTTCACTGAGAAGTATTGAGCCACTGTCATTGCAAGGCAGAGGGCCACAGACAACCTGCAACAGAATAGTAAACCCCACAGGACTTGACAAGGCTGGAGCTCTTTGTAAGGCCTCATCCCACGGCACTCTTACATAGTTTGTTCTTGTTCTTGTGTCTACTTATGAGTAGATGCCCAGAGGTAGATCTTTCTGGTGGTGAGTTTGGAGTTGGAGTCAAGTTTTGGTTGGCTGTTCCAGGTGGGTGGCCATGAGACAGTCCTCCAGATGTGGCCCTAGATTAGACAGAGAGAATGGAGGGGGTGGGGATTCAGCTCAGGAATAGAACATTTATCTAGCACATTGTGAAAGCCCCAGTTTAATCACCAGTTCCTCCCAAACCAAACTGAACTGAACTGAACCAAAGCAAACCAAAGCAAACCCAAGCAAACCGAACCGAACCGAACCAAACTGAACCGAACCAAACCAAACGATCTCAAAGTAGATAGAGGGAATGGAAATGTCCCCTCTCCTCAGAAGCTGCCTCAATATAGAGATACGATGTCTGGGCTACAGGCACTGTCCTTGGCATGATTGTAGCTCAGCTGTGCAGGCAGTGACAGGTGTGTTTGAGGAAGGAACACGGGGCTGAGAACTGAGGTGTAGTGGGACATTGTGGTAGTCTGTTCCTTCCAAACACTGCCTGTCTCTAAACTACAGTTTTGACCTCCTCTGCTATCATTTCAATGACAGGTTCCCTGGAGGCATGGAGTAAGATCTTTAGAGAATGTTTATTAGATGTCAAATGTTTATTCTTGTGATTAAGTAATTTTAAATTAGAAGAAGAAGTAGGAAGGGGGAAGACTCAACTTTGAGGACATCTATTGTAACTTTATTTGAAGCATCAAGAAGTGGAATCAATCTAAATGCCCATTGAGCAGGGAGGGTGGAATACATTTTGAGAACTTACATTACAGAAGTGTGAGGAAGTCTGGGAAAATGAGGTTGATACAACACAGAGAAGGTTGTATCAAGATAGAGTCATTCAATGAATGACTACATCCAGGACAATAAGGTACTACATACACTGCCATGGCCCCATAAAATTATGTCACTTAGTGATATGGCCACCGTAGATCAACTACATTCTATGTATGATGCATTAAGAATGACACATTGGGTAGTGATATATTCCTGAGAATATATATCCACTGTTAGGGACCTGTACGTTTAAACAAAACAAAATGCTTTGTAAAACAATATTGACTGCACCACTCAGTTTTCTTTTAAAAAGAATGGATGGATAGATGGATGGATGGATAGAAGGGCTGAGGTTGTATCTCAGGGTGGAGTGCTTACCTGACCCAGGGCTCACTCTCCAGTACTTCATGCAAACAAAGAAATAAATAAATAAAAGTGGAGGTGTGGAGAAAGTTGGAAACACACTAAACTGTAAGCATACATTATGTTTAGAGAGTAGGAGCCTCAGTGGGGGAATAAAAAAAAAAAAGCCTTGCATAATCTTAGTTTTCTTTTGTTGTTTTTCAAGGCAAGCCCTTATATGGCCTTGGCTGGCTTGGAACTCACTGTGCAGGCTTTGCTGGCCTTGAATTTTTGTCAATCCTTCTGTCTTTGTCTCCGAAGGGCTAAGGTCATAGGCATGCATAACCATGTCTAGGTGATTGTGTATGTGTATAATATTTATATGTTATGTTTTTAAGCAGAATATAAAAACTGCAGACTTCACTTCCATGCAGCCTTTGAGATGACTATCTGTCAGCCCCTTAGCTCATGCTTGTGCCTGGCACAGCCCTTGCTTCAACCTTGGTTGTCTCATGCAGTAGTGTTCCCCTGAACCTAGGATGTCTCCGATGCATTTTTTTGTGAGGTGAGCCATACTGAGTTGCCAGCACTTGACCCTTCTCTACGTACAAAGGCAGCGTTGACAGAAGCCAGCCGGCTGCTCTTTGGCTTTCATGTGGTGCCAGGCTCTTGGCTTTTGGCTTGAATTGATTTCACACCGACCTTAGGTAGTTAGAAACAGGCTGATTTGTGGTCTCGCTTGAACATCTTTAAATTTATTCACAGTGTTAATAAGATTTGCAGGATAATTTATACTCATGTTTTGTAAATATAGTTCAGGTGTGTGTGTAATAGGACAATTATTGATATGTTTGTGCAGGAAGAAAGAGATTGAAAATGGGACCCCAGGATAAATTCTAGAAGCTGTAAGACCTCTGACAGAGGAAAAATAGGCAAACCTTTAATTCTTTCTGGTTCCTGATTTCTTTTTAAGTCTTGTCAGCTAAAGGGAGTGACGATGCCTGAGTCAAGGCCAGTGTAATTTTTTTCCACCCAGAGAAAGCCTTCAAGCTGCGCGGATCTGAGAGGGGATGATTGCGGTGGATGGGCTAACTGTTAGTCAGCCTGTGACATCTTTAAAGATAGCTCATTTGTCTGCAAGATTGCTTGTGTTTCTTGGTTAAGGTTTTGTCCTGCTTTCTTTTCTTCCCTACAGACAAGTGTGATAGTAGATTTAAGTGACTATTCTCCTGCCCCAAATCTTCCCCAGGCTCAGGTAGGCTGTTGTAAATATAAAAGAAAAGAAAAAACAACAACAAAAAACCAAAACAAACAAAACACTTCAGGGGGTCAGTTAGCTAAGGAAAATAAGCATAAAAGAAAAAAACAAATACACGGACTTGGAAACCAGGTAACGACCTTTCCTGTGAGCATGTCTGGTTAAAGAAGAGTCTGCTTCCTGCTCGAGGATGATGAGTTCACCTTGGGGGAAGCTGTGACACAGATGCATAGATCAGAGGCAGCAGAGGGACAGGGCAAACCAGTGCCTGGGCAGTCTGTGTCTGTGCCTGCCCTGACAGGAGGCCAGTCTTGTTTAGCACATGGTGAATAGGGTCATGGCTGAGAAGCAGAGTGGTAATTCAACTCGAAGAGGCTTGATCAATTCGTGAGTGTGTGTGTGTGTGTGTTTGTGTGTGTGCATAGGACGCAACTTAACCTTTTTTAGTTGCATCCTTCAATAGCATTAAAGAATTCACATTTTTTTTTGCATGTCATGATTTGCTCCTATTATGATCATTTTTCCTAATTCAAACTTCACACCCATTAATTAGGAGTTCCTTCTTCCCCCTCCTCCTCACCACTAGAATTCTTTCTAGCTCTATGAATTTGGCCACTATACGTACCTCATCAAAATGGACTCACTCTGCCTGTTATGTCTGGCTTACTTCAGTTTTCATGACGGCTTCCAAGTTCATCCATGCTGTAAGGTGTGTCAGAATCCCATCTCTGTGTCTAGACCATATTCTGCTCATCCATTCACCGATTGCACTGGTCAGCTTTCTACTACTGTAACAAATACTTGAACCAACCAGCTTACAAAAAAAGAAAAAGTTGGTTTGGGTTTCTTCTTCTTCTTCTTCTTCTTCTTCTTCTTCTTCTTCTTCTTCTTCTTCTTCCTCTTCCTCTTCCTCTTCCTCTTCCTCTTCCTCTTCCTCCTCCTCCTCCTCCTCTTCCTCCTCCTCCTCATCTTCTTCTTTCTTCTTTTTCTTCTTCTCCTCCTCTTCCTCTTCTTCCTCCTCCTTCCCTCCTCTTCTTCCTCCTCCTCCTCTTCTTTTTCTTCTCCTTTCCTTTCCTTCCTTTCTTTTTAAAAAAGAATTATTTATTTATTTTAGGTATATGAGTACAGATCCCTTCACAGATGGTTGTGAGCCACCATGTGGTTGCTGAGAATTGAACTCAGGACCTCTGGAAGAGCAGTCAGTGCTCTTAACCTCTGAGCCATCTCTCCAGCCCTTCTTCTTCCTTTCTAGCTCTGTTTTCAGGGTTTCCAGTGTGTGATTGTCTGGGGCTATTGCTGTAGGCCCTGCCATTGTGTATCGTATCACAATGACAGAGTGGGACATACCTGTTATCTTGTGGCTAGGACCAGAAAGTCAGAGAAGGAAAAAGGCAAGAGTGATTCTTAATGTCTTCTTCAAGGGCATGCCCCCAGTAACAAAACTTCTTCCTGTGCCCACCTCTGACAGTGCTCAGAGCTCCCAATAGTGCCAAGCTGGGAACTAAGTTGTTAACATGTGGGCTTTGGACAATATTCCAGACTCAGAATACAGCATCTACTCATGATCGCTTGTGTTCTGTTTATCTTTGGGCTGTTGTGAAATAATGCTGCCCAGAACAGATACACAGATATCTACTTGAGACCCTGTGCATGAATTCTTTTGTGTTAGTAAACAGAAGTAGAACCATTGATCATACGACAATTCTGTTAGGTTTTTTTTTTTTTTTTGAGAAATTTCCATACTGTACTTCACGGCAGCTGTGCCACTTTCAGTTCTTAGCAGCGATGTGCACGGTTCCGATTTTTCTCTATCCTTTCCGACACTTGTCTTGTGTATTTTGAACTTATTTATCTGTTTGTTTAAACACAGTCTTACCAAGTCACTCGACTTGCCCTTGAACTCCTGGGGTCTGGTAATGGTCCTGACTCAGCCTTCTGAGTACAATTGGCTTATTTTTAATTACTGATGATAACTATTTCTAGTGGGTATTAGGTGCTACCTCATTATGGTTTTGATTTGTATTTCCTTTTTCATCAGTGAAGATGTATATATCTTACTCGTGTGTGTGTGTGTGTGTGTGTGTGTGTATGTGTGTGTATCTGTTTGTCTACAGTTTTTCAAGACAGGGTTTCACTGTGCAGCCTTGGCTTTCCTGTAACTCACTTTGTAGATCAGGCTGGCCCCAAACTCAGAGAGATCTGCCTGTCTCTTGAGTGCTGGGATTAAAGGCATGTGCCACCACCGGAAGATATATCTCAACTTTGATCATATCCCCCGACCCCCCCTTGGCTGACTTGTAGTGATAAATGTCTCCAAGTGTCTTACCCACATGAACTGCTAACTCAGTAAAGGTTGTTCTCTATCACAGGGAAGGTAGAAGCTGACTCCCTGACTCCCAATATCACCTGGGAGCTTGTTAGAAATGCAAGCTCTTGGGCCTTGCCTCAGAGCGTGCGTCTTTGTGAGCTCCCCAGGTAATTCATGTGACGAGGACGTTGAAGCCATGCTGCTCAGGGGCAGTGTGGCTCTGTCAAAGGAGAATGGGATTTTTTTTTTTTTTTTTAAATTTGGTTGTAGGATGATCCAGATTCCTGCCATTGCTTCTATTCAATCTTGAGACCAAACTGCAGTTCTGATGGTGCAGCGCATGCGTAGTCTGGCCCTTCTTAGCCCTGAGATGAATGCTTTTCACTAGGACTTAGTCAGATCAATTCATGTCTACACGTTTTTCTATTTCTCTTTCTTTCCATGCTTCAGACATAAACGTAGCCAGTAGCTGCATCTTTTGGTTCTTTCCAGGTGTGTGTTTCGGGGGAGGGGCACAGATTCCCTGGCTTTTAGTGGCCTATTTGACACTTGGTTTTATTTCTCAGCTGCTCTGTGTAAATTGCTTGCAGCCAATTCCCTTCTTAACCTCCAGCTGGGCCTTTGTGCAGCTGAGGTGGTTATTAGCTCAGCAAGTTAGTGACATCAATCCATTCCTTGTCTTATGGGACTGTATGCCTTTAATGAGACCACTCCCTGAGTGTCCACTTCTGACTTCCGTGGCAGGCACAGTGGTCAAAGGTCAGTCACTTGTCTCACACTATACAAAGACTCTTAGAATCAATGACACCATATGACGTACATGGCATGCGATCATTAGCTTTTGAAAAGGGCTTTGAACGAGGTAGATTTCTGAAAACGGCACTAGTGAATATGGTACCCTAATAGATGGAGCCACCTTGAACCTGGGGCTGACTTGCTGCTGTGTTCTCGATTGACAAATTTGCTCTCTGTGGCTTGCTGAACTCCCCTTGCACTGAAAGTTGTCTTAGTGATGCGAGCATTATCCTTGTTTAAACTTAGTTTTAATCACATGAAGCACTCAGGTAGCAAGAACTGGAAGCTAAAACACATACTTCCTGTCTTGCCATACTGAAGCAGAAGAAAACTCGAGAGGGAAAGACTGGGAAGGAGCCGTCTCTGTGTAAATTGATTCTTGGTGCCAATAAGCAATTGCAATCTACTCTGCCACAGGTGTGTGTGTGTGTGTGGTGGGGGAGGGCACTTAAGGGGAGTTTGGATTAGGCTGCATCTGCTCCTACCTTTAACGTCTCTAAGTCCACTGCAAACACTCCGTTCCTCTGTGAGCTTCTGGCTCTTTCTGGAATGCATGGGATGAAGGGAGGCATGCTGTGATTTCACAAGTGAGAATTCTCAGAGAGGTCTTGTTCTGTAACAGTTGGTTCCTCCCCCTGATCTTGTACCTGGAGGTGACGCTTAGTAGCCACCTGTGATAATCCCAGGAACCCAAGCCTTAGGCCAGCACTGTCAACAGCAGAGTAAATGATAGATGGGCTGGGACCACTGTGGCCTTGCTGATCAAGACTGAATCCTAAGATCCTGGCCTTGGGCCTCTGCTTGTGGGATGGTAAATTGGCTCATTGTTTAAATCAACTTCAGTGAAGTTCTTGTTTCCAGCCGCCAAAGGCATCCTAGGCGCGTGGAGGAAACAGGATAGCCTTCCAATATTTTAGTCCTTTGGGCTACTTCAGTGTTAAGTGCTAGATGTTTTTTGGAAGAAAACAGATCTATATTCTAAAAGGGACAACACATTCCAATACGAAATAGACAGTTTTATGTTTATTTACATTTTAGGTCCTTGACTCTGGACTTTCCTTCACTAACATGGATAATGAAGATTTGGTTATTTTATTTCCACTGAATTCCTTTCTTTTGGGGTCTGAAAGACAAATGTATATCCAGTGTCTTTCATCTCCCTGGAGTCCGTGGGTAAGGCGTGGGCTCACTCGTGGTTCACAGTCCCTCTTGTGAGCTGAGGACCATGATAATCACAGTCAATGGTTTAATAACACTGTTTTTGGTAGTACAGGAAATTTTGTTTGTAAAATAATAAAAAATTAAATGCTAGCATTCTTCTGAATAGTTGATTCATGGTACACAGTTCAAAGGCACAGAAAAGCATCATCCATAGTGATAAAGAGGTCATTCTCTTACTCATTGCCCAAGCCACCCAGTGAGGTCATTATCCTCATGACAACTGTGGGTACTGTTTCTCAAAGGAGAACCCATCTCCCCAATGCATGTACCCAGGCCTCAGGCCAACATACCACACAGGCCTTCCAGGGATCTCCAGTATTTTTGGAGAAGCTGCATAAAGCCACTAGATAGAGGTGCACTATGTCTGCTGGGAGGCAGCAGCTCACTAGCTGACTAGAGCTGCCTGTCCAGACTGAGCTGGTTCCGTTAGCTTCACCTACGGAGTCAGGAGGCTGAGCTGACTCTGCGCTTCTCAAACTACTAGTGAGACAGATGAGGTAATGCTGAGAAAACAGAATTCTGGGAAAACAGAAGACCAACACCAACTGAATGGAGAAAACTGAAAATGGCTCACCTCACTGGGACCCTAGATGGGATAATTATTTTCTTTGGCTATTTAGAAGTCGGTGATGCTTAAATAGCTTTTGTATGAGTAAGACATAAATGTAAAAATAAAGGAGCGTGGGGCTATTGTCACAAGTTCAAATTCGTTGGCTCTGCTATTTGAAACCCTCTGAAGTCCAGGAATCCTTAGGATTTGGGCAGTCCCCTGCCCCACTTTAGGCTTTGAGTGTTTTTGTTGGCATCTTGTTGATAAGACAGGGGTAAAACATGGAAAAGCAGTATTTAGTTTGTGCAGTGGATGGCTGGTGTTATCTTTTGGAGTAATATGTGGGTCGTGAGGGCCAGCCCAAGAGGACTGTAAGCTCCCTGTAGCTCGTTCCCTTTTCATGACTTTGGAGAGCATCCTAGGCGTCTAGAGAGTCCGTGCATGCGTGCTAGGCGGGGCAGCAAAGGAAGTGCTGCTGGGAAACAGAGGTGTCAGGACTCCTCACACTGGGCCACAATTGTTCCAGACCACGAGGGCTTCATCTGTGAAGAGGAATTACAACACAGCCTCTGTTAAAACGGGCTGTGAAGGCTGCGGGCAGCTGAGTAGGAGAGTACCCAGAGCCAGGGGCTTAGCTTGAGTCAATAAACGGCAGTCGACTGGCTAGGAGAAAGCCAGCATTGTGAGGGGCCAACTGCAGTCGGCCGCGGGAGAGCCACAACTGGAACAGGATCCTGTCAGAGCAGTGTGTCATATTTGTTCTGGCAGCTTCTTCGGTAAAGCCACGCTAAGCTCCATCTGGGATACTGTCAGGTATGAAAACCCACTTCATCTTCTGCACATGCCTTCCACAGGCCTCCAGGCACGGGTGGTTAATCTGTTTAGATAGTGGGACCGCCAGAGACACTGCCCCTCTGTGGAGGGCTGCCACAGCTCAGGGAGGACTCTGATTTGTTTTATTTCATTTTCCCCCCTCTGGAAAAACAGGCCTCTTTGAATTAAGACTCAATCCACTGGGCCAAGAATTTGTGGTCGCCATGGCAACTATGCCTTTTCTACCTGAGAAGGTTCTTTTCTTTCTCACAAGGCTGTTTTGCTGAGAACCCCCAACCCAACAAGGTCTCCCTGTGGGCTCCTATGGCCGCTTTGAAGAGGGTGTTGTATGTACAGAGTGCCAATGTCCCTGTGGACAGTGTCATCCCTGTTGTCCCCTACTGTCCATGGTTTAGGCCCAACTCAAACCATTGTTTATAAAGTGGGTAAAATCGGGCTTTAGCAGTTGGTCCTCCAGCCACCACATCTCTGCTTTTCTCCTTGAAGTAAAGCTGCCAGACTTCTCCTGGAGCAGCACAGATAGCAGTTATATGGAAGGTTCCAGAATGCAAGGGCATTTGTTTGAAATGGAGCTTCACCATCATTAAGTTCATTTCTCTGGGTAAGGTTTTCAGTCCCTTGATTTTCTTGTATGAAATGAGGCTAACAGGGCTTTCCTCATAGGGCTCAGAGAGAGTGAAATCAGGATTTCCTATGGGAAATTCTTGGCGTGTTGCCTGGCATGTAGTGAGAACTCACAGAGAAGCTGTTCTTATGATGGTGGTGTTTTGAGTCTGGGCATGACCCTGTCAGGCTGAAACAATACAAAGAGAGCCATAACAAGAGGATACCGGTTGCCACAAGCTTTATCCCATCCCAGCTATGGTAAGGCATCA
The DNA here is from genome assembly GCF_004785775.1 of Grammomys surdaster. Lineage (NCBI taxonomy): Eukaryota > Metazoa > Chordata > Mammalia > Rodentia > Muridae > Grammomys > Grammomys surdaster. The sequence continues at coordinate 2,022,137 of NW_021620757.1, forward strand.
CCAGCAGCTTCTGCACTCACTTGGTTCCCGGGCTGACCCTGGGCGGTCAGTTGTTCTCACACTGGCCTTTGTTGTCCACAGTCAAATGTGCATAGCTTGACTTGACACAGTCCTGTAACAGCGGCCCTTCCATGATGGATTTCCTGATTCTGATTCATTCTTGGTGTGATATAGGCTCCAGCGCTGGGTTTCTATTGCTCACGCAGTTAGATGTGCCCTTATGGAAGAGTCTTACTCTAGATTTATGTGTCCAGCTCAGCATCTCTGCAAACAGCCTTACAGGCTCTTCCCAGTAGGTACAGAGGAGGAAGCTCAGGCTAGTACATTTGGCATCACGACAACAGCCTACACCCCTAGGAAATGCCCACCTTCTACCCTGCACTTCGTTTACCTTAGCCCAGGGCAGACGTCTCAGAGCCCCTGTATCCTCTTTACATGATGGAATTTCCTGTGTGTTGTGGGAGTGCCTACAGACTTACATTTGCCTTCATATAGAAGGCTGCTTGCAGGAGAGTGCCCTTCAGTTCAATGTATTGAGCTTTATTTGACAGATACCAATAGGCAGATGGAGAGATGAACTAGCTGCATGGGCAAAAGCAAATTCTCTGCAAAGCCCCAAGCTCACTTAGTAACAACATGATGATCTGCCATTATACAGTGTTGTAGATGATCATATCATTTTACATTGTTTATTAATATATTTATTCCTTTATGAGCACCAGCATCATTTGTAGTAATAGGCAGCTTTTGGTATGTGGGTGGTCTGAGGGTGTCTATTGCTGTGACGAAACACCATTGACCAAAAAGCAAGTTGGGGAGGAAAGGGTTTATTCAGCTTACACGCCAGTATCACTGTTCATCTTTGAAGGAAGTCAGGACAGGAACTCACACAGGGAAGGAACCTCTAGGCAGGAGCTGATGCAGAGGCCGTGGAGGGGTGCTGCTTTCTGGTTTGTTCCCCTTGACTTACTCAGCCTTCTTTCTCATAGAACCCAGGGCCACCAACCCAGGGCTGGACCACAACGTGCTGGGTCTTCCCCCTGTCAATCGCCAATTAAGAAAATACTCCATAGATCTTGCCTCCAACCTGATCAAGGAGGCAGTTTCTCCTCCCTGATGATTCTAGTTTGTGTCAAGTTGACATAAAACTAGCCAGGACATGGATCGTGTGAATTGAGATTTGCTATGTCTATAAAACCTAACACGTTGGCATGGATGGATGAGATGGCTTAGAGGTAAGGGTGCTTCCTGCCAAGTCTGATGACCTCCGTTTGACCCCTGGCATCTGCAGGTTGGAGAGAAGGTGGACTTCTGAAAGTTAACTTCTGACTGCCACACGAACCCCATGGGATGTGCTCCTCTTCCCACATGTGCACACAGTGAATGAAAAATGTAAAACAAATAAGTTAACATAAAAAAGAAACATATGTCTGGGGGGCAGGGACATGGCTTGATGAATAAAACACTTGCCGTGTAAACATGAAGACCTGAGTTTTAGTCCCACCACCAATATAGAAAGCCAAGCATTTCAACAGTCATCCTAGTGTTAAGCAGGAGGAGGAGAGGGGAGCACAGGGGGATCCCTGAATCAGCCAGCTTCAGGTGCAGTGAGAGAGCATGCCACAAAAAGTGTGACGGAGACATTCAGCATCAACATCTGGCCTGTATCTGCATACATATGCACATGTGTGCATGCATACTAGCACATAGACATGTACATGAGCACACACACACATACAAAACACACACACACACACACACACACACACACACACTTTATCTTCAAGATTTGGCACATTATAATGATTATATGTCAAGATGGTAATATTTTGGTTGCATTCAATAGATGTCGATAAAGTCATTCCCCTTATTTGTATTTGCTCTTTGGTACTGAGGACTGAATCTAGGATCCCACCCTTGCTAAGCAAATGCCTGCTCAAGCCACACCCTGCACTCTCTTTTCACTTTTTAAATATGATTACTTTGACAGAGAAATTTAAATGATGTGTACGGCTTGTATTTCTACTGAATAGCACCACTCTTCTCTGCATTCTCTTACCAATAACTTACGAATGAAGGAAATAGATATTAGTTTAGGTATTTGAATCAGGAAGGGATTTAACACAGGGTATCAGGCATTTATGATAAACTACAAGGAAGGCCGCAGGGATGAAAGGAGTGTGTCTGGGTCGCTTCTTAACTTTTGGGTGAGAATTACAAAGTTGCTGCTTGGTGAGGGGGGATAGAAAACTGCAAGTCCGACCTACTAGTGGCCCCAGATGCCCCATAACACCTAAGCAGGTGGCTGACAATAGATTTAGCTGGACATGGCAGGCACTTTCGTCTGAAGATGCCCCATGTGTCCAAGATTGTTAATGGAGGGAGCAAAGTGACGACTGAACCTCCCTTCTTTCTACCAAGACTCAAACCCCACACAACCCTGTCATAGAAGATTGCAAGTCATGCGTAAGATCTTCCATGCTTGTGGTTCCCAGTCTTCCAGAAACATAATGTGCAGGAGAAAAAGGATACATGCTTATTGTCAGAACTAGAAATGAAAAAAACAAAGCTAACAGAAATCTTAGTACTCGAGATGGAACTTGGAAGCATATTCATCTTAGGGCCAGGCACAGTTCTTGGCTCCTCCTTATGTTCAACAAATGTTGAAAAGTGCATTCTCTCTCTCTCTCTCTCTCTCTCTCTCTCTCTCTCTCTCTCTCTCTCTCTCTCTCTC
>NW_021620757.1:2024880-2038203 GCF_004785775.1 Grammomys surdaster
CTCTCTCTCTCTCTCTCTCTCTCTCTCTCTCTCTCTCTCTCTCTCTCGTGTGAGTGTGTGTGTGTGGTGTGTGTTGGTAAAGTACACTTGCTCATGTATATAAGTGTGGAGGCTAAAGGCTGATGTTAGTCATCTTCTCTAATCTCTCAGCACTTTTTTAAAAAAGATTTTTTTTTATTCTTTGAGAATTATACACGTGTAAGTGATGTATCTTGATCATATACACCCTAACTCCCTACTCCTGCTCCCTCCAGGTAGACCTACTGTGCCCCCTTCATGTTTTTTTGTCTTTTGTTGTTGCTGCTATTTAACTCACTGAGTCTAACGAGCAGTACTGTCGTGGAGTGTTGTTGACTGATCTTGTTGGCTTGATCTTTCTGCATTTTATTATTTTACTTTATTATTTAAAATTTTTTAGATAGGGTTTTACAGTGTAGGCCTGGCTGGCCTAGAACTTACTATTTAGACCAGGCTGGCTTCGGATTCATAGAGAACCACCTGCCTCTGCTCCCTGAGCACCGGGATGAAAGCTGTGCCCCGCCATGACTGGCCTGCCCTTTAACTTTAGAGTCAGGCTCTCTCATTGAACCTGGATCTCCTTAATTTGGCTAGAGTGGTTGTCCAGTGAGCTCTAGGGATCTCCATTTGTGCCTCCTGCCTCCTCCCAGTGCTGGGGTGTCAGCTGTCCACTGTCACGACTGGCTTTGACAGAGATACATGCTAGGGATCTGAACTCAGGTCCTCTTTCCTGCACAGCAAGCACTTTGTCCTCTGAGCCATTGTCCTGGCCCCTGGCTGTCTTTTTTTTTTTTTCTTCTCTCTTTTTTTTGTATTTTCTAGAGCTAGAAATTCAGGCGTGGGGGTGCAGAAATGGTTGTTACTCGATTTTGACATGGAGTCTGTATAGAAAGGCCGACTTCATGGTGGTGTTACTAACCTGTGTGCAACCTGCACTTGCTCACTTTTGTTCAGATTTAATGTATTTAAGGAGAGCTTCATTTTCCTTGGTTTGATATCCAAAGGCCCACTGACTTGGTGATAGAAATCTTTTCTTTTAGCAACCGAGAACTTTGCCCAGTTTAAGGCTTTCCCACTGTTTTATGTATTCCCCTATTAAGACTGACTAAAAGGAATGGAAATCTTTGAATCCCTGAATTCTTTCCCTCTGCCAGTGGGAGTTAAGAATAATTATATAGACATTCGACATTTGTGCCAGAGAAGGAAATGATAGTTATACCTAAATGAACCTCCTATTTTCTTCTCAGAACCTTGCTTGCTGTGTTCCATGACAGGGGCCCACACGGCGATGCCTTATATATTTACAAATTAAGAACTCACCTTTCTTCATTTCTGCATGAAGAAGAGATGGTCCAGAGGATGTGGCAAGGATACAGATACAGCCAGAAAAGAAGTTGGTTTTCTTTCCTAAACCGTGGTAAAAATAACAGGACATCGTGTAGGATGGCACAGAGATTAAAGGATTGAATATACACGGGCTTGGCAATGTGCCTGGCTCGGGGTAAGCGCTCACTCAGTAAATGGTGCCTGTTATCGGTGCAAGGAAAGGTGTGTGAGCTCCCTACTTGAGCACTGATACTCATGGCCACTTGCATCTTGAACGGTGCTTTATTTTTATGATCAGCAGTCAAGTGAAGAGACTGTTAACACTGAACTGGGAAATACAATCATCTGTAAAAGATGTGCGTCCATTCTGGGCTTTATGAGGAGGAAGATGTGTGCTAGGCATCCAGAATTACAATTTGTAGAGTCATAGAATGACTGAGCTGGCAAGGATCTCTGATATCATTCAGTGATAGTGTCATATAGATGGAGACCTGAGAAAGTTAAGCATGCAAGATTTTCCTGCCAGTTTCCAGACTTCAGAGTAGAAGCTGGATTTTTAGACCCTCAGACTGGTGTCCGTGTTACAAGTGTGCTGTCCTCCAAAACTGGTGAATGCCGTGGGAATGGGCAGGAGGTAATGATGGAAACCACTCTGTCTCTGATATTTTCCCTGCAAAGAGAGGAGAAGGTATTTTTTTTTTTTTAGAGATCCAGCTTCCCTAGAGTAGTGATTCCAATGTATGTGTGCACATGTGCATGTATTTACTCCTCTGTGTGTGTGTGTGTGTGGTATATGTGCATGTTTGTGTATACTTCTTTGGCTACTTTCCAGTATATATAGTTTTTGAGATAGAGAACCTCACTGAGACTCATTACTTCAGTTAGACTAGCTAGCCAATGAACTCTGAGGGCTCTGTCTGTCTCTGCTTCCCCACATTCTGGGGATTTCAGACACAGGCTGCTGTGCCTGGTTTTTTACCTGGGTTCTGGGGATTCAAACTCAGGTTCTCATGTTTCTGCTGTAAGGTTTTGACTGACTGAGCTGATCTCTCCAGGCCCTTCAATCTTTCTGGTAACAAAGAATATTTTTTTTTCACATTAGCACATTACAGTGATACCTCCTGTGGCAGCAGATATAGTGGCTATGGACTTGAAATCCAGTGTTAGTGAAGGTGTATGATAATACTAGAGTCTGTAAGCACAGCATCTCTTTGCAGTGAAGATGCACAGGCATTTGAAAAGTGGTTGCACCTGCGTTATGTATTTAAACTACCAGTAATGACTGGCTAGCATCTAGATTCATGAACAGCGTGCAATTCAACTGCCTCACTAGATGACTGTCACATCGGGTGCTATGGAAGATTGTTGTTTTCTTTTACTTTGTGAGAAGTCCAAATGGAGGGTAATAGGGATCGTGGTAGAAATAAAGGGGAGCAGCAGGCCAAGGTGAAGCTGTCATCTGTAAGGAATGAGGTTTGGATAGAAAATAGTAAGTGAAACCCAGGCAAACAAAGGTCTTCCTTGTTCAGGTTTTTTTTTTTTTTTTTTTTTTTTAAATGAGCAGTGGTAAACCGATATCCTGTTTGCAATGTTGGCCGGCATAATCTGAGAGCCAAAGTATTTGGGGCAGTTATGGTTCACTGACTGTAGCAGAAAACAGGGTGACCACGAAAACTGAAGCTTCAGCAGCCAGACATAATTTTTCTGCTATTAGACACTGGGCATATGATAGATTCCTGTTCAACCCCCCCTCCCCCAGGGAGGAGCTGGAGGGCACAGACAGATGCTCTCGGGGACAGTTTTGGGGCTGATGTGGCCAGTGAACAAGAGATAGTGGAGTCAACCACAGAAAAATCCTCAGCTCTGGCTTCCGGTGGGAGGGACTTCCGGTTTTCTAGCACTAGAAAGCCCCAGTGGTTCCTCTTCATAAAGCAAGCTGAAACTGGAAAAGAGTCATCCAGAAGATCCATCTCCAAACACTACAAATTAACCATAGGTTGCCAACAAATGAAGGAACTTTTCATTTTCTCTTCAAACTCTCTGGAGCGTTGGGTAATGACAGTAGGAATCTGCAGCCCCTGAGTTTGAATATACTTCTGTCTCCTACCACCATCCCTGATGAACGGGGCTGTGCTTTGGAAAGCATGGGGCTGGCCATGTAAAGGAGAATTTTGTTGTCAGAAAAGAGGTGTGTGTGTGTGTGTGTGTGTGTGTATGTGTTGGTGTGTGTGTCTCTCTCTGTGTAAACCTGTGTTTTGCTAGTTTAAAGTGAGGAATTTGTGACTTTGATAACCCTAGATCATGTTCTTGTTTACAGTGAATACTAGAAGTTTAGTGGGTGACATCCAGGAAATAAAAGAATGCTCAAGGAGTCTGAGATGAATTATCCACAGATCCTTACCTGTCTGAAGATTATGTATGCCCATAGTAGAGCTGATGGAATCCCCAAAGAACCGAGGAAACATAAACATGAAGGAGAATTGAGAAAAGGCTGTAGTGTTCTCCACTCCTCATACAGACCTAGAGGAAAGTGATGTCAACCTGGCTGGTCCTGGGCCAGTGCTGTTCTCTTGGCTCTATACACCTAAGGCATCGGAGACTTCCAAGGCTACGAAGTGACTCTGGGTATCAGCTTAGCACATGTTATTTTGGGTGTTTCAACAGTGGCACCACTGGGGGTAGTGTGGTTTAGTAGAGGAATGTGGGTTTGGGTTGGATAGAGTGGGGTTGTCATTCCACATTTATAAGTTAACATTCTTATTAACTTGGACAAATCATGTGACTACTCGAATCCTATTTAAACCTTATAAATGCCCACTGAAGTAGGCATGAACTACTTCTGTGTTGTGGGTACTTTTTAAACCTGTGAAATAGTTATTTTGGGTGATGATTAAAGAGTCACAATGGCTATAAAGAATGTATCACGTGATAGGTGACTCATAAATAGCTTTATTGTTGCTGTTAGTCCTGATGTAGAAAAGAATTATCAGGCTGATAAACACAGACAATTTAATCCCTCAGATAATCACACGGAAAAACACTGGATCTAGTGTTAATAGTATAGGTGGAACAACGACACCATCTGTAAGTGTCCAACCTCGGCTAAAACAAATGACTATAAAGTCATTGGCTTAAGACAATGTAAATCATTACTTCATAGTATTCCGGGTATACGGTAGTCCATCAGGGCTTTCTGCCTCTAGTCTCTGATGTCTGAGATGAAAGTGTGGGCAAGGTGAGATTCCTTTCAGAAAACTCTAGGTTTGAACTTGCTTTTAGATTCATTGAAACTGTTAATCTGAATTAAGTTCCTGGCAAGTTGTAGGACTGGGGCTCCTGTTTATTTGATGGCTGCTTGGGTCCTTCTTATGTTTGTTGTATTTTATATCCTTTTCCCTCTGAGTCCTTTCTTGCTCAGAATTTCCCCATCTTTTCCTTTGTCTGACTCTCTCTGCCACATTAGGATCACTGGATAACTGAAGCTGATCTTGGTGTTTGATTTTCATTACCTTATTCACATCTGCATAAAGGCCCCTGGCTACAGGTTCTAGCAGTTAGGGTATAGGCACCTTTGAAGGGGACAGTCTGACTCCCAGATCGTCTGGGGGATGAGCAGCAAAGACAAAGAAAGCCACATCCAGATGAAACAGAGCAGTGAGACTTTGGGGGTGTTTGTGAAAGTGTGCATATGGGGCTAGCGGGCTGTCTCCAGAGCACCTCTGTGGGGCTAGCAGGCTGTCTCCAGAGCACCTCTGTGGGGCTAGCAGGCTGTCTCCAGAGCACCTATGTGGGGCTAGCCGGCTGTCTCCAGAGCTTGTTTTTCACCCAGCACTGCTTTCTTTGTGGAAAATGTGCCTTCTTCATTTTCTATGTTCTTTGTGGGTTTACCAACTACAGGATTACATCCAGCCGAACACAGGATTGGACCCATGGCCCTCCCCCAAGTGGACCAATTAGAGTCTTTCTCTCCCAGGAATTACAGAGATCTGCAGGCACTGAGAGTGACTGGAGTGGAGCCCACAGGGTGCCCGATGTCCTGGAGTGTGGTGGTCTGTGAGTGATGGTGTGGATCAACTGTCATTCAGTTCTTCCTGGGCCCTGGTTATTCATCTTGTCCTTCGACACAGGGACCTCAGTGTTCTCCCTGCAAAATCTCCTTCCAGCCTGAGTTACTCAGAGCTGGGTTTTTCCTGTTCCTATCAAACAGATCTTCACTGCCATGCTGTCTCTCCACATTCTGGCTGCTACCAGCATTATGCAAAAAGATCAATTATTCAGGTTTCTGGGCTCGCAATGGTGCTGGGAACTAATAATCATCGACACAGTTTCTGATGTGCAGTGGTGTTTCTTACCCTGAACCATGTCTTTGTAATGCTTCTTTCATTAACCCCGATAAACTTGGAACAGATACACAGAGAAGTATTTAATAACAGGGAATGCTTCAGAAATCAGGTCACATTAAAAGCATCGGCTGACCAGCTAGAAATCAGCCCCGCTTTTAACCTGTTATTACCTAGTGCATACGAATTACGATGGCACAATACCACTTCCATCCAACATGATGGCCTGGATTGTAAAACTTCAAGTATGAAATATTTTCTGTTTATTTCAGCAGGAAAGTGGGTAATACAACCCGTCTCCTTGTTTGTTTTTATTACTTGCTGCTTTGCAGGTAAGTTGAAGTTACAAAGCAAGTTCATTCCTCATGAGGAGATCCAGGTCGTGGCATCCAGAGGAAACTGAGATTCCAACTGCGTACAGGGCACCTACAGTTGTATTTCTGGATGGGGAGAGTCTAAGAGCTTGTTCCCAAGATCTCTATTATAGACGGGAGGGTTGAAGGAGGTCACTTCTTCTCTTACATTGGGTATAACTGACTCTCAGTGCTGGGGTTTGGGATCTGTTCTGATCATTTGAAAGCCAGTGATTATGCAGGGGCAGAACAGTAGCCCTTCCTTGACACTTTTCAGAAAAAGCTTTGATGTGGAATATGATATTCATTCCAATTCTTTCTGAAAAGAGTGTCAGCAAACTTCATTCCACCCAGCCTCTCACAAGGTCACACATCAGGTGCTCAGGTTAGTTCTCTCTGAAGATTAGAACACAATGAGTCTGCCCGCCCGCCGAGGTATCTACCAGACCCCTCACTATGCCTCTTCACACCCTGGGAACCTAATTTTTCTATAGAAGAAATTCAGAGAAACAATTGAGTCCCCCAGCCTCATTTCCCTCTTAGACAGGAGAACACTCTCTCAAAGACAATTCAGTCCAGCAATAATAGTAATAGAGGCACCATAACCACCTCCTGGATTTATATCATGCTGCCTTTCCAAGGAGACAGAGAGCTCTGAAGAGCCTCTCTCATTCAGCAGGCAAGGAGCCTCAGCTCCCTCTTGAGTTCCCAGGAGACCCTGTGGTGATTAGCCTGAAAGCATACATGCTCTTCACAAAACTGCCCCCACACTTGCTATATTTCCATGGAGCCCCCTGCCCTGTGTGTTTGTTTGTGCATGCACGAAAGTGAGTATACACACACACACACACACACACACACACACACACACACACACATACCAGTCAATGTTAGGTGTTTTCCTCGGTTATATTTCTGGTTTATTTTTTGAGGTAGGGTCTCTCACTGATTTGGCTATGCTGTCTAGCAGTAAACTCCCGGTGTTCTCCCATCTCTGTCTTCTTGACACTGGGATTACAAACATCTTCCACTATACCTGGCATTTTATTGGAGTGCTTTGGATCTGAACTCAAGTCCTATGTCTGCATGGCAAGCCCTTTGTAATGGCGTCATCTCTCCAGCCCTGCAGAGGGAGGGTTTGGTGCTACATTGCATGGAAACCTCCCTCTCGTTTCTCCCTCTCTCCCTTCTTTCTCTTCATTCTTCTCTTTAGTAGGATGGCACTGTCAGCCTGCTGTGCTTACAGTCATCTTCCGGGTGGCTTCTTCTCCGGTTCATGGTAAGTCCACCGTGCTTTTCTAGCCTTGGAACCTCTCAGCAGTCCTCTGGCCATGCTGAGGATAATGGCCTCCTAAGACTGAGTCAGCTGCCTCTCTGACTGCTGGGATGTACTGTTTTCTTCCATGGCGACTAGGCTAACATTGCATTTCTTTAACACAGAGGCATTGTTATTGACTAGTTTTGAAGGAAAATTTATTTTCCTCCACCCTCAGAAACCATAACTCTGACACTCCCTCCTCCTCCTCTTCATAATAGGCACAGTAGGATGTTCAATTACAGCTAAAAGCCCTAGATTTAAGTGACAGATTAAGAGGCTTGGCAGGTTGTAGCTTTAATGTGCATTTCACCTGTTAGTTTATTTTTTAACCCTTAGGCGCCAGGCTTTAGAAAAGTTATTTGATGCTGTTTGCTAGTATACCCTGTGCAGTGCCAGGGTTGACTTTTGCAGGGTGTCAGTGTGCAGGGCACTGCCTGCAGACGTGGCATTTTGGATTCCTGGACTAGGTTAGAGGCTTCAGTCACACACAATGACGGGAGAGTAAGGAGTACTCCAGACACCCCTTCCTGCAGCAGCTGTCAGCCCTGCCTGGCATCTGGCACACAGTGGCCTCTCTGTACAGTCTGCAGATTGAAAGAATGACAGAATACAGTGCAGAGGCGTAAGCAGCAGCTTAAGGGGGCAACCACAGACCCACCCACTCTTCTTCAAACTACAAAAGGGAAAACCCAGCTCCTTCCGCCTCCTTTCCCCAGCATGGCTTGCAGGCTTCATGGCTCCAAAGGGCACATTTCTTGTTCATATCCACTTTGCCCCCTTTCCTGCTCTCCACAAACAAGCTCTTCCTGGGAGTCTTTGGACTCCTTGGAGCCTCTGTTCGTTTGACCTGAGAACAGGGGTTTTCTTCCTAGGGACCTCTGAACTTGAGTAAAGATGCAAGACTTCTAATTCCTGAATCAGACATGTTGGTACATGTCTACAGGGTTGGAACTTAGGAACTCGAGGCAGGAGCTGTTGAGTTGGGGAGATAGTTTCGAGGCTACACAGTGAGACCCTGTCTCCAGAAAACAAAAGACAACACAAAATACAACCAAAAAGATTCTAGATTCCAAAGGCTGAAGTTCTATTTAGATCTGGTATTCCAGATACTCTTGAGGTCAAAATTTCTGCCAGGAGATCTGTCTGGTCTCTCAGTCCCCACTCCACTCAGTGGCAGGATGAGGCAGCTACCCCAGACTTGGTCGTTTCTTACTGTTCCAAGTTGAGTATTGTCTCAGGATGGGCTCACAACTGTTTTCTATTGGGGTATCGGCTGAGCACATCTTTTCCTTCTGCTAGAATGTCTCTAGATGGTTCATGGCCCCAGGGTCCCTGTGCCATTATGGAGCACTATCAGGCCACTGCCTTCTTTGGGGGCCTTCCTTGGACTAGAGCAGGGTCTTATTTTTGTCTGAGTAGGTCTCCTCTTCCAGCTGTGTCTGGGGTGCCTGCTACTTTTCTTCTGTGCATTTGATCTTTCTGTGGGTTTTCTTTTCCCTTTGAGCTTTATATTCCTTGAGGGTAGACATAGTCTTTTCTACCTCATATTTTTAGTGTTCAGTACAGTACACAGACTGTTATAAGCATGGGTAAAAAGTGCTGAGAATGCCAAGGGAGGAGAGGGGGAGATGAGGGAGGGAAGGGGGTGGGAAGAATGACACAGGTTAGGAAGCTAGTTTCTGTCTTTAATTAGTCCAGCAACTAATTGTCAATGTAGTCCTAAGAAAGCAAGGGCTGTACATTCCCCTATGCATATGGGCTTCTCACTTAACAGCTGATGGCTAAAGAATCTCTCATAAAGGATTGTAGCTCTTGTTTCCTTGATGTGATGGGACCATCGTTAAATCCAGATTTTCCCTCTCATCTCCTCCGTGGCTTATTGTTAGTAACTATTCTAGTCTTAAGCACAATTTTGAAGTCAGAGACTGTTGGTATTCTACACTTAGCTTCTATCAGCAGCCAGTTGGTGTCTAGTAATTGCAAATTATTTGAACAAGATGCAGATTGTGTAGTAAGGATCTGAAAAGGTCAGAGCAGTTGTGTCTAGAAACTGCAGTGAGCGAACAGAAAAACTTGCACTGGCAACATTAATTGCAGACGATTACTATGCCCCACTAAATTAGACTAGAGGTAGATCTTCTAGTTAGTCCCTGGTCCTTTTGCAGTAAGCAGGCTGGAACAGAATTTCCTGGCGTAAATGATGTGTCTGGGTATGGGATATGGGACGGTACTGGCTTAGATGTTCCCAGTGGTCCTCAGATCCTGGAAAAATTACGAAAATGTCTTAATTACTTTTCTTTTGCTATGAAGAAACACAGTGACCAAGGTGACTTATAAAGGAAAGCATTTGCTTTTCACAGTGCCAGACTATGACCGTCATGGTCCATGACCATCATGGCTGGGAGCAAGATAGATAGATAGATAGAAATAGATAGATAGATAGATAGATAGATAGATAGATAGATGATTGATAGATGATAGATAGATAGAAATAGATAGATAGATACAAACAGACAGACAGAGAGACAGATACATACACACACACACACACACACACACACACACACACACACACACAGCACAAGTGAGCTAACTAGATTGGCAAGGGCTTTCGAAACCTCAAACCCCATCCTGGGTGACACACCTCCTCCAACAAGATCACACTCCCTAATCCTTCGAAGTTTCATTGAGGATCAAGCATTCAATCCTACAAGCCCATGAAGGCCATTCTCATTCAAACTGCCACAGACTTGTCAGAGAGGGCTGGACAACCTGTTCTTCCTCATTCTCCCCTTGTTGATAGCCTTGAGCACATGCTGTTGGCTTTGGGGGCCTGGGGAGTGCAGGGTGCCCTGCTGCTTCTCTGAGAGGTGAATGAAAGTAGAAACCCTGCCCTTGGTGGCTGACCCCCTGTTAGGAGATAGCTTTCTCCACCTCTAGCTGGAAGATTCAGAGGACCCCCCTGTTCTCATCCCCAGGATAAAACCACAGAGCTTCCAGGTGTAGGTGGTATCGGGTTTATCGCCACCTAACTGAGAATAGAATCCTTCTGAGTATTGGACACAATCTGCCCCCAATGGTGACACAGCCATTCTAAGCGTCATGGTTAAGAGCAAGCATTTGGAGTCACAGAGACCTCAGTTCAAGTTCTTTACTGACTTTATGATTATGGCCACTATCCCACTCCTCTTGAGATTCAGTTTACCCACTGGTGAGAATGAACATGATAACCCCCACATCATGCATGTTACAGCACGAGAGAATATGTGACTAACCCGGAATAGAGGCCATGGGAAAGGCCCTTAGGAAAACACATGGAGCCTGGAGACAGAATGCCCTGGCAGATATGTCCGACCTTTGACTTTGCAACATGACAACATCATCTACCAAGTTCATGCTTGGCAAACATGCCATGTAATTGTAAAAACAGGGGAAAGAATGAAACCACACAAAAAAAAAAAACCCTCATAATCTTTTAAATAAGTCTGCAATTTTGATCTCACAGTCATCTCAGGCGAATGCAGCCCAGGAGCCACAGGTTGGACACATCTGCATCTGTGGCTTACTGCCCAGAGAAGAATGTGGAGTTGGGGGTTTCTATAGGCCAAAAGGACCGATAGCCCCGTGGTCATCTGTCTGAGTGACTGGCTTCTCCCTCTGCGGGATGCTCATGTTCATGAGATGTGAAACACAGCATGCGCTGACATCATTTTAATAAGGCCCAGGCACTTCCACAGGATGCTCCAGAGTCTCCACTAAAACCATCCTGCTGTCAAAAGCTGACATTATAACGACATTTCAGAAGGGACTCCCTGGGAAATCACTGCTCATTTCCTTTCAGGCAGTTCATTTACCTGCAGAATCTGGACCTGCAGCACTGCTCTGCAGCATCTGCCGAATGGCATGATCCCATAAGTTAATTTTGCAGCTGAGTGGTCTGAGGTCCCAGAAAGCCAAGGGCCTGAAGTGGAAAATATCGAGCAGGTGACTCATTAAGCCTTGAGTCTAGGACTTGAGGCCCTCGGAATGGCCTATGCACTGCTGATCTTATTGGAAATTAGGAAGCCTGATTGGACTGTGGCCTCATTTTAGGCCAGTGTGAGGAGGGAGGGGAGGAGGGTGGGGAGAGAAAGGAAGGGAGAGAGAGGGTGCTTCCAGGCTTTTAAATGCAATTATTTTCCAACTCAGCTCACTTTGACTCTTCATACAATTGCTGTCACCTACCTGTGACACTGGCTCCACTCCTCTGTCTTTATTCTTTATTCTGTTCTATCTGGGGTGTTAGGAAACAGACCATTTTTTTTTTTTATTTTTTTTTTTAGCTATCCCCTTTTTCTGTCCCAACAAAGCCACAGCCCATCTACTCTAATGTACACCTCAACACCGTTTTCTGGTTTTAGGGTGGGGAGCGTTCTCCTCAGTAGAGTCACCTATGGGCACCATCTTTATAGTCTGGGCCATGGGCCACCTCCTTTGGTTTGGACTGTGTCTTTCTCTCTTCTCGATCCTTATCAGCTTTCGGGCATTCACTGTACTAGTTCATCCCAAGTTCTCTTTCTCCCTGTGAGCTTTCTAGCTTGATATCTTCATCTGTCAATACACTTTCTGCCCTTGTGTGTGTGTGTGGGGCTCCTCCAAGTTCCACTTGCCCCAGCTTATTCAAATGGCACCCCTGGAAGGCATCCAGTGCTCTGTAACCTCAGATATCCTCAACAACCATTTTTCTTGACACTCCTTTGTGTAAACCCACCTGGGCTGTTCCCCTCCATTCTCTTCCTCTCTCTGTCCCTCTGTGCACTCTTCAGGGTTTCACACATTAACCTCATATTTTATGATCCTTCGGTGAGAACAAACTCATCCCTCTGCCTCCAGGCTGATGTGGGGGATTCCCCAGAGATGGACTGGGACAAGGAGAGGTTTTGAGATGAAAATAGATATTAGTTGACAAAGGAATGAGATATAGAAAATGAAAAAGGAGCTTGCTCTTTGGGGTGGGGTTCCTTGGTAGTTTGAGGGGTTTCTCTAGTCCAAGCCATAATTGCTCATTCCCGGGGCTCCTATTCCTTTCTTTACATGATACAAATAGTAATTTGATATTCTATATATAGATCTGGTAATCAGACCTAGGCTGTGTTGTTAATTGGTTGCCTTCTGCCTGAGTTCAGGGTGAGTGACAGCTTTCAAGCTTTTCTTTCTGGTTTGTGAAAACCAACTTTCTGTGCTTCAGCCATTGGGACTAGGCGTGAGCAGGGGTGGCCGCTGAAGGGCTCAGTGGGTGCGGGGATGTGCAGCCCCTCAATCAGTTAGGGAGCTCGTTTGTGCATGAGGTTGGTTTCACCTAGCTTCGTTGTCAGGAGTATTCCTGTGTTAAAACAGAGGACTGCCTGGGGTGAGAAATGCCACCTGCCCTTTGTCCCTATCTCTCTCTTCAAAGGACCAACATTTGAATTTTGCCCAAGCCAAGCATCCCTGAAACTTGACCTTAAGACCAAGAGGCTTCCTTTTCTAGGGAAAACCAATCTGAGCTCTAAATCAGTCTGTGTCTGTCCCTGGCTTCCCAGGAGATTTCTGTGAACTTCATCAACATCACTGACAAACTGGGAGATGCCCAAATCTCACCAGAAATCAATCAACTGTTACAACTTCAGGGGGGAAAAGCTGCTTTGTTTCTGACTTGTACCACAAACGGCGGCTCCAATCTGTCACGATGACTGAGAACATGTCACAACAATCTGTTTTTATTCTTTAGGAGGGAAAAGCAACGTCTCCCTCTCCTCTAGCTGCAGCTAATTTGGAAAATTTGCAAGATGACATGCAACGTGATTAAAATGACCCAGAGCCACGGATTCTTTTAAAATGCAACTCGATGCTCACAACCCCAGACCTTCTGTGGTCCAGTTAATCTTCAAAACACTTTCTCTCTCTCTCTCTCTCTCTCTCTCTCTCTCTCTCTCTCTCTCTCTCTCTC